>NW_021318852.1:6072302-6202206 GCF_001605985.2 Dendrobium catenatum
GAGAGGATGATGCAAACCACTGAATTGCTAAATTATGCTGCATGACAGGAAGGCGTCTACAATCTACATGCAAGACGGATTTGCATACTCTGAAGCAGCAAAGGCGTCTATAATTACAATGCAAAACGGGATTCAACATCATGCGCAAGCAGACCAGCGTTAATTACAATGCACCGTCGGAGGAACACTCATGAAACAGAACAGAAGGAGTACAATTAAATTCCAACGCACTCGGATCTGAAAACCACTATGAAACAGACAGAAGAAGTCACACTAAATGACGCCAAGACGGATTTGCAACACTGATACAGACCCAGAAGGCTCTACACTAACGCCGACTGGACGCAATATCTATAAGCGGGAGAAGGTGTTTAAAAATGTTTCAAAGTACTGCACTGTATAAGTTTGGTATACACATAGGTACAATGGGTAGTCTGAATCAATTAAATACCGCATGGGGAAAAGCGTGTTATTGGTACACTGACGCTTAGGGATGCTGGCGTGTTCGTAAGTGAATTTAGTTCGACTGATCCTTTATAGGACCATAGAAGTCGACAGGGTTCGAACTTTAAACGATACAACGGTTGTGACGACCAGTGTATTTGTTTTCAATATATTCATTTGTTCAAGCTTACAATAAAAGAATTCACTAATAAAAGGCATGAAGCTATGAAACCCGATTCTCCTTAATTAGATAAATGAGAGTAAACAAGGTTCGAGATATAAGATAATATGATGCGGTTACGAGTTGACAGCAATATTTATTTTGTAATTTCCTATTCGGCTTAATAAAGAGAAATTCATAACATAGGCATTAAAGTAAGAAACCCGATTCCCTATTCGTAGTTGATAGGGGTGACAGGTTCATAAATGTAAATGACTCAGGGTGTGACCGGTGTTGAAATTTATATTAACGGAGGGTTAATTTTCAGTGCATTTTTTAATGCTCCAAAAGTCTTAAATTACCCATAAACTCAAAATGCGCACTTCAAAATCCTAAATTTCCAAGAATATTTAAATTTGAAATTTAATCTCATCGCTTAAAGCAAAAATTCAATGCCACTCCATAACAGTTTGGCGAGTGGCAAATATGAATTAATTTTCAGCTCCAAGAGCGCAAATGCCTAGTGAAAATATATAATAGGATCTTTCTAAACAATTCCTGCTAGTAGGCGTGGTATGTTTTACCGCGGTCTGGCGCCAATGGCATCCGAGGATAAACAGTTATGATCGGGACCCCTTGAACGGTGGTTTGCGCCAAACTGGCACACGAAAATACGGTATGGCCGCGCAATGCTTTCTAATTGACATTAAATCTTGAGATATGAATCATGGATATGATTTCGATAGGCGACAAAGCTCTGTTGCTAAAGTGGATTCAATTTGTTCCTTTTTGACAAGATCCACCCCGGTTAAAAGGTCCTTGGACGAAGACCCAATGGCTGGAAGGTATCTTTGTCAGGTTGGTGACTACTTTGACTAAGTAGACCAGGAGGATGACCGGGAGATGCCCATGGATTTGATGGTTTTCATCATTCTCCATCATCGTTTAGTGAAGATTGCATTTTTTTTTTTAATATCCAAACCCAATTCTATACCTAAACTTTGTGCTAGCTATATGCATAAAAACCCTACGATACGTATCTCTAGTATCTGATTGATGAATACCTTAATCGAAAGTTTCTCTCGTGATGGGGGGGTAATTAACTAATACGGGGCTTGTCCTATAAAGAACCAGAATCAGATATAAAGTCTCGAAAAATGGCGAAATCTCTGGTAGTCTATCTACAAACCCTATGCTCTTCAAATTTTACTTAGAACTTTTCAGTAAACTCCCTCGCGAATAAAAGAAAAACGCGGGGAGGCGGGCGCCGAATTTTCCCGGGAGCCCACACAAATATCCAATTAACATCCATGGCATTGATTAGAAAAGTGTACATTATCATAAATTTAATTTAAATGAGAATGTGACTTTTAACAAACGACACAATGACGAAAAAGATTGTGAGCCGACCCCGTTAGTGGAGCAAAGGTTTGTTGTTGTCATTGTTGTTGTTGTTAGTATCATTATCGATAATAAGCAACATTAATACTCACTAATTTTGAAGATTATCTCTCTAACTTAGTCCTTAAATTCCTGGTCTTTGTTATTTTGGAAACACTTAAAAAATAATTGTTTATTAGTTAATTATCTTCCATGATTAATAACTTTTAATTTTTTGAAGTATGGTAAACATAATTAATTTTATTGGATATTAGCATATCATTTTGTATTTAAATTAATTTTCATAATAATAATTATTTAATTCACCTATATTATAATTTAAACTTTTTATAATTTATAAAATTTCTTCTTTTCTTAACTTTTAGGATTTATGGAATTTTGGATTTTTGTATGGAGCTTGGAGGACATTTAAAAAATATTTTGTGAACCCCTCCGGTTGAGATTAGTGTTCAACACGGCCATCATCAGGGTGTACTTGAGGTCATTTCCATTTGATTGAACCCTGTCAACTCGACCGGGCTGTTGATCGAGGATCGGGTTCCTCGTAGGCTTTGTGCCTTTGTCTATAAATTTTCTTGATTGTAGGCCTTGAAGGCCTAATATGAATGTATTGAAACAAATACATTGATCCCCACAATCATCTATTTATTTGGAGGTTCGAACCCTGTCGACTTCTATTGGTCCGTATAGAAGGATCAGGTTCGAACTAGAATTCACTTATCGACACGCGCAGCATCCCTAGGCGTCACGTGTGTACCAATAACACGCTTGCCGGGGCCCATGCGGGTGATTTTTATATTGATTCAGACGTACCCATTGTGTACCTATGTGTATACAAACTATAGTGCAGGTGCAGGGGTACTTTGAAACATTTTGTAAACACCTTCTGCCCGCTTGTATAGATATTGCGGGTCCGGTGGCGTGGCGTTGTAGGTTGTAGACGCCTTCTGTCTGCTTGTATCAGTGTTGCAGATCCGGTGGCGTGGCATTGTAGATTGTGGACGTCTTCTGTCTGCTTTCATAGATGTTGCAGATCCGGTGGCGTGGAATTGTAGATTGTGGACTCCTTCTGTCTGTTTCATGAGTGTTGCAGCTCCGACGGCGTTGCATTGTAGATTGTAGACGCCTTTTGTCTGCTTGCATGAGTGTTGCAGATCCGGTGGTGTTGCATTGTAGATTGTAGACGCTTTTTGTCTGCTTGCATGAGTATTGCAGATCCGGTGGCGTTGCATTGTAGATTGTAGACGCCTTCTGTCTGCATGCATAAGTGTTGCAGATTCAGTGGTGTTGCATCTTGATGTTATGAGGCATCTCCTCATCTTATTATTCTCCCCTTTCTCAATCACCGGGGATGTTATTTTCTGGACTTTGAAGTTCGCTACTTTACAGAGAACTCCTTTGGAGATCACCGGTGTAGTGGACTTGTTATTTCCTGTATTTGTGGGCACCAGAACTGTTTTCTTCCTAAGTATAGAACTAAGAAGAGACTTTTGGACACCAGGAAGTTTGGTTCTAATTTTTTCAAACGTCCTTTTCGACTCTGCCAGGGAGTGTACTTTTTGTACATCGAGTTGTCCTTGTACTCGACGTACTTGTAGATCTTGATCACCACTGTCGTAGGTGATATCTGTACTTGTGCCCACAGTGGTTCGTTGTACCTACGACATACCCACTGTTGTTATCCACAAGTGATTTGTGCTCATTTGTAGGGACCCATTATATCCACTACGAGCTCTTAGTAGTATTCGTAGGGAGGCATTGTCAACTTTTGTCATCTCCACCTTTCACCACTCTCAGGTGGTTCGATGATTGCATTTTCTTGTAGAGGACGGTCCTCCACTATTGATCTCCCGTATTGCCATCTCAATCAACAGGCATTCGTAGGGATTGTCGTAGGATATACTTGTACTTGTGCCCACAGTGGTTCGTTATGCTTACGAAGTACTCGCTGTTGTTATCCACAAGTTGCTTGTGCTTGCTGGCGGAAGACTGTTGTATCCACTACGACCTTCTAGATGTATTTGTAGAAGAGCAGTTGTCCCTACACCATATCCACCTTTCACCACTCTCAGGTGGTATAGTGATTGTACTTGCTTGTAGGTACAGATCTTTGATTGCTGGTCTCCAGTATTGTCATCTCAATCAACAGGCATTCGTAGGGATTGTCGTAGGATATACTTGTACTTGTGCCCACAGTGGTTCGTTATGCTTAACGAAGTACTCATTGTTGTTATCCACAAGTTGCTTGTGCTTGCTGGCGGAAGACTTGTATCCACTACGACCTTCTAGATGTATTTGTAGAAGAGCAGTTGTCCCTACACCATATCCGCCTTTCACCAATCTCAGATGGTACAGTGATTGTACTTGCTTGTAGGTACAGATCTTTGATTGTTGGTCTCCAGTATTGCCATCTCAATCAACAGGCATTGTTTCTAGTGTCGTTGTAGTCTCCTTACATATGTTCGTAGGATAGCTACCATATTTGTGACACATTTGCATTATCATTTCTTGATATGTTAAGAAGATTGACGTGTTTTCATGAAGTTAAACCTTCATTTGCATGTCATTTATGTTTGAAGACTTTTTGGCACTAGTCCTTTGCTTACATCAAACATTTATATTCATTTAAGAACTTGGGACTTTCACATCTTTAAGAGCATTAAGATCTGATTCCTTGCAGTTCGTATTGAGTTCAAGTGTAGTTCAAAGTTCTCTGTATTTATTTCTTTTGAATTTAAGTCCAGCTCTTTGTGGTCCACATTAAGATCTTCGTAGCTCATTTGCAAGTTTAGGTTCTTGTAGTTTTGTTGAGTTCAAGTTTGAATGCATCATTTGAAGTGATCAGATTCATAGATCCCTGAAATCAACTCGGTCTGAGTTCTGAGTGCAAGTCCAAGTTGATTGGTTCAGGATCTTCTGAAGTTCTTGCAAGTTCAATTTCATGTTCAAATTGATTTGAATTGGGCTTCAGCTTGATTTTATTTCATTTGGGTTTGATCTTTAGAAATTACTTAGATTTTGTTCAGATTTAAGTTCATGTTCAATCAAGTTCAAAAATCCTCTGCTCTTTCTCGTTTGAGTCCGGGCTCCTTGTTCTTTTTTAGTTCAAAATAGATCCAAGTGTAACAGTACTTCACCCGAAATTTCGGCAACCTCCCGGCGTCTCCCCCGTTTAGGGGAAAAATCCGAGAGACTGGGCCATCCCACCACGCTACTCGAGCGTGTATGAGGTCTTCAACAGTATCCGTAGGAGAGCACAAGTGGATCTCCCCACCACGCTACAAGAGCGTGTATAGGGCTTACCCACTTCGTCATATGCGTCACACCGGGCTCCCTCCTACCGTGCTACGAGAGCGCGTATAGGTGGTCCCCCGGTCCGCTGCAAACGTTGAAAATGGGATTTTAGGCGATTACTCGCCTCGTCGTAGGCACCGCACCGGATTTCCTCCCACCGTGCTACGAGAGCGCGTATAGGGGGTTTGCCGGTCCGTTGCACACGACGAGAACGAGAATCTGAGTTTTAGGTGATTACCCTCCTCGTTGTAGGCGTCGCAACGAGCTCCCTCCCACCGTGCTACGAGAGCGCGTATAGGTGGTTCACCGATCCGCTGCACACGACGAGAACGAGAATCTGAGTTTAGAGAGTTATACCTTGACGAATACCAGTGTTGATGTCGAGGTCAGTCCCCACCACGCTACAAGAGCGTGTATAGGGCTTACCCGCCTCGTCGTACCTGTCGCACCGGATTCTCCCCCACCGTACTACAAGAGCGCGTATAGGGGATCCACCAGTACGTCAAGCGCGTCGAGGGCGGAATTTAAGTTAGAAATGTATACCTTGGGGCTCGGCGGGGAGTCGTCGGCAATTGAGGCTCGTGGACCGAGGCGGAAGAGGAGCAAGCATTACATTTTTTTATTAATTATAATTAACATTAATTATAGCTAATTATTAATTAATTATAATTTATAATTAACTATTAATTATAATTAGTAAATTAATTATAATTATAATTAACTAATGACTAATTATAACTAATCAAGATTAATTATAATTAACCAGATAATTATAATTTATAATTTATAACTAATTATTAATTAATTATAATTAAATTAAAATTATAATAATAAAAATAATTAATAATTATATAATTAATAAAAAAAATCTCTTCTTTTTTTATTTGGCCCGAAAGAAGGCCGTGCAAGGGAGAAAGTTACCTTCTCCACAAGCGAGCTCCGTTGTTTGGCTTGCGTATCTGACAGGGAGGGAAAGTTCGGCGAAGGAGCGAAGTCGACCGGTCACGACGGACCGAAGCGAGCGCATCGAAGTAGGTTTTTGGTTTCTTCCTCTTCCCTCTCTCTCTCTCTCTCTCTATTCTCGGGACTAGGAGGATCGGAAGGAGGAAGGGAAGCGGGAGTCGGCCAAAGAAGCTCGTGAAAGGGAGAAAGTTTATTCATAGCCAGCGAGCTCCCTTGCTTTCGATCGGAAAGATCGTAGCTTCCGATCGGAAAGATCGTAGCTTCCGAATCCGACTGGAAGAAACAGTCGTCGAAGGAGCGAAGTTGTAGGAGAGCGAGAGAGCTTCGGAGAGCTGGATTGAGAGGAGAACGCGCGAATGAGAGCCCTTTCGCTCTCGTTTTAACGACGCGAAGAGGTCGTGGGCAATCTGTGGGAGCGACGTGCGTGAGGCGACGTTCGACATGGTCTCGACGTGCGAACGACGTTGCAGGGATCTGCGGGCAGGTAAGGGATTGATTTTATTTTTTTTTTTTGTCATTATCAGGTCAACAATTGTTAATCAACCATTTACAGTGAACCTATGACGCACAGACATGACATGGGACACAGATACGACACGACAAGACACTGGACATTGTCAACACAGACAAGAATTGGATATATATATATATATATATATATATATATATATATATATATATATATAGTAGAGACATGTTTAATGTTAGAAGTTGTTTAAAGTTGTATGTGCATATATACCAAAGATCCAAAGTTCCTTTTGAATAATAATAATAAATAACAAAGAGAGGCCTCCATGGAGTGGCTAACGATTGCTCGTTTCTTCCAAGCATGCTTGAAACATCCTTATTGAGTGCAAGAAATTGGAAAAAAAATGTCCAACTCATTTTTCATCCCATTTTAGTATTGGAGAAAACTGCACTCCTTGGAACATGTCAAATTTATTGTTTGATTATCTAAAAATACCAAACAAATTTTATTTTGCTAAATTTTTTAATGTTAGTTTCTTAACTTTGTGTATGAAGTACTAAAATTTTGATTATGATTAGACATTTGATGTAGGCAAGAGTAATTGCCTACAAATACAAAATTTGCAAGTCTTCCAAAATTGACCTATTTCAAACCAAATATACTAAAAAGACGACTAATATGACGATTTAACGACAAAATTACAAATTATGGATGATATGATAACAAAGACACGTTAAAAGACACTTAAACACCTAATACATTGATAATAAGATAAGTTGAGAAGAAAGATACAATGGAGTGGTAACCATGGAGAGAAGAAGTAGATAAGAAACCCGAGACGAAATCAAAGAGAGGATAAGAGAAAGGGAACTAGCTCGCAAGCTAAAACACAACCCGCAGGTTTCACATTCCAAATATTTTTTCACTAAAACATACTACTAAAACAGCCCAAAACAATCCTATATATAGGAGGGAAGAAGAAGCCCAAAAGCCCACAAAACAGCCCTCATAAATTGGAGAAGAGGAATCCCAAAAGTCACCATAAATTAGGAATTCCAAAAGTCACCATAAATTAGGAATTCCAAAAGTCACCATTAATTAAGAATTCCAAAAGTCATCATAAATTAGGAATCCCAAAAGTCACCATTAATTAGGAATTCCAAAAGTCACCATTAATAAGGAATTCCAAAAGTCGCCATAAATTAGGAATTCCAAAAGTCAAATCAGTCGTTCACTCAAACCAATCACAAAAGAGGAGACAAAAGGCCAACAGGCAGTCATCCGAACAACCAAACGGGCTGGGAATCGAACAGCCAACCCAAGCAACCAAGAACCAGCCGGCTCTTCCCATTGTGCTTGCATCAACATTTGAAGCCACAAAAAATTTTAAAATTTTTAATGTTAGTTTCTTAACTTTGTGTATGAACTTCGAAATTAACTGTGTATGAGTCTTTTGTTTATTTAGAATAGCTATAAATTACTACTATTAAAAGTATCATTTTATTTACTAAATAATTATTTTTTGATATAATTTAAGTTTAGTTATTTAAATAGCTATTGAATACACAAAATATATGTGTATATAATATACAACTCCTAAACGCCCTAGTCAATAAAAGTCTCATTTTACTTTGTGTTTGCAATTAAAGCAAAAAAATGAACCCTGCACTTGGTACTATTAAAATACTAGTTACCCCAAACTCCACAAAAATTGGCTAATCTAGGATAACCTTAGCCTCCTCCATAACCCTTTGACACCCCTCAGTCAAAAGCAACTTTCAACTGCCAATACTAATTAATTTTAATTATACAAAAATTTCAAATGACTTCTCTCCCATCCCATCCATTAAAAGCCTCACACCCCACATAGCCTATACACCTGCCCAAAGCCATTTTTTTCTCCACCAAATAGCAATCCCCACTTCTATTCATATTCTCATGGACCTTCTCTAACTTTATGTTGCATGCAAAATAAAGCATTTATCATTATAGAGAGTAATTCTTCAATAATCATACTCCTACAAATTGGTGATTCCATCAATGTTATTTTGATGAGGACATCCAACCTTAGAGAGTCTGCCAGAGGCATGGCCATCAATCTACGGCCACGATTGTGTCGCTTTAGTTTTGATCATCATTATATTAGATTTATTATTGATGTATTAGTTTATGAGCTTTATTGTACTTTTCCTTTTATGCCCCCACTTGAGGGCATAATCATGAGTATGACCTAGGGGCAAGATGGTCTTTGTATTTTTCTTCATTGTATTGGCTATTTAAAGCATCCTCCTCCTCCTTTGAGGGTTATGAATGATATTACATGAAAATTTCTGCACTTGTGCGTTTTTGGGAGAGCTTGAGAGTTCTTGAAGATTGAAGTCCCTATGTGAGGGCATCACAATACCCACCAACCGAAAGAAGCGTCCGAGTTCGTGGTCGATCTTCGCCTTCCCCTCCCTCGCTTCTCTTCTCCCCTACAAACTGCCGGACTATATATTGCTCCAAAAGTATTCCTAAACATATATTTATAATTATATTATTAATTTTCGGATTAAATAATTTAGGAAATTACAAAAAAATGAGATTTTCACCAAAAAATCAAATTTTTTGTTTTAAAATCATTCCTAAGGCCCTTAGAAATAATCTTTGTAAAAACACTTAATAGAAATTAGGTTTTAGTAAAAAGCCCTAAAATTTCATCCTCCAAAAATTTCTCTAAAAACTTTGTTTTCATCGTTAAATCATTCCTCTAATCCTTCTTTAAAGGTTTTGTAAAGAAATTATGAAAGAAAACCAAATTTTGAAAAAACCCTAGATTTTTCACTTCCAAATATCTTGAGATCGAGAAGGATTTGCTTCAAAACAATCATATCTTAAGACTCCCCTCGTCGTCCTCTTCGATTTGGACTAATTTCCTCACCGGAAAAATCGTCGCCGGAGAAGCCTTCGCCGAGCCCTAGCCCCGCCATCCGTCCGCCCTTTGTCCGCTCCCTCTCTCGATTTGGCCGAATGAAATGAAAGGGGGTTTCGGTTTTGCCATTTTAGAAAAATTAGGTTTTGCAAATGACCCTCTTGCCCTTACTTATTCTATTTCGGCATTAATACTTATTAGGGGTAAAGTTGGCATTTATGGGACTAAATCAATTTTAATTTCTAAAAATAAGCAAAATTAGGTATATGTTTTATATATCAAAACGATCAGAATTTTGCGTTGGATTTTATAAAATTATTTCCATCAAATTCCGTTAACTTCAAAAATTTCACTTAAGTCTCATCGCGATGCATCGAAAAGCGTGCGGAGACCTACGATCGTCGTTTTCGTGTTTTACAATCTTAACCTTTAATGTGTGACTTGGCCTAAGCTAGTTTCACCCCTTGTTTGTTTTATTTCGTCGTTTAAATCATTATAAGTTTACTAGTTAATATTGCTCTCTAAATTAAAGCATGTAAAATTCTTAATTAACATCGCTTAGGAATTTAAGTCCTGCATCATATTTTCACTGACCTTAGATCCCATATCCAACACTCTTGAAATCTTTGAAGATGTCTATGATGATGAACGTTTTTCTAATGAGAAAGATTAAACTATCTCCTCTTCTGATGTTGAGACAGTTGATGATTCTTATTTTATGGTTCTAGAAGATATTCCAGAGATTATGGAAGAAAATGCATAGGTTATTGAAGATTAAAAAAAAAAGTAAAACAACAAGTCCACAGGTTTGCAGAATCAACTGCCAACAATGTAATTCTCAACGCCAAGTCTCTTTTACACCTAATCAAATTAACTTTTTTGTTGTGCTTAATTACGAGTGAAAATTTATGTACCCAACATCGATTATTAGTTTTGGACTTTAAGATAAAGGGGCATAAAATAAAAAATAAAGTTAAACGATTTTCTAGGATTATATGGGGGCATTTACAAAATATTAACAAAAATATTTTTGAGAATAAGATTTTAGATCTTAAGATTTTGTCTGTGCATGATGATGCTAATGCTATGTGGGAAAAAGTGGCTAGTGGTATTAAGAATATTGCAAAAGATATTCTTGGAGTATCAAAGGGAAAAGCTCATAATAGTAAAAATAGTTGGTGGTGGAATCTAAACGTGCAAGAAAAGATTAAAAATAAGAAGTTTTGTTATAAAATTTGGTTTAATTTTAAGAATTCTGATAATTGGGAAATATATAAAGTGGCTCGTAAGGATGCTAAGAAAGCAATATGCGATGCAAAGACATTAGCTTTTAGTGATTTATATAATAGATTAGATACTAAAGAGGGAGAAAGATTTATGTATAAGTTAGCCAAACAAAGAGATATGAGTAGTAAGGATTTAGTTCAAGTGAAGTGTATTAAAGATGAAGATCAAAAAATACTTTTCTTAGAAGATGATATTCAACAAAGATGGATGAGATATTTTGCTAAACTTTTTAATGAAGATTGTGATAATAAGATTGACTATAGTGATATTAGCACCCTTAATGAAAATAAAGATTTCTGTTTTTATCGGCGTATTAGTAAAACTGAAGTTAGAGAGGCTTTAAAGAAAATGATGGGTGGAAAAGCTGTTGGACCTGATGATATTCCAATAGAGGTGTGGAAATGCTTAGGAGATGAAGGAATTTCATGGCTTACTAAACTTTTTAATATTATTTTGAAGACTAAAAAGATGTCAAATGAGTGGAGAATGAGTGTGTTAATTCATATTTTTAAGAATAAAGGTGACGCATAAGATTGTGCGAATTATAGAGATATTAAGTTAATGTGTCATACTTTAAAACTATAGGAGCGAGTTATGGAGCATAGGTTGCGGTGTGATACTAATGTTTCTCAAAATCAATTTGGATTCATGCCGGGTAGGTTGACTATGGAAGCCATACATTTATTAAGAGGTTTGATGGAGAAATATAGAGAAAATAAGGAGGATCTACATATGATATTTATTGATTTAGAAAAAGCATATGATAAAGTTCCAAGAGAAGTGCTATGGAGAGTTCTTGAAAAGAAAGGAGTCAATAATGCTTATATTCAAATCATTAAAGATATGTATGCAGGAGCTATTACTTGTGTTCAAACACAAGGTGGATTGACCAAGTATTTCCCTATTTCGGTTGGGTTACATCAAGGATCAGCCTTAAGCCCATATCTTTTTGCTTTAGTCATGGATGATATTCTTCTTGTTGATAAGACTAGAGAGGGAGTTGAAGGTAAACTTGAATTATGGAGGTCAACCTTAGAGGCTAAAGGTTTTCGCTTGAGTAGGTCTAAAACGGAATATATGGAGTGTAATTTTAGTAGTAATAGACCTAGTGAGGGGATTGTGACTTTGGGCGATCAAGTCATTAATAAGAGTACACGTTTTAGATATCTTGGATCTGTTGTTCAGAGTGATGGTGAAATAGATGGAGATATTATCAGCAGAATTCAAGTTGGATGGTTGAAGTGGAGGAATGCATCGGGCTTGTTATGTGATAGAAATGTACCCCTCAAACTTAAAGGAAAATTCTATAAGATGGTAGTGAGGCCTGCAATGCTTTATGGTGCCGAATGTTGGCCATTAAAAGAGAAGCATAATACTAAGTTAAGTGTGGCAGAGATGAGGATGCTCAGGTGGATGAGTGGCTTTACCCTTAGAGATAGGATACGAAATGAGCATATACGTGAAAAGGTTGGAGTAACTCCAGTAGAAGATAAGATTAGAGAGTCGCCTTAGATGGTTTGGTCACATAAAACGGCGGCCTTCCGATGACCCGGTTAGGAGAGTAGAGGTATTAGATTTGACTTATGTTAAGAAAGGTAGGGGTAGACCTAAAAAGACTTGGTTAGAAAATATTAGGAATGACCTTTCTTTATTAGATTTAAATGAGAATTTGACTTTTAATATGACACAATGGAGAAAAAGGATTCATGTAGCCGACCCCACGTAGTGGGATAAAGGCTTGATGTTGTTGTTGTGCTTAATAGCGGAATCCCAACTTTGTCAATATAGGTTGTTAATTTGTTGCTCCCAAAAGCTATGGTTCCACCATCCTCCCATTGGCCAAAGTCTCACTTCCTCAAAGGGTGATTTCGAAGTCCTACAAATTGCAATTGATCCAACATTCCTCCACCAACATAAAAACTCCCACCACTCCTCCGAAGAGTAGTTTTGGAGCCAAGAGAATCGGTACATGACCAGGTAAGTTTAGTTTCCATGTCTATGCCTTTATATCTTGTTTAGGATAATGAAATCCTTAATCTTTCATGAAAAGAAATATGTAAGAAAATTTAAGTTATTTTCATTTTACTTTATAGTAGGGTCATATATGAAATTTTAAATTGTTTATGGTTTTAAATGAATATGTACCAAGGCTCCTACAAAAATAGGTCCAGAATTCCTCCTTTTGAAGGTAAATGAAATTTTGAAAGAAAAAAGATGAGTTCTTTCAAGAAGCAACTAAACATTCCTTGTCCCCTCACTTTCATGATGTGAACTTGGAACATCCTTGCTATGTACCTATGATGCACCGACACTCTCTTTAAAGAGGCATGCAGTGTCCGACACGCTTCTGACACGCCTCTGCACGTGTCGGACATGCCGAAAATATGTTTGATTAAAAAATATTAAATATAAATTGGACATGCATATCTTAAAAATTTTATAATTTGTTTTAAATATAATTTCTTGTATTTATATTTTTTTATTTATTTAAACATTAAAATTAAATTTATTATTTCATATCCACAACACCAAATCAATCGTCCGCACTCAATAGCCCATTCACCAAATATTCTCATTTTCATTTCTCTTTGGCGGATTGCGATTTTGCTTTCAAAACAATGCTCGATGTCATCTCAACATCGATATCTGATGTCGTTACAACATCGACATTTTAAAACCATCATAGCATTAAAGTCTAACAGGATCTTGACATTGATGCTCGATGTTAGCAATTTCTTAAACCACAACTTGGCAGCTTATCTTTGTCCAATAAGCAACGCCCTCTTAACAGACAACCTCTCAACATCAACGTCAGATGCCCTCCTGACATTGATGTCTGATACTTACTGAATAGCATCGATACCCAACTCTCGACAACACTGTTGTCTCCTCTCTTGATGTTTGATACACGGCATCGACGTCTGACTCTCATCATCCTAATATTAATCATTTTAAGCACAAATTCTAGTTAAATAACTAATTATTTCTAAATTATTTTTAATATTATATTTATTCAATTTTTCTATACTATTTTTAAAATATAAAAATTATAATACCATGTCCAACCCATGTCCGTGTCATATATTTTCAATAATTGATGTATCATGTATCCGTGCCGACTCGCATCTGTGTCATCATGTCCATTGTCTGTGCATCATAGCTATGTACAAATATTTGAGAAGAAGAATAATGTTGTCTGATAAGTTCTTAGTGGGATTGGACATTTTATTTTTAGAAACATTCTATTTGATTTTTCCAATGGTAAGATCGCGGCAATTAAAGAAAAAAAAAAGTTGACTTTGTCAAAACAAAATAAACGGAGATCATAAAAAATAAAAAGATGAAATAAATATATTACCAAGATTATGTTGGAGCAATGATTGCCTGGGATGTTGGCGTTTATCATATATTAGGTGCAATTTCTTTGCTTGTAAGCAATCAGCTAGCTCAAGAAGGTCGAATAGAAGAAAGTCACTTTCCCCATATAAAGCCAACAAATCTGATATTCTGGCATAATCCATGCATGAAAAATCCCTTGCAGTTTTCTCATCAACCAAAGACAAACTGTGAAAAGATTGTACTCCAAGCCGTTTAGCTAGATCATTACTGATATAAGAGTGCACGAAATGCTTTTGAGTACTATTTATATCAATCCATGGAGCATCATTATAAACAAGGTTCGATGGACTCATCAGATGTCCAGATGAACTAGGAATAAATAGTGAGTTCAAAAGTGCATCCGTTGATTGTCTATCGGTCAATGAGTCGGCAAAAGCTTCTAAGACGCATTGAACAAAACTTAATTGCTCAGCTAATAACGGTTCTCCATTAACATCCTGCTGTAAGCACTGCAAAACATGTAAATAATCCATGGCATCAAAAGTCAACTTCACACCCAACCGTGAAAGCAAAGATCTGAACTCACACAGCTCTGATGGAACAGCATATAGATAAGGGTGATACTTCACGGGTGAGTTGAATGCAACTGACTTTGACTGTACAAAGTTATCACCTAGCCAAACCCAATTGATTCCATCCAAAGCTTCTCTCAGAATTTTGAAGTCATCTTTATCAATGTAGCCCTGTAACTTTGAATATAAAGGGGGAATCTCTCTTTGCAAGACACCATCAATATCAAATTCATGCTCGGACTGCAATTTCAGCTGAGTGTACGCCCTTGAAAGTGCAACTAGCTGAGTTGACAAGGTTTCAATATCAGGCGGATGCATCCAACCAAGATTGTCATGGATATAAGTTGAGGAGCAATCACCATCCAAAATCCTCATTTTTGACGAAACCTGCCACATTTGGGATTTTGGCCTTGTGGTTTCTGGAGTTGCCACACTTTTATCTGATGCAAACCACGGAAGTCCAGTCAGAAGAGGAGCGACATATACAGGGCACCATGGAATAATCTTAATCTCTGACCAAAATTCACATTCTTGTATATCAAGAACAAAACTAGAAAGAAAAGAGAGTACTTCCTGATCAAACTCCCAACTCTTCCCTTCATCAATTTTCACTTCTGGATCTTTAGTATGTGAAATCCCATCCATCGTTAACATTTGGTGATCATCATCATGGTTCTCTTTATGACCATTAGAATTTGAAAGTATAATCCCTAAAGCATTCAGATAAGAAAGCAACTTCCTTCCATACTGAGGAGCATCAGCATGGCCACAATCATGCAATATTGAGACTGACCTTGCAACATCGATCAGACCACTCAAATTCAAGCTATTCCTAAGTCCAAAGCTTGTTAGAACGTCAAGTATTTCAGAATTTGAAAACTTATCACACGGGAAAAAAACGTCCTTGTTCAGCAGATTTTGCAGGCTTGGGACTCGAGGATCATAAAGCCTGGACAGGAACAAAAAATTAATAAAAATATATCCATAATTAATTAGGCGAGTTTCTTGAGTGATTGACTGGTGCAATAAAATGATTAGTCAATTTAGTGAGCATAAGAAAATTCAAATGACAAGAAATAAGCTAATATTTTACATAGTTTTTCAGTTGCAAACATAGTAAACACTGTGTCCTACACTTCAATCAAATTCATCCCTACTGTCAAAATTTAAGTACTTAGCTACATATAATAAAGCCTAAGTTGCTGAACTAGCTAGAAGAATTCAGGGGTAAAAAAGCAGAGGAAGGACAAGATGCCAGCTTTGTTTTAGTATGAAGATATTAACCATATTATGTGAACATAGCATACTCAACACTTCTCGCAGCAATCATAATAAAATGTCCACTCACCCTAGCACAATGAATAGAATTGGTGTTGCAAAACCTTTACTTCACAACCTAATAATTGAAAAGCCACAGGAACAATGCTGGATCAGGAACATTCAAAAATTTACCTAAATAACTCAAACCTGTTCTAAGACTGTTTCCTTTTGCAACTTTGACCACCAAATCTGTATATAAGGATCAAGAGCTATAAATAACAATCAATATAAAGGAAGATGAAAAATAACAGTTTGGTGAAATGAAAAGTAAAAACAATACAATGAAAGTAATGCAAGTTAGAAGAAAAAAAATACTGAAATAATTGAATCAATTGATCGCTTATGAAAAGCCACTGCCCATATTATCCAAGGGTACTGGTGAGTGGCCATCCTTGGGCTGCCTTTCCGAGCAAAGACATAAGTGTTGCACTTACAAACAAATCCAATTCAAGGCATTAACAATTGTGTTGGATTGCTCTTAAACTTAAGAGTGAGGCCTCCTAACAAACGAAGTAATCAATTCAAATGTTCCTATTAAAGTTAAAATATAAACCAAATGCCTCCATCCAAATTAAATTGATGGACCGCCTTTCCTTCAAGGTATGGTCATAGGACTCACCTTTAAACTCAACCCATTGAAATAAAATGTGTTCAAATAAGACTCCTATAAATTAGACAGCTGACAGAAGAGAAGATTTCATATACAAAAGAAGAGGAGTGGATAATAATAGATACATAAAAATTACATACATTTGATTTTAGTTCAATGATCATGAACTTTTCAGTTTACTTGAATTATATATGTTTTAAACTGTGATGGATAAGTAGTAACTCTTTTTTAAATTTTGGATGACCTTTTATTCGATCATCTTAATTGTTGTTGAAAGATAGTTAGCTATAGTCAAACCGTTAGTTACCGACTTTATATTCCAAATATGCGGATTAGGTTGTGACTTGAGTAAAGCTCAAAATGATCCTCCAACTATTGATAAATGTGCAACTTAATCCCAGAGTTTTGCATTGCCCCAATTTAGCCACTAAACTATTAAAAATTGATCCAATTAAGTCCCAGAGGAAACAATAAGTGCTAAAGTTCACTTTAAAGTTAAATATGAGGGTAGTTTAGGTAGTAAAAGTGTATATTAGTGAAAAAAATTATATTTTTAAAGAAAAATCTAAATTATCTTCTAAGTAATTGATAAACCAACCCATCTCTGTCTCCTTGTGAATGTCGCATATTGCTCGCCATCCCAGTCCCCGAATGTCGAAGCGCATCATGATCGCTTGGCCTCTCGCGTCACTCGCGCCCTCTCGTAGTAGCACGCTTCTCACTCGCAGCGCATCGCGTCACTCGCACTTGCTTGCAGTAGGCCTTTTACGTCTCGCTTGCAGAATGTTAATACACAACATCATACTCACAACTGTAGGTCTTCTCCCTCACACAATTCAGCCTCCAATTCCATCTCCAAGAAATATAGCAGGAAGGCAAATGATTAGGTAAGAAGTATTTTTACTAAAATACCATCAAAGAAGCTAATGCGGCTTCTTCCGTTAATTTAAACGAAAGTTTTAACAGAGAGACCAAATCTGACAATTTTATATAGTTGAGGGACTAAATTGGGGCAATGCGAAACTTAAGGACTAAATTGAACATTTATCAATAATGAGGGGACTATTTTGAGCTTTTACTCATTGTAATACTCTAGCCAATCATTTAAGGTTGTTAAATAGAGCTTTTGAGAAGTCCTCTTTATCATAATAGCCCAAATCAAAGTAGTCCAAGACCGCTTGAAGAGAGACAAAATGCTACCTCCTAGTCAAAACAAAGGTTATCTACAAAAGATGGATAATAAAAAATCACACTTAATGAGAAGGCCCCACCCCATCCTCGAGTTACCAAGAAAATGCTAACCACAACAAAGGAAATCAACTATAACGTCAACTCGCATATACAAAAGATATCAGCCACCTCAGCCTATATGATGCTCATTTGATGTCAAAAATGTTCTAGATGCTCTAATCAATGATCTCCCAAACTAAGAGATATGAAACATATTTTGTAGAGCAGTATATGACTAATGTGCTTCATATCCAAAATGTCCTAATCTTACTTTCTCTAAGGGTCCCATAATGAAGGCAAAGGAGCGCAATCTACCCATCTACATCACGATACAGAGTAAAGATGCTTTTATAAATTCAGGCTCTTCAATCAATCTAAAGTGTGCAACTGTTAATAAGGCTATTCGTCGACAATGACCACCTTGGGCAAGATAAAGTGGTCATACAAGGCTTCAACAAGCTGGGTGGGTGAAAAAACCTTCACGTTATCATCTTGCCACACAATTTTTAGAAGCTCTATACAGAGATAACACGCACAAGTTTGCCAAAAAAACATATTCAAGTTTGACCAAAGCTCATAAAAAATCGATGCAATATCAAATGCCAACATATAATCACACTTATTAATCTCATGACACTAAGAACATGACAACCCATACAAATCATGTGGTCAGCCAAATGAAGAGCCAAGCCAGAATCTTTCCCAATAGAGAAGCCTATGAAGTGTGAACAAAATGGCGCACTCATTAAGACATTAAACCTTCTTAGTCAAGGCCAGCCTCGACATTTTTCCATTCAAAAATCTTTTTCACATGCCTATAAGGTCCCTTGGACTAAAAAACCAATGTATGCAAAAACAAGAATTGATTGGGTCAATTACCTCTCTGACTAAACAGATTAAGGTCAGTGAATAGATAATGGATCCATAAAATCTTAATCAAATTTTATAATAATCCCCTCACCATCTGCTGTTAGCAACAAATAACAATCTTTCTCCCATAATCTAAATTCTTTTAAGCCAATCCAAACAAAATATTATTTTACCAAGCCATCATAGAGTCCATAAACTATCCTTAATTGAAATTCCTCTCTCAAAGTTCAATGGTAATTATACAACTTCACTTAAGCCCACGAAAAAACCTCAAAGAAGAAATATAAAGTCCTTTATGAGAACCAAATCTTTGAATAGTATCTTATCTAATTAATTAATTTGCCTTGTCAAAAAAATTTTGAAAAGACAAAAATATTACAAAGTTAAGTGAGGAATTTTAGAGTCTGCAATGTGTTTTGAGAATATTATGTAACCCTAAAGCCTATACCCAATCAAACAAACAAAAAAAGCATTATCAAATTTAAGAAGTGTCAATGGGTGAATAATGACCAAAGAAATCTTTACCTTAATCAAAGTGCTCATTGTGCAGCATCATCATAGGGAATCATGTACTTCTAGTGATGAACAAGCACTAAATGTGGCAAATTGGATGGCAATATTAGACTTGACTTGACACAAACTGACATCCATATCAAACTAGAATATACTAGGTCAGCTCAATCTGGCCATTTGTCAAATCATCTCTTTGATGATCGAATCGCCACATAAGACAGTCACCCCTCCAATGAATAAAAATGGCACAAAAGTTAATAAACGACCATTCCATTGGAAACAAAACTAATGGAAAGAAATGCATTTTAAAGTGGGAAATAAGGATGGGTGGATCTTCTAATTGTTGGTCATTGTGGGAAAAGCAACATCACCCATTGGAAGGTATGAGAACGTCCAACATTGAGGAAGGTTTTGGGGCACATATTAACAACAAGCCACATTAGCACCGCTCTCGCAATGGCAATCCAATTGGTTGCAACAACCAATGTAGGCCCAAAGCACCCATAGTTGCTAGACGGCTAATAAACAAGGGGGTCAATGAAGAGTTGCCCCCGTACTCAAGAAACAACCTATTACAAGGCTCACTTTCTACACAACCATCATAACATAGTAGCTCTTAGCAGGTATTTCAACTAGTGAAACAATGAACTAGGTGAAGGGTAGGTGAAATAGCATCCGTACTAGGAAAGCGAGACTACATCCCTTCGAAGTTTGATACATTTGACGAGACTGGTGATCCAAAAGAACATCTCGCTCATTTCGAGGGAGAAAAGAAAGAACTTTAAGCATATCTCAAGTGTTTCAGCATACAAATGAGCTCCAACCTATCCACTTCAAGATTTGAAGGCCCCAAGATCTATGTTAGTCAAATAGAGGCTTATGTGAAACAATAATTAGTTAAGTTTTTAACCAATAACAATAACATCAAGCCTTTATCCCACTATGTGAAATCGGCTCTATGAATCATTTTCCTCTATTGTCCTATTAAGAGTCAAATTCTATTTTAAATCTAATAAAAAATATCATTTCTAATACTTTCTAACCAAGTCTTTTTAAACAAACTTCTATCATTCTTAGCATAAGCCAAATCTAATACATCTACCCTCCTAATCGGTTCATTGGAAGACCGATATTTTAAGTGACCAAACCATCTAAGGCAACTCCCTCTAATCTTATCTACCATTGGAGCTGTGTTAGGACTTGAGCACCAAAATCAGCGAACAAACAGAAAAATTCAGCAAACCAACAGATTTTCCTGATAAAAAAGGAAACACGAACAAGCAAGATACAATGATCCTTTTTCGAGAGGACTTTCTCTCCCAAACTCTAAACGCCGATAGCATGCCTCAGTTGCGATACATGGAATACCAGGTGATGCAGGACTACGAATGTATGCGATAAGAACTTGCACGATTTTGATAAGAACAATTACGATTAAAACTATTAGCAATCAAAACAATAAAAGAAAAAGAAAAAGGGGTAGTTACGCTTATGCCAAATCACATGCTAAGCATTTGAATTATCAAAATAACTTAAAATTTCAACAACATGCGAATTAAGTAGATTTCAATAAAATTCCTAATATAACAATAAGATAGCAACATAGAAAGCACACTCAATCCTACGTTTACTAAGAAAAGGCAGAAGGCGAAGCACGGCTCCTTGTGACTTGATCACCACCTACAAGATTAGTGGATTAGGAAATTAAATGAAAAGGGGAAAAAGTTCAGCCGGTCCGGAAACAATTTGCAACTGGACGTTGGCAAGTTGCTCGTCAATGGCCTCCGAAAGCGTGAAGATGATGCGATTCACGTACTCTTCAATGGAGTGATCAACTTACGGGTTGAAATCGAAGATGGAGTGGAGGATGTTGACGTTGCCTTGTTTGTCGTAAGCGAATCATAAGTCAAGCTCCGAATCGTCCATTCATTGACTTTGAAAGAAGGATGTGTAGACGAAGATCAATGTTGATTCCCTTGGAGACTTTTCTAGGGAGAAAGAAGTTTCTCTCTAGACTTTCTTTGGAGAATAAGAGAAGGGTGGCCGTCCTATGAAAGAGGGTAAGTGGAATTAAATTTGGTTCAAATTTTGTGGAGGGAAAGTGATTTAAGCAACTTCCTAATTAATCACTTGATTGGGAGAAATTAAGAAAGGGAGAGAGAGAGGGGCAGCAGCAATAGAGAGGTAGGGGATTTAATTTAATTCCAAAGAGGAGAGATGATCTTTGGAAAGAAATTAAATAGGTAGGGACATGGGGGATTTCTGCAAAAGTGGTAGGGAGGGAGTTTGAATTGTTTCCAAGAGGGAAGGTGGGCTTTTAGGAAATAATTCCTAATGCAAAGACTTGGTGGAAAGGAATATCTCATCCCATCTTAATTCAAAATTTAAATAGGATATAATTTAGTACGTTTCCGAAAATAGGATTTATAAATTAGGTAACTATTTCAAATTCAAATTGATTTGAATTTGATCATTAATAGAGTTACCAAAATTATGAAATCTAATTTAGGAAAGACTTGGCGGCAAGTGGAGATGGGGGGAAAGAACCAAAGGAGATGGGCCGGTATTGGAGATTAGCCGTGGATAGGGTGGGGTTGGGTCTAGGCGGAGAGTGGTGTGGGGATTTAGGTGGCCGACAATTTTGGGGTTCGGGAGACCTTAGGCCGGCGGCTAGGGGATGGATGGAAGGGGAAAATAGATAATGAAGAAGAACTACGAACCCGGCCGTCTCCAAGGATGGTGGGTGATCCAATTTCCCTCTCCTAGGGATTTCTCTCCCAAGTACTCTTAAGATCTCACAAAGAACACAAGCAATGAAAAATTTTTATCATTCATTCATTAGACATGAAAAAGAGAGCATAAGGGCCATATATAGCGTTGTACAAAGGACTCAAAATAAAAGTCAACAATGCCCTTTGGGCTTACACATGACAATTGGATTGCATGGAAATATGTTGTTCTGTGGAAAATAAAATTGTTAATGTTATTATATTACAAGTCTTAGCTTCATACCCGTTCTACTAGGGCTCATTAATGTTCATAATCAAATTAGCTCCCAATTTAGGGATCTTGACTTCTAATTGCAATTCAAGATTCGTCCGGAACGGTTCCCGCAAGGAACAGTTAAGAAGTTGCATTATAAGAGTGCTGGACCATTCATGATAACTAAGAAAATCAATGATAATGCTTATGAAGTAGATCTGCCTGCAGAATTGACATCAATTCCTCCTTTAACATAGAAGATCTAGTTACAAATGAAGGTCCTGATTTCAACCTACCAAATTCACTCATACAGCATCCTTGTGTGACCACACCGTGTGAGAACTCAAACCTACCTCCACTCCTAAACATTCCAAAATCACTCATGGCAGAGAAGTTTGATACGATTCTGAGTGATGACACCATCTCCACAAGAGAAGGTGGACGACGGAGGTACTTGATCAGAGGCAAACCTGAGTTAGAGGACACGTGGCTGGATCGCGAGGAGCTACAGCAGATTGACCCTGACATATTGGAGATCTATGAGAGCACCTAGGACGCTTACCTGACCAAGTCGAGCTTTTTCTCACCCCGGGAGAATGATAGGAATATTGGAGTTTGGAAAGTCTAAACATGGTCGTCGATCTATAGCCACAATCGAGTCGATGTATTTTTAAGTCGTATTATGTATTTGTCTTTTATTATTTTATGTTTGTATTTATTTTATGTTATATTCCGCTTTTACCCCTTAAAGGAAGGTCATGTGTAAGCCCAAAGGGCATTGTCGTCTTTTACTTTTGAGTCCTTTGTATGAGGCTATATATAGCTCTTATGTTCTATTTTCATGTTTAATGAATGAACGATAATTTTTTTCCCGTGTTTGAGTTCTTGTAAGAGCTTGAGAGAGATTGGAGTGAAGTCCCTTGGAGAGGGAAACGGATCACCCACCAACCTTGGAAGTGTTTGGGTTCGTGGTTCTTTCTTCTCTATCTCTTTTTTTCCCTTTACATTCATCCACTAGCCTCCGGCCTAGGGTCTTTACAAACCCCTAAGCCGCCGGCCACCCTAGTTCCCCCCACACCACCCATCGACTACACCCAATCCCCACCAACATCCACGACCAACCTCCACACCACCTGCCCCTCTTGGTTTCCTCCCATCTCCACTTGCCATCAAGTCTTTCAAAAATTAACTTTCATGTTTTAGGTAACTCTATTAATGATCAAATTCAAATTTATTTGAATTTGAAATAATTGCCTAATTTATAAATCCTATTTTAAGAAACTTACTAATTCATAGCTTATTTAAATTTTAAATTAAATTGGAATGAAATATTTCATTCCAAATTTAATTTATTAATTTAGGAAAGCTTAGGATGCCTCATTAAATCCCCTTCCCTCTCTCTATTGCCGCCGGCCCCCCTATGGGATCTCATTGGAAATTATTTCCAAATTCCAAATTACTCTCAACAACAAGCTTTTCTCCCACTATGTGGGGTCGCTGCATGAATCCTTTTTCGCCATTATGTCCTGTTAAAAGTCAAATTCTAATTTAAATCTAATAAAGAAAGATCATTTCTAATATTTTCTAACCCGTCTTTTTAGGTCTACCTCTACCTTTCTTAACATAAGCAAATCTAATACCTCAACTTTCCTGACAGAGTCATCAGAAGGCCTCCATTTAATGTGTCCAAACCATCTAAGGCGACTCTCTCTAATCTTATCTTCCACTGGAGCTACTCCAACTTTTTTACGTATATGCTCATTTCGTATCCTATATCTAAGGATAAAGCCACTCATCCACCTAAGTATCCTCATCTCTGCAACACTTAACTTAGTATTATCCTTCTCTTTTAATGGCCAACATTTGGCACCATAAAGCATGGCAGGTCTCACCACCATCTTATAGAATTTTCCCATAAGTTTGAGGGGAACTTTTCTATCGCACAATAAGCCTGACGCATTCCTCTACTTCAACCATCCAATTTGAATTCTCCTATTAATATCCCCATCTATTTCACCATCACTTTGAACCATAGATACAAGATATCTAAAACGTGTACTCTTATTAATGAATTGATCTCCCAAAGTCACAATCCCCTCACTAGGTCTATTGTTACTAAAATTACACTCCATATATTCAATTTTAGATCTACTCAAGTGAAAACCTTTAGACTCTAAGGTTGACCTCCATAATTCAAGTTAAAAGCGAGAGGAGGCCGAGGCCGAATTTTCGGAGCCCACACCGGCATGAATCCAAATTAATTTTGAGAAACATTAGTATCACGCCGCAACCTACGCTACATAATTTGCTCCCATAGTTTTAAAGTATGACATATTAACTTAATTCTTCTATAATTCGCACACTCCTGTGCATCACCTTTATTCTTAAAAATAATAATTAACACACTCATTCTCCACTGATCTGGCATCTTTTTAGTCTTCAAAACAGTATTAAAAAGTTTAGTTAGCCAAAAAATTCCTTCATCTCCTAAGCATTTTCACATCTCTATTGAAATATCATCTGGTCCAACAGCTTTTTCACACTTCATTTTCTTTAAAACCTCTCTAACTTCAATTTTACTAATACGCCGATAAAAATAAAAATCTTTATTTTCATTTAGGGTGCTAAAGTCACTAAAGTTAATAGTAGTTTCACAATCTTTATTAAAAAGTTTAGCAAAATATCTAAACCACCTTTGTTGAATATCATCTTCTAAAAAAATTACTTTTTGATCTTCATTCTTAATACATTTCACTTGAACTAAATTCTTACTCCTCCCAACTTTTTGCTTGGCTAACTTATACATATATCTCTCTCTCCTTAGTATCTAATCTATTATATAAATTATTAAAAGCTAAGCTCTTTGCATCGCAAATAACTTTCTTAGATTCCTTACGAACCTCTTTATAGCTTTCTCAATTATCTGAATTTTTACATATAAATTTATAAATCACTTTTTTATAACAAATCTTCTTATTTTTTATCTTTTCTTGCACATTTGGATTCAACCACCAACTATTTTTACTATTAAAAGCTTTTCCCTTCGAAACTCCAATCACATCTTTTGCAATAATCTTAATAGCACTAGTCACTTTTCCCACATAACATTAGCATCCTCATGCACAGACAAAATTTTAATATCTAAAATCTTACTCTCAAAAATATTTTTGTTAATATTCTTTAAATTATAAATTACTCTCTTGGAAATAATTCAAACCTCCTCTCCCTCTCTCTTGGCCGAAATCCCCACGCCCCCACCTATTTAATTTCTTTCCAAAATAAAGTCTCTCTTATTGGAATTAAATTAAGCCCCTCTCCCTCCCTCTTTCCTGCTGCCCCTCTCTCTTTTTCCCTTCAATTAGTTCTTTCAATCAAGGGGGCTAATTAAGGAGTTGTTTAAATCAAATCCCATCCACCAAAATCTAAAACAAAGTTCTTCCCCTTGCCTCCTCCTTTGGCCAGCCACCCCTTCCTTCTCCACTTCAACTCTTGAGAGAAACTTCTTTCTCTCTAGTGGAGTCTTCAAAGGAAGCAACAACGATCTTCGTCTACTCACCCATCCTTCGAAACCAAAGAATGGCCAATCCGGAACTTGACCACGGGTTCGCTTAAGACGAGCAAGGGAACGTCAATATCCTCCACTCCACCTTCTTCAACTTCAACTTGTAAGTCGATAATTCCATTGAAGAGTACTTGGATTGCATCATATTCACACTTTCAAAAGCCATCGACGAACAACTTATCAACATCCAGTGGCAAATTGTTTCCGGACAACCACAATGGTGAACTTCTTCCCCTTTTCACTTAATTTCCTAATCTGCTAATCTTGTAGGTGGTGATCAATTCGCAAGGAATCGTGTCTCGCCCTCTGCCTCTGACTAGTAAACATAAGATTTGAGTGTACTTTCTATGTTGCTTATCTTATTGTTAGATTAGGTATTTTTGTTAAGTAACTATTTAATTCATATGTTGTTAAAATTCTAATTGTTTTGATAATTCAAATACTTAACATGTGATTTGTCCTAAACGTAGCTACCCCTCTTATGTTTTTTGTTTTCGTTTAGTGGCTAATATTCTTAGTTGTTATTTGTTCATATCAAAATCATGCAACTTCATATCATTCATCTAAAGCATATTTAGTCTTGCATCAGCAAGTTGAACAAAGTAATGTGGTTGATGCCGAAGTAGAGTTTGGTGATGGCGAAGGTTTTAATGAAATTATTGAACTTAGAAAGAAAATTGCATTTTAACTATACAATTAGAACAAGTAACATGAATATCAAAATTGTATTTTGTGAATATGATTTTCAAAAATATTTCACAGAAAAAGCTAAAATATTTGCTTATTTTTTTCCTTTAATAGCAACCCATTCAGACATCACCCTGAGAAGGATATTCATCTTAAGCTTCAGCACTGTGAAGGAGATAATGACATGGTTGTTAATGATTTGGTTAGGAAACTATTTGTAATGCTTTTTGTTATTAACTATGATGAGCAAAGATTGGAATTTTATTTATGTAAATTTTATAACAAGTTTATGTGTAAATTTAGGAATTTGTAATCATTATGTCATTATCATGAAGCCCATGCTATTTGTTACTATCTTGTTCGGTTAACTTGCACTGATGAGTGTGACTCTTACGTCTGAGAATCTTAATGATGAATTTTAAAGACTCCGGTAGTCGAAGCTCATATAAATTCATTATGAATATCTGGAAGTTTCCATGATATGTCTAACGTAGTTCAATTGTAGCTATACATCATAAATTTTTTTTTATGTATGAAGAATTTGATACACCTTAGGTTTCACAAATTAGGGTTTGCCCTAATTTCCCCTCCAAGAGAGTGGACTTTCTCCACCAACACCAAATGAGAAAGTAATCACAAAAAGAGTAGAGAAGAACAATGAGAACCTTTGCATTAGCAAGCCAAGAGAAAACAAGATAAGTTTGTCCACTTCGAGAAGGACAAGATCTCCCAAAAGAAAACCCTAGAAAAGCACAAGAGAAGACTAGAGGAAGAAAACTAGAAAGAGAATACACTTTTCATAATACCCAAAACTAAACCCTAATAGCTCCCTTCATACCCTTTCAAAAAGACCCTCCCATCCCCAAAATACCCCCACTTAAGTGGGGGGTCCCTCCTTTGGTCCAGCCGGGTCACCGCCCCCCCCCCTTCTTCCGCCTGTAGACCCGCACGGGTCCAGGCGGGGCCGGTTCGCCCGGCCCATCAGAATTGTCCAAACAATGAGCTGAGTATCAAGTAGGCCATGTACTGGTTCTGTTGCTTCAACGCGGTATTGGCTTGCTTATGGGTTCCTGGTTAATCAAAGCGACGTTAGTCCTGTGAAATTCCAATTATGGAGGTAATGTTACTCAATCACTGCTCTCAAAGGTCCTTTATTTAAATACTTTTTAATAATATGATGACTGATATTTTTTTCTATGAAGTCTGATAATAATATAGCTGTTTCAATTGGTTTAACCATGATCATTAAATTTCCCTTCCGACTTTGATTTGACGTATATTAATGAATCTAAACGCTGTTTTCTTCAAATAAAATAATCTGCCACTGCTTTATTACAAAATTCTAGAACCATGCAATAGTCTTCTGAGTACATACACATTTAAATTGGTGCCGCATCAAGCCATCAACTACGTAGGTTGCCACTTCAGATTCGTGGTCGATTCTTTGTATTTTCTCAAGCTCAGAAATAAGCTCAAATAGCATTTAAATTACGAAATTACTTTATTTGATACCAATATAAATTAATTTTCCAACATAAATATATTTGTATAGTTGAAGGTGAGTTTTTTTAATAGAAGAAATAATAACGAAAGACTATAACTATAATAATAAATTACTATAATTTAAATTTTATCATATTTGTAGTAAAAATTATGTTGTATTTTAAGAAATTATAAGTTAATAATGTAAATTTTTTATATTATAAGTTAGTAGAAAATTAATTTTTTCTTAGAAATATATATATATATATAATGTAAACTTTATCATGTAAAATAGAAAAACAAATTAATTATATATACTTATGCTGTAAGTATGGGTAATTTAGTCATTTATAATAAAATCTATAAATGCTAAACTCCTAAACAAATAATTTAAATTTTCTTTTAAATATTAATAAGCACTTAAAAAAATATTACTCAAACAACATATTATTATTGAAACTTCATTTTATTAAACTTCTTTTTGTTAGCATTTTTTTCTAAAACTCATTTTTATATAAGCAAAAAATGAACCAAATGAAGCCTAAAATGAGATCATACCTGGAAGGATGCCGCCAAGAACCATCAGCAGTTAAAACAAAAGACATTTCCGATAGTGCAGATTTAATGGAATCATCCTCTTCAGCCAACAGCTTCAAATCAACTAAGATATCCAAAATAAAGGTTGTTCTTCCAAGGAAACTTTCTATACTATTAAACACGAAGTTTTTGTAAAACTCCGCTTTTGGTAATTCTCTGATTCCCAAATGATTTTGCAAAATGCTCTTTTCCCTCTCGGATTCTGTTCTGATAAAACTATCATCTATGAGATCCTCAAGTAAATCTGCTGGTTTAAGCGATTTTAATGGATTAGTCAAAGTTAAAAGCACATCATTTTTGTAGGACTCAAAAATTGGAAGATGTTTGATTATGTCTATTTGCATGGAACCCATTTGATCCCCAGAAAACCATTTAGACTGGAAAATGAAGCTCCTCAATTCCCGCATCTCCGCCTTGGACGCATTCAGAAATAAGTTCTTAATATCTTGCAGCTGACAAGAAGCTTGCAGAGCATTCAGAATGCCAGTTGCCGTCGCATCTTGCACGAAGTTTCTTAAATGGGGATGATCAAGAGGCAAGTCAGACCTCAAAAAGGAACATCCCAATTTCTGCAGTAATGAAGACATATTTTCACTCCATCCATCATCCCTGATTACAGCAGAATTTTCGACAAGTTGCAAAAGAAAACCATTCCTCACAGGTAAAATAGGCCACGTGTTAAATATTGAAAGATCATTACAGGATGCCTTCAAATAGCTCCAGAATAACCCCATCCATTCAAGACTTGGTTGATCTTGATGGCCTGGAGTCCATCGTACCTGCCTAGAATGCTGCCATTCAGTTGGAAGAATCCTGGGAAGAAGTTCCACAACAGAATAACATGTCAATACATGCAAATTAGTTAGGCCAGAATTAGCAATGTCTCTTAGCTTCTTCAGCGTAGTATCAGGAACGGAACAGTCCACAAGTAGATATGGTACTCGGTTTACAAGAAGATCAAATACCTCAATAGATGTAGCAAATACTCTATCACCTTCTCCCCTTCTGTTAAATGAAGTAAATTTACCGTCAGCTAAAGGTAACAAAGGTAATCCATTTAATATATCACAGGAAGAAATCACTTTATGATCACTCAAGCAGTATTCTAAAGCAGTCACACTCGCAACTTTTTCCTTAAATCCATAATGGTGGCGGATCAATATGCTTCTTAGAAGCTGAGGAGTGAGAAAATGAAGTGAAGGGCATGAGTCCATAAACCTTTTCACAATCTCATTTGATACATTAGCTACAGGCAAGCCAGCTTCTGATAACGCTTCTGCAAGCTCAATCGCATTTCGAAAATTAAAATCAGGAAATATGGCTTGTCTTGCCGAAATCCACTGCCCACCTCTAGCTTTTGTGTACAAAACAGGCAATCTTTGATCAGACAGAAATACATAGAATTTCCTCACCATTGATTCCCATGGTTCAATGCCAGTGGAAGTAGGCCAAAAGGAGAAGTAAAGATCGCATGGACCAACCTCTTGTGCAATGAAAACCAGCAAATGACCATAAGCAGGAGCAATAACATCTTCAAGAAGACAAAGGTTCCACTCTGATCGAACTTTTCCACCACCTGCCATGTCATCACCAAACCATATGTCTCTCCTGTTAGAAGATAATTCAAAATATGCGTTAATATGTGCTGGAAGACCAGTACTAATCGGTAAAGGGAGGAAGCTAAAGGCCCTGCCCCAAAACTTTTTTCTGTAATATGCTGAAGATGTTTGAACTCGAGCGACTACATAAGATTCTACTTTAGCATCTAGGAAATCATCATCATTTAAGTCTTGCAAGTTAGCAGAGTGCAAGTAACAAGCAACTGATGCCCAGGGAATAAATTTAAATGATTGGTTACCCACAGATAAAGATTTACTTTTAGCACGCCCACCACCTATACATTCACTAACAACCCAAACGTTTAAATGTGAACCAGAAGGACTTTGCTCCAACAGTACAATCTTCTGGCAATTCCATGGCAAATCCCTTTCTACAATTTTATCCAACTTGGTCATGAACTGATCCCTATCCATTCCATTTTGATGGTTTCCGTGAACAAAGCTGAGCATGTTATGATGGGGGTGTGGCTCCTTTCCAAGCCCACCATCACTGTGCCTAGACACTCGGTGTATTAACTGCATCTCATGGCTAGAACCATCCTTTATGAAAATAGTTACCCTTTGGATATTATGAAGAAAGAGCAGCGACTCAGATACAACTTCAGTGAAAGAAGAGAAAAGCAACTCCACATCTTCAGGTGAATACTTTTCTTTCTTAATCTGGCTTCTGTGAGCAGAAGTTTCGTTCCTGAGTGGAAATCGAAATAGAGTACCAGGAAATGGTTGTTGTAAATCACAGCCAAAGTGTAAGAATGGCATGAACTGATCTGGAAACTGCTCCAAGATCCTTCTACCAACAAATTTTATCCTCAGGCCAGGATGAGTTGGAGAAATTCCTGGCAGGTGGCTAGCATGGGGATCAAAAATCACAATGTTCTCGCCAGAAACAAAACCAGGTATATCTGTAAAGTGATAAACACAATTGAATCCAAGCCCAAACCTTCCAATTGCAAAAGGCTTGTCAAGTTTACTGTCCTGACCAATACGTGATATTGCATACAGATCTTGGGAACTGAAAACCGAATCATTAAAGCAGTACAGTGCTGGGCCTTGCCATTCTGCCATTTGAGGAGAAAGAATGGATGATGTACCATATTGAGTTTTATCCAAAAGGAAAACCACTTCAGAAGCCTGTGCATCCTCAGCATTTTGTACAAGCTCAAAAAGTATCCCCGGCCCATCTGCATACATTTCAACAATATGCTTGAGCCTTGTTGTTAATGCCTCATGTTGTCCAAAGGCTTCCGCAACCCCTGATAGGCTCAGATTCATTGAATCAGAACTTTCAGCAAGCAAAAGACGACGAAGAGAACTAACACCAAGTTTTTCTGCAATATCATTTGAAATATTGCCATGCACAAAATTATGTATATTATTCTTAGGCATTAGAGAAACACTATATCCATCTCCACTTGCATTCTCCCCCAAATCAAGCAACCAGGGAGCATCATTGTAAACTAAATCAGTTGCTGGGATTAACCTAGATAAGAAATCAGGTAAATATATTTTAACATACAAATGCTGAGACTGGATTTCTGCAAGATGCTGGGCCATGGACACTGCTGCTCTAAGCTCATGAGCATCAAGTGGGGTGCAGCCTTTTTTGTCTGCCATTCGGCAAAGAATATTAGCATAATCCGCAGGCTTCAAGTACTCTGGTATTCCAAGTTCCAAAAACAGATCTCTGAATACTGCTAAATCAACAGGAATAACACGCATGTAGGGAGCCAAATGAAACTGACCATGAAGAACAACCTCACTAACAGTTGAAAACCCGTCTCCCACCCAAATCCATCTACAACCTTCAAGAATAGCTTTAACAATGTCCATCTCATCTGAGCCTATCAAATTGGTCAACAGAGAATATATTTTAGGCATTGCTATTGCTAATTCTTGTCGAAGAATCCGATCTACAACAATCTCATTGTTTTTGCCAAGTTCAAGTAGTTGAGCAGCAATCACAGTTCCACTTGGAGGTGAAGACCAACCTAGGCCTGAGAACAAAGCCAATGAGCGACATTCTCCATCAAGTATTCGTGAACTTGCAGAAACAAGCCATATATCTTCTCTTGGTCTAACTATCTTGGGAGGGGCCACCATGGAAGAAACTGCAGGCCATGGCAAAGCAGCATGGGGTGCAGAGTCCAAAACAGGGCACCAGCATATCATTCTAAGGTCATTCCAGAATTTTTCAATACCATCTTGTGAATGAAAATTGCCGGGCTTTCCTGATGTAGCACCTTTTGAAAACACCATATTTACACCCTTTCGACTATCATTCTTATACCACTTATTTGCATGAACTTCAAGATATGAAAGAAGCACCGTGCCATGTATAAAAGCCTTCAACTGATCCTCACGCATTAATGATTCAACAAGACGTGCACTCTTAATAATTGTGTCAGAAGAAACTGAGGTTCTAAGTCCCAAACACAGTAACATGTCTAGAACACTGTGTTCACCAAATAAACCACCAGGAAAACAATTTGATTCTTCAAGAAGGGCATAAAGTTCATCAACGCGAGGATCATATAGAGATTCAGGACAATCTAAGCTTCCGCTTGCAGTTGGAATAAATTTTAATCGACGCATAGATTCCTTAAAAGAAGAATCATCCAAACATAGTTGTGGTAGTTCTTTTAGAACTGATAGCATAATCGTATCACGAACATCAGATTGCAATTCATCCAGTCTACTTAGAACATACTTTTTGTAGAAAGCAGACTTTGGCATACGCTCAATACCGAAGTACCTTAGCAAAATCTCTTCTTCAATGATAGATGAACAGAAAACAAAATCACCATCCACAAAGAATTCGGGTATATCTACAGGTGGTAAGTATCTCGTAGGATTTTCCAAATTATGAAAATGAATGTTTTCAGAATGTTGTTCGCCATAGACCCTGTATATAGGAAGCTTCTTTGCCAATTTAATGTGAATATCAGAGAGAAAGCCTCCATGATACCACTGTGGATCAAGCAGAAACCTGCGGAGCTCAATTTTCTCAGGAACAGAAAGAACTTGAAAAAGCAACCATATTTCATTGCCTCCAGAGATATCAGTATCAAAAATGGAGTCCAGAATGCAACCAGCATCGCTATCTGAAATATATAGAGATAAATCACACTGCTTTATTTTGTATGCTGGATCAAGAATTTTACAGCCGATTTTTACTAGAATATCCCGCAATGGTTCAGGTAGCTTCTCTGCATTAATAAACTTCGAGGTTTTTGATGTTCTGTAAAGGTACCCTGAAGTAGATGGCAAGATAGGCCACTCGCCAAATGATGATATATCATAAGATTGACCTTGAATATAGTCCCAGAAACATGTAAACCAAGTTGCACTAAGATGAGAAGTGCCTGCACAAGGATTCCACGGCACCCTGTTTTTATACCTCCATTCAGAAGGAAAAATCCTTGGGAACAACTGCAGAAAGTTTTTCTCATTGAGGAATGCAAGATTTGATTGAGAACTCCTAGCAATTTCAGAAAGGATGCTGAACAAGTCAGATGGAATGGTTCGATCAATCATTATATCAGGAGTCGATCCCAGGATAGTGTACTCAAGATCACTGCATATAAAATAATTTGTTCCCTTTATAGTCTTAGTAAAGGTGCCAAACTCACCATTTGCTAAAGGAAGCAATGCAAGGCCCTCAACATGTTTATTAACAACCTCAGTTCTCAGACCAGTGAGACAATATTCTAATAGAACCAACTTGTACGATTTGTTTAAAGTGCCCAGTTTCTCACTCTCCTTTAGGAAACTTCGTACTATTATAGGACTAACCAAACTGATTCTAAAATTTGACCAATATTTATACATTGTTTCAAAAATAATACCAGGTAGAAAAACAACAGGCATCCCTAATAAGACTAGGGCCTCGCCAAGTATTTCATTTTTTGAAAATTCCATATCGTGAAAGAATGCTTCAGCTGGGCATATCCAATTTCCACCTTCAAAATTAGAATATAAGACCTTTTTTGAATAGACAATTCTGTAGATATTCTCAGCTAAAATACTCCATGGTTCCTCAAATAAACCAGTTGGCCATGCAGAATAGTATAGCTTGGTAGGACCCAGCAGCTTGCTCAAACCAACAAGCAACTCACAGTAGGCTGGAGCAACAACATATTCCAATAGAAGCCTATTCCAGTCAGACTTCAGTTTTCCACCTCTTTCCAAATCGGATCCAAACCAGATGCTACGTCTGTTGGAGTATACTTCAAAGTATCCATCCACGTGAACATTAAAACCTGTTCTTACCGGCAATGGAAGAGAACAGAACACTTGGCCTTGCTTAAGAACATGATCCTATAAAATCAGCTGGAATGAGAAAAAGGTACATGCGTCTAAACATTTGAAAATCCTGAAAAACCAAGGGATCAAATTGAAAGTACAAGAAAGACTCGACTGCTGAGTATGTAGATGGGTATAACATAAATAGGATAACAAACTCTCTTAGAGAAATGAAGTAAACAATAAAAATAAGTTAAACAGTAACCCATCACGACTTCAACAAATAATTTTCTTGTCATGTTAAGTCAAGTTTGGGTTGAGATTTTTTACCCGCCTATTTAACGGGTTAGTTTTGGATTTTGGCTATATTCATGTTGGATTATTTTCGATCCGACTCAAACTCAAGCCCATAAACCCAAATTGACATTCCCAACTCCAACTATTCTTGAGCTCACTACAATGCTCAAACCATTTTTCCCAAGTTAATCATTAAACACATGATAGATTTACAGCTTCATACATAGTCCTACCCCGCATTTTTTTTTATTTTTGTGTAGATACATTTTATTCAGTATCATTTAAGGTAAAGGCCCAGATTATCAATTTGAAAGGTAACCCTCAAATGTTGGCCCATGGCACAACAACATTCAAGAATGTAACAAAATTTTTGTGGAATTTTAATTCAAAGCTAGAGCCAAAGGTGTCTGAATCATTGGACAAGTTCACAATTGACGCCAATGGCAACCTATACTTGCTAGTACATTTTGATTTGAATGAGTTATACGTCAATATTGGGATGTAATGTGCCACAAAGCAGAATTTTTGGATTGGAAGCTTGGATTTTGATAGGAATCCGATCTCCACACAGCCAAAAAACAACAATAAGAAGAGAATACGAAGCAAAAATTAGCGAGAAAAACAGAGATTATGAGTTAATTTTATTGATATCGGCACAACAAACCAAGTTACAAATTAATATAATATTTGAGAGGTAGATCGACTCTCCACAAATCCTAGGTGCTGTTGGAACAACCCCAAAGAAAATTACTCAAAATACAAAATCACATAATAAAAATAAAACAATCTAATTAATTCTAAATAAACGTTCCTAATTTCCTCCCAAATCTCAATTCAAATCAGCCCAGTTGCCCTAAATAAACCTTCCTAATTCTCTCTTAAATCTGAATTCAAATCAGCCCTCTTTTCCCTAAATAAACGTTACGAATTTTCTCCCACTTTTAATTTTCTATGGTAACTAATTAAAGGTAAAATTAATCTTCTTTGAGCCCCCCTCTCTCCTTGCCTGCAGCCTACACTAGTGGGGCCCACAAGGCTCTTGCACCTGCCAGCTAGACCGAATCCCCTTGCTGGGACCCAGTTGATTTCCTAGATCGACTCAGCTGGTTCATCAATGCTATATAAGAAACTTTAAGCTCTTTGATCAATCTTGAACATGAAGTGTCACCCCAACAGGTAGGGTCGCCAATCCGAGATGGTTAGCACAATCGCCATCAGCTTCCTCTCATAGACTAACTTGTGCCTCGTGTAAAACCCAAAAAGACGATCGTAGGTCGTCGCACGCATTTCGATGCGTCGCGACGAAACTTAAGTTAAAAATTAAAGTCAACGTAATCTGACGAAAGTAATTTTATAAAATTCTACGCCAAATTTTGATTAATTTGGTGTATGGAACTTGTATCCAATTTCGCTTAAATTAGGAGATATAATTTTTAGAAATTTTAAAATACTAATTCTATCCCTAATTGTTTCTTAAGCCGACTTTGTTTAAGTAAGGGCATAATAGTCTTTTGGATTTTCCTATCTCCTAATATAGCAAAAAAATCGAAACCCCTACCCTCATTCCATTCGCACGATCGGCCGAAACCGAGAGGAACGAGCGAAAGGGGAGGACGATCGAGCTTCGACGAGCAAGGTTCCCGCGGCGATTTTCCGTCAAAGAAATTAGTGAAAATCGACGACGGGGAGAGTCTTAAGGTATGATTTATACGAAGCAAATCCCTCTCAATCTCAAGTTATTTTGAGACGAAATTTCTAGGGCTTTACAAAAATTTCGTTTTCTTTCAAAATTTCTTTACGAAATCGATATGTAAGGATTAGGGAAATATTATAACGATGAAAATGAGGCTTCTTTGAGAATTTTTTAAAATAAAAAATTTAGGGTTTTTACCTAAAATCTAATTTCCTTAAAGTGCTTTTACAAAAATTGTTTCTAAGGGCCTTAGGAATGTTTTTAAAATAAAAATTTGAGTTTTTGTAATAATTTCATTTTTTTTAATTTTCCTAAATAATTAAATCGAAAAATAATTAAGTTAATTATTAAAATATGTTTAAAAACAATTTTGGAGATTTAATTTGATAAAATTGAGGATTTAGGGTTTTCAAAAATTAAGGATTTTATTAAATCCAAAAATTAAGATTAATTTATTTAAATTTCATTAAGTGTCGTAGGGAACAGTTAAGGGCAAACGAAGAGTTTAGACAATTAGGAATTAGATTAAACCTTAAGAAAGATTGATTTGTGACACGCTTTTTTATGTGATTATTTTATGTTGTGATCGTTAAGGTGAACGAGGTGTATCAAAACGACACTTTGAGAAAATATTGTGCTTGGGTGAAGGTAGGTACTCATATTATTTGTAAAAAATTTATAGTTATGTTTTGTTCTTTTATGCAATGCAAATAGTTGATACTTTAAGTTAAATGGTTTCCAAGTTTTATTTTGTAGCAAATAGCATGTTCAAGTCTTTTATTTCCTGATGTTAGTGAGCTTTCATACTATGCTTAGATTCAAGATTTTTATGTTTTAAACGGATGTTTTTTTATTCACAATTGTTCTCCTTACGCATATAATTGACTAAACATTAAATATAAATTATAAAAAGAGAATGTGCATGATGATGCGGAGTGCACAAATGGTAAAGGGGCTTGAAAAAGCAAAATGTTAAAGGGGCTCGAAAGAGCTAAATGGTAAAGGAGGCTCGTTAGTCCCAATTATAAAGGAATGGCCAAATGATAATGTGTATCTGATCAGCACAGAATTTATGGGCACCTCCGAGACGGGTGATATAATAGACATTATGCATAATATGGTTTATATATTTTTTCTACAAATTATTAAAGCTAATATTTGAGGAAAAATATTAAGTGAAAGATTTATAATTGATGAAATGTTATGAAAATATTTCTTATAAGTAATGTTATGAACTTATGCAAATTTGACCGTCGTTTAATATTTAATTATGAAATGATGCTTTATTTTGATTTAATGCAAATTTTTATGAAAATATGAATTATCTGCTGAGCGAGTAAGCTCACCCCTACTTGTGGAAATCTTTTTCAGGAGAACCATTTGAAAAGTAATGACAACGAAATGACAGTACACCTACCGTTGTAGAGGATCTCAAGAAGAAAATTTTTATATTTTCTATTATGCGTTTGAGTTAATGGTTTGTATTTGAGAAGTCCGTTGGAGTTTATATAAGTGTTGATGTTTATGTTTTAAATATTGTGATTTAGAAGAAACAAATTGGGAAATTTTGGTGTTGATGTTTTTAGTGGCTATTTCTTATTTATGTGTTGAAGATGTTCATATTATGTTATAAAAGTTTAAATGAAATGGTTATGTTTTATGTTACGGGTTTTCCGTACGACTGCTTGCTTCCGCCCCGTTAATTTGGGCAAGCCAGGTCGGGTAGTGACCAAAGTGGTATCAGAGCGCGAGTCGTGAAAATGTTTAATACTGATCAATGAAAGAGCCTATAGAATGATTGAATGAGTCTTAGAATGTGTAGAAAGTGTGAATTTTATGAATTATTCACCTTATGATTGTTATGTTTTATCTCAGGAATATGGATCCTGAGCAGAATGACACTGATGACATTGATTGTGAGGAAGGAAGGGAACTATCAGAAGTAGCAGAACCTCAGAAGAATAATAATAGCAACATTATGTGATGAGGACATCGTCAGCATTTTCGACGCCGGAGATCGACGGCCACGAGCATGACTTGTACTTTGTCATTTTATGTAGTAGCGTATTTATTTTGATGTTTTTCCACTTTTGCCCTTATGGGCATTTAGTCGCTTATGTGGCCCGGAAGGGCATTTGTGTCATTTTTAAAACTAAGAATTCTAAGGTTCACTCTTTTATTACAAATGATAATTTTAATTTGGATTATTTTGTTCAAATTGCTTCCTATAATTTCCTAAAGTAACTCCATCGCATGTACGTTTCACATCATTATGGAGTCATTCGCTCAGATGATGGAAGCAATGACTCAAATGATGAAAACCTCCCAAACTCAAACCAGTGACAATGGAAGTCGTTCTATGGATAAGAACTTGAAACTATTTCAAGATATGAAGCCTCCGTTGTTTTCAATTGGCGGGCCTATAGAGGCTTAAGATTGGCTTATGTGGATATAAAAAATCCTGGAGTGCATGTCTTGCCCAAAAGATAAAAGAGTGACACTTGCTGCTTATGTCTTTGATGGTGAGGCAGAAAGGTGGTGGAGTCAGTTGCAAGAAACTTTTGGAGGACGACCCAGCAATCAAGTCTCCTGGGAGGAGTTCGTAAAAGTATTCAGAGACTAGTATGTGCCTATATCAGCCAGGAGACAGATATAGGATAAGTTCAACAGATTGGTTCAGGGAGATCGATCTGTTTCACAGTATGAGGCAGAGTTCACAATGTTGTATAGGTATGCCCCACACCTGATACGTAATACTGAAAAAAAGTATCACTGCTTCTTGACTGGACTAAAAGACATAATAAGGCAGACCCTCATTCCTTTTGGAATAGAAGATTATTTTACTTTGGTGGAAAGAGCTAGAAGAATTGAGATGGACATGTAGGCAACTCATAAGAGAGATTTTCATAAAAGGATGATAGATGGCAGGTCAAAGCCCTCTCAGTTTGCTCAATCTTCTCAGTCTGGGGTCTCTACTTGGAAGAAGCCCAAATCCAGTAATTCTGACAGCAGTACTTTAACTGCCACTTTATGCAATAAGTGTGAGAGAATGCATAAGGGAGAGTGCCTCTCTGACACTAATACTTGTTTCTGGTGCCATCAGCATGGACATATGGCAAAGTCTTGCCCTCTTTTGGGATAGAAATTTGCTACAGAGGTCATGTCAGGTAACAATACTCAAAGGATAGCTGGTAGACCAAGAGCTGTGAAGTCTACAACTTCTGTTCCTTCTCAAGGTCAAACTCGTCAGAATGTTCAGCCTCGAGTCTATGGATTGTCCCAACAAGAAGCTAAGGGCTCTCCTGACGTTGTTACAGGTACGTAATTTAATTAAATGTCAATGAAAGATTTTATATGAAATGAACGAATAATGAATGTTATGTCTTAAAATGAATATTGTAACCTTTTTTATGATTTAAGAGACAATCATTATGTGTGATAGACCTGTTAGAATATTATTTGATACTGGAGCATCACACTCATTTATTTCAGAAGAGTTTGTTAGATCTACAAATTTGCTTCCTATAATTATGTTGAAATTATTGTCAGTTCTAATGTCAAATAAAAATCAAATGGAAACAAATAGGAGTTGTCATGTGAACTTGAGAATAGGTGATGAAAACTTAGAAGCAGATTTAATTGTTTTGCCATTGTCTGAATTTAATATAATCTTAGGCAAGAATTAGTTATCTTGTCATTTTGTGACTATAGATTGTAACAAAAAGGAGATAAAGTTTTGTATGGCAGGGGAGAGTAAATTCAAATTTTAAAAGGATAAAGGGGTAACAGTTGTGATTGTGTCATCTCTGAAGGCTTTTCATATGTTGAATAAAGGATATGAAGGCTTCTTGGCCTATGTTAAGGAAGAGAAGAAGGCAAAAAGAGAGCTGAAAGACATCTCAATCATTCAAGAATATCCAAAAGTATTTTCAGATGATTTACGTGGCTTACCTCCAAGTAGAGAAATAGATTTCTCTATTGAATTAGTGACAAAAGCTGAACCTGTTGCTAAGGCTTCTTACAGAATGACAATAAAAGAATTTAAGGAGTTGAAGGAACAACTGCAAGAGCTGCTTGAGAAGGGATTCAACAGGCCTAGTACCTCCCCTTGGGGTGCACCTGTTCTTTTTGTAAAAAAAAAAGGATGGAAGCCTAAAACTCTGTATAGATTACAGAGAGTTGAATAAGTTGACAGTATAAAATAAGTATCCGTTGCAAAGGATAGATGATTTGTTTGATCAGTTGGAAGGTGGTGCTTCAGTGTTTTCAAAGATTGATTTGAGGTCAGGTTATCATCAGCTCAAGATTAGAGAGGAAAACATTGCAAAGGCAGCTTTCAGTACCAGATACGAGCATTATGAGTTTATAGTGATGCATTTTGGTTTGACAAATGCTCCTGCAGTGTTTATGAATCTTGTGAATAGAATTTTTAAGCCATTTTTAGATCTATTCATGCTAGTATTCATAGATGACATTTTTTTTTACTCCCCAAATGAAGAACTGCATATGAATCACTTAAGGGATGTGTTACAGGCATTGAGAGGAAATGAATTGTATACTAAGTTCTTCAAATGCGAATTTTGACTGAAAAGGGTAAAATTTTTGAAGCATGTGATCACTAATAGGAAGATATATGTGGATCGGCATAAGGTGCAAGCAATAGTAGATTGGTTAAGATCAGCTACAGTAACTGAGGTTAGGAGCTTTTTAGAATTGGCAGGCTACTATAGAAGATTTGTTAAGGGATTTTCACATATAGTTATGCCACTATCCAGATTAACTCAGAAAGCAGTGAAGTTTGAATGGACAGCTCATTGTAAAGAAGTTTTTCAGATATTAAAGCAGTGTTTGATAACTGCTCCAGTGCTGACTATTCCGTCAAGGTCAGGTGGATTTCAGCTCTATAGTGATGCCTCGCATAAAGGGTTGGGTTGTGTACTAATGCAGAATGGAAGAGTCATTGCCTATGCTTGTAGGCAATTGGAGAATCATGAAAGGAATTACCCAACCCACGATCTGGAGTTAGCTGCAGTAATTTTTGCCTTAAAGATCTTGATGCATTACTTGTATGGAGTTCGGTGCGAAGCTTTTACAGACCACCAGAGTTTGAAGTATATCTTCACCCAAAATGAACTGAATTTAAGACAGAGGAGATGGTTAGAACTCATTAAAGATTATGAGTTAGACATTCAGTATCACGTGGGTAAAGCAAATATGGTTGCATATGCTTTGAGCATGAAGAATTCTGATAGTGCAAACTGGATGATTACACGGCAGCAACAATTGATAAGGGAATTAGAGAAGTTAGAAATTTCAATGGTTCAACCCAATGATGCAGAAATTGTGTTGTTGAATCAGACTATTTGATGCGGACATCCAACCGTCCATGCCAATCCGAGGAGGAGCTGAAGATCGACGACCGAGATCACTTTGTTTTATTTTCATTTATTAAGTGTATTTTAATTTAGTTTCGCAATTTCCCTTTTTACCCTCTTCCATCAATTCCATTCTACATCACTATTATTCAATCAACTTTTTCAAAAAGGGTATGAGAAGCTTTGCCACATGATGCAAATTTTAAGAAGATACTGGATATGATTAGTGTGGGACACGTTGGAGATTTTGAGCTTGATAATGAAGGACTACTACGTTATAAAGGCATATTATGTATTCCAGATGTGGATAACTTAATAAAAGAAATCCTTCAAGAAGCTTACTATTCTAATTATACCATTAATCCAGGCAGTAATAAAATGTATCAGGACTTAAAAGAGGTGTTTTGGTGGCCAAGAATGAAGAGAAGTGCGGGAAATACTGTATCAAAATGTACTTCATTTCAGATGGTAAAAGTGGAACATCAGAAACCAGGATGATTTCTACAGCCCTTACCTATACCTGAGTGGAAATGGGAAGATATTGGTATGGATTTTCTTATTGGTTTACCAAGATCCAGAAGAGGATGTGATGCTTTATGGGTGATAATTGATAGGTTGACTAAGTCTGCACACTTTTTACCTATCAAACAATCTGATCTAGTTGAGAAATTGGCAAGCCTGTATGTTGGTAAGATAGTTTTACATGGGGTACCAAAGACTATAATGTCAGATCAGGATGGAAGATTCACTTCCAGATTATAGAAGAAGGTTCAGGAAGCTATGGGTACCAAGCTTACTTTTAGTACAGTTTTCCACCCTCAAACAGATGGGCAGTCAGAAAGAACCATCCAAATCTTAAAAGATTTACTTAGGTTATATGTTTTGAATTTTGCTGGTAAGTGGGAGACATGTGCTACTGATTGAGTTTGCCTACAACAACAGTTTTCAAGCAAGTATTGATATGGCTTCTTATGAGGCAATGTATGGGAGAAGGTGTATGACACCTTTAAGTTGGACTGAGATAGGGAAAAGGAAGATTATTAGTGTTGATCTAGTTGATGATGCTACATAAAAGATCAGATTGATCCGTGACAGATTGAGGGCAGTACAGGATAGACAAAAGAAATATTATGATGTCAAACACTGACCAGTTGAATTTGAGGTGGGAGAGTTTGTTTTTCTTAAGGTCAGTCCGATGAAGGGAGTGAAGAGGTTTGGTAAAGCAGAAAAATTGAGCCCAAGATATGTATGTCATTTTGAGATTTCAGAAAGAATTGAAAATCATTGACTATTTTGATCCTTCAGAAAAAACCAAAATTTAAAGGACCAATTTGATCCTTTTTCTTTAGAATAAAACTATCTTGACTCTTCCTTCAGCTACTCTCCAGCCACCCTGACTAAGGAACTCACTCCCCCACTTGTTGCATTGAAAACCATGTCCATGACCTCTTCTTTATTATGGTTATTGCCAAGGCCTTCCTCAACTTTCTCACTCAGCACCAACATCCCTCTCCACCATCCCTGAGTACCATCATACTCTCTGCCCTCCTCAACTGCCACTGTCACCTACCCTAAGAATATTATTAAACTCTCAGTCTTCTTCCTAGACTTGTTGCAAATGGCTCCTTCAAGAGCATTGTTAACCCCTCTCCATCCTCCCCGAGCACCTTCATAATGCACCTGATTTGTGAAACTTACTTGCAAGGAAAATTGGATTTCAAGGCATTTCAAATCCTTTAAAAGTTCAACCTTTTTTTTTTTTGTTTCACTTCCAATTAAAATTAGAAACGATAAGATACATTAAAAAAAAGGAATACTTTACATCTATTTGCTTGCAACCAAAATGCCCCATTGGCAAAATAATAAGTGTGCTGCATATATACAAGAACTAGTAATTTGTAGAAAAGAATACCTCAGGCAAGTCATCGGACAAACAAAGGGCAACAGATGCCTGAGGAAGAAGGTGAAGATCATATTCTTTGGCAGCCATGGCTGCAAAAGTGCCAAGTTTGCTTGATGCCGATGCCATTCCCTGCACTATGAAAAAGGTTTCTAATCTTCTATCTGAATAACCTCCAGTGATGGCCTCACAAAGAAAATTTACCAAGAATGAATCTAAATTCAAATCTTGTACTTCCATTGAGCTATATAATCTCAGAAGGGCCCGGCGATTCAGTGCAATATTTTCTTTTGAATCCTTTAAAGCACAAGAATAAACTTTTAGCGGCTTATTTGCACCAACGTCCCACACATACATTTCAATTGAGATGATGCTTTTGAGAAAAAGTAAACTAAAAACAGCTTCTTGATGAAGTTCGGAAAACATTAAGGAAATGTCATCTGCAGTGTACGCTTGCTTAGAAAGCTTGCTGACAGCAGCCTGATCTGCATTCCTTAGTGGAAAACGAAATAAAGTTCCAGGGAAAGGGTTCTTCATGTCACATCCAAAAATACAATATGGCTTAAACTGATCTTCATATAGGGGCATTGCTGATGAACTAACAAAATCCAGACGCTTTCCAGGATTTGCTGCTGAAACATTTGGAAGGTGCGAACCATGAGGATCAAAGTAGACAACATACTTGTTGCTTACAAAGGATGGCAAGTCGGTCAGGTGATACACAGAATTGAAGCCCACACTAGTCAAGAAATAAAACATGCTCAAAAACACTTAATGAAGTAAGGCATTTACGATGATATAGCTTGCAAACTAGAAAAGATAGAATAACAACAATCCAGTAAGTAAAAAAAAACTAACTGATTATCATCTTTATGTCAAAAAAGATATCCATAGAAGCCCGTTAATAGAATTAAACATAACTGAGGCCTCTTTGGTGTCTGAATCCTAAGTTTAATGCCACTGAAATTATTTGGACTGCACGGAAAAAAGATATCAAGATAAAGAATCACAGATAAATTCATGGTACATTATAAGTTTGGGCATTGGCATGACTGGCCACACCATGCCACAGAATGAAAACTTCTATTTCAATCAAATTTGCTAGACATCTGCAGTCCATATGCCAGGTTTACTGGAATTAATTTGTATCTTCAAATGGGACACATAATTTTCCTTAACAGTTATTTTCTTTACTTTAGTATAGCATAATTTTTTGTGATTTTCATTTTAACCTCTTTCTTATTTCTTTAGGAGACCTTAATGCCTACAAATAACAACTAAAGAGCTGTTGAAACCATGCAGAAGTATACTTCACTAAGTTTTGAAGGGAAAATTATCTTTAAATAGCAGCAGGGGGTGCCAACCACCTCGAATGGGATTTTAACCAAATGGAACTTGATATACGCTATCAAATAGATTAGAGCAAAAAATCCTTCAATTAACCCTGGCTTTTAATTGGATATCCACTATATGGCAGACACTTCCAATCATTTCTTCTCCACCCTCTTCCTTTAAACAACAAACTACATGCATGCATGCATATATATATATATATATAACACTAATGTATTTCATGATGCTACTTTGGGTTTTCCACCATTACCCCTTCATAGTCTTATAGCTCGTAAAAACCACCATGTAAGATTATATGTCAATTCAAGACTTGTATAATTTAAAATGTGTTATTACCATAATATACAAATCCATAAATGTATGAATGCATATTGAAATTAATTTCTGAACCTTGGAATGGGTCAAAAATAAATGATATTGTGGGTGGCAAAATACAACCCCTTAACAGGAATGATTTAGACCATACATATGGCAGAATCTCTTGAGAAACTAAGTTGGCAAAGTTAGTCGGATATGATACCCAACAATAGAGTGATATGGGGTTTATTCATGTAAGACAAGTCAAAAGAATTTGCTCGGTTCTACAAAAGAAACTCCATTCAACAGGACACAGTTGACTTGGAACCTAATAAACATCTCATAGTACCGATAGTATCAATCACACAAACTCAATAATTTCCTTGTTTAGTTCCGCACTGCCAACCTTAGATGAAGACAAAACACTAGAGCACTTCAAGCTAAGACAAAACAATTTTTTAGGAAATGCCATGTAGCACACCCTCACAATGGATCATGACCTTAACAGATCCAAATCTCTACTAATAAGATGAATTTATCTCTAAAATTTCAAGAAATGTGTAGCAGATGATGCAAATAGGGATACTAGAAAAGCCTTGGATAGAGAATCCTCTAAGAAGAACTTCATAAAATATCTATAAATATTATACAATCCAAAACAAAAGTATATTTTTTCCTGGAATTCTATCTGAACATTCAGCTAAAGGAAAATTCACAGCCTGAATTCATTTGTCCCTCCCTCACTCTTGCCCATTCTTGATTCATCTCTCCTTGTTTGATTCATCTCTCCTTGAATTAATTAGACCTACCAATCTCACCCTCCTAATCTTCCAGCCCAAAGTTTGGACATCAACAAACATATTAGCAATAATGCATATGATTTATGAGAATGTATTTATGTCTAATTCAGAAAATGACTAGGAGGGTGACATTGGTAGGTTGACTAACCTCAAGTCATGAGAAGTTGGAGAGAGAGAGAGAGAGAGAGTCCTTTGAGAAGGAGGATAATGTCATAGAAAAATATCTATAAATGTAATACAATCCAATATAAATATTATACAATCCAATACAAAAGGAAGAAGGATCCTTTTTTTCTTGCTCCTTCTCCCCATAGTTCTACTCAAACAATTAGGAAAAGGAAAGTCCACTGCCTGAATTATTTGTCCCTCCCTCTCCTGACCATTCTTAGTTCATATATCCTCGAAATAGGGGGACCTACCAATCTGACCCAGCTAATCTTCCCACCCCATATTTGGACATCAACAGACATACAAATAATTAGAAACAATACTATGATTTTTGTACATGTAATTATGTCTAATTCAGAAATCAAAAAAGAAAATTTAGCATATGTTTATCTTCCAGACACAACTATTCAAAACCTTCTTATAATTACCATGCTAATTATAGTCCTTTAATTAGAGCAACCAACAAAGGAATAGAAAGTTTGTTAAATGCAAGAGTCAATTACTGCATTTCTATATTGCCTCCTAATCAATGGTTAAATTGTTTCATAATCACAATTAAATACAAATTGCATACCTTACTAGTACCATAAGTTCATGAATGGGGATTACCTTTATCAACCAAGATAACTCACAAATTCTTTAGCGATTTACTCAAACAACTTAAAATTCTAAAATTATAGTTCCATCTTCTTGACCGGCTTAATTTTATATCAGAATATTCGTTATGCAAACCAAGCAGCTTAAATTCTAAGCTCATTAAAGCTCCTAGAAGGAAGGCATGCACCCAACACGCAATGCATGGAGAACGGAACTTACCCAAAACGCCCAGTCTTCCAGGACTGACTATGCTTCTTGCTGTCACCAATCCGAGAGATGCTTACAAAGTCTTCCTCCGTGAATACCGCGTCATTGTAAGCAAGAAGCGCTGGGCCCTGAAACTGCGAGAGCTCGCTGGACAGCAGCGAATCCACGCCATGGAAGCGGCGATCGAGGCAAAAGACGACCTTTGTGGCGCCGGCATCGTCCGCATTCTGGATCAGCTCCTTAAGCACCGTCGTACCCTCAGGATAATTCACCAAAACCTCCCGAATCCTCCTCGTTAGATCGACCCTCTGCCCAAAATCCTCGAATAGCATGTCGGTGCCGCCCGGAGAATGATCCATAACAGCTGGTGGAACCCCGAGGAAAACCCTATCGATAAATCAAGCGAATCATCGGAAGCCCGAAACAGAAAGAGAAAAGAGATTCTACATAAATCACATCGCAAGAGAAGTTCTTCGATTTCGCACACTACGTCTTTACGGCTACAGACTTGTAGTCCAAGAGAAATTTTTTATGATCGAGGATTTACCTTCATATATCACTTGATTTGCATATTTAATATCTAAAATTTAAATATTTTATTCAGATTATTTATATACAATTTTAATATCAAATATATCACTCTATCTCCTCCCAACCATCACAATATTATCTTTGAACATCTCCCGCTAAAATCTCCCTTCCCGTGCATGCTCTATTCTGCTCATTCTCTCTGTGCCGATTTCCGTGTGGTGTAGCCTTCCCGCACGTGCTTTGTTCTGGTAGTTCTCGCTCGCACCAACTTCCCATGTACTTTGTTCCTCTATCTATCTCTCACCGATTGGAATAATTATTAGGTCAGGTGACCTGACGTTGCTCTACGTTCGGACGACAATAATATGTCACCATGTGTTCACACTCTTTACCGCGCGGCCCGATGGCCCGACCCGGACCGGAACCCATGATTGTTATGTTCACGTATTGTTCGGTATTGCTATGTATTTGCTCGGTATTGCTCGGCAATAACGAGAAATACCGCTCTGTGAAGACCAATACCAAGCAATACCGAGTTTGGTATTGCTCGCTATTGGTCTTAGCAAAACTCGGTATTGCTCGGTATTGGTCTTCACATAATGGTATTTCTTGTTATTAACGAGCAAAATCGACCAATACCTAGCAATACCGAGCAATATCTAGCAATACGCAAACATAACAATCCTGGGGCCCAATACCTAGCAATATCTAGCAATACCTAGCAATACCGAGCAAAATCGACCAATACCTAGCAATACCAAGCAATCGGTTGACGGGCCGCGCAGTAAAAAGTAAAAACACGTGGCACTATTTTACTGGCGTTCGAACGTAGAGCTACGTCAGGTCACCGTACCAAATAAAAGTTCCACCGATTGAGGCTTTCCTCCTCCCTTCTCCTTCCTCCCATGGATGATCATTCTTTGGATATCAGTTGTTTTAATTTGCCGAAGTTAATCTCCCAAAATTTTGATTTGTCGCAGACTCACCAGTATGAAAGTATTTATCTTGAAAATAATTTTTTTTTCCGCTCTTTATATTTTCTATTTTTAAGAATGATTAATGTTGTTTAGAAATTTGGAAGATTTTGCTTGCATTTTCATCTTTGTTAATATTCATTAATTCAGCAAGTGAAGGGTTGAGGATAGCAGAGATTCCTACTTGCCTTAACACCTTAACTTTATCTTCAGTATCTTCATTCTCTTGTCTTTGAATAAGAAGGGGAACTCTCTTACAGTTTTACTGGAACTACCAATGATAACTAATCAACCATTTTACTACTTTTTTTCTTTTTTTTCAAGGCAATTATTTATATTTCTTTATTAATCTTCTTTATCTGACAATTATTTTTGTAATTTCATATATCTTCTCTGTAATATGATTAAGCAAGTTTTTTTTTTTCTTTAATTTATTTTTATTCATATATTCTATATAAATTAAAGTTCTTTACATGGATTATCTTCACGTGTTATTCCATTTTTACAAATTCCAGCAATATTGCTAGCTTCAACACTCACACTATAAAGCTTTTCTAGGAAGATTGCTTAATGCAAGGCATTTACTTTTAAAGTTGGAGATATTAGCAAGCTTTTCAATGATATAAAGATAATAAATTTGTAAGAAAATCAAACCATGAAATAGATATTTATACCATAAATTCCAAACTGCTATGCTCATAATAAGCAAAAACTGAAGAAATTGTTTAGGGGAAATTGAATTCAAATTTTATTCCTTGGAATCATTACATATATATACACTCTATGAGAATAAACATAAAAAGAAATACATTTAATATAATTAATTATAATAAACATAAGAGAGAAGTCATTTAATCAAATTTATTCTAATAATTATATCCCACGGATCTTAGGGTCAGAAGACAAAAACTCCAACTTACCCACGGATTGCTGACCTATCAAAGCAGTGGAGCCCCTCATCGTGTGATTCAGCATTACCTTTTAAGTTGGGTTGTACAGGTATAATCCTAACTTGCAAACAAATTTATCAAGTAGAGAGATTGATAGTGTCTTTATTAGAACATTGACAAGTTGTTCATAAGTTGGGGTATATACTACTTCAATTTCTAAGTTATCTACTTTCTCAGATATAAAGTGACTATCGATGGTAATATGTTTTGTTTTATCGTAATGTATTGAATCCTTCGACATACTGATTGTGGCTTGATTGTCACATTTCAACTCTATCGTGCTTTCAATCTTTATTTCTAAATTCAATCAATATTTTTATGATCCAAATACCTTCACAAATAGTAATTGCTAATGCTCTCAATTCAATTCTGCACAGTTTCTTGAAACAATAGATTGTTTCTTGCTCATCCATGTCACTAGGTTCCACCACCCAAATAAACAATATCATGTGGTTGATCAACTGTCAACCTGGCTTCCTGTCCAATTTGTATCAGAATAAAGGATCAATTTCAATCATTAATTTTTTAAAATAATAGACCCTTTCCAGGAGTGTTATAGATATATCTAAGGATTTGATATACTACTTATCTGCCTTCATGTGCTCCTTCATAGGATTACTCATATATTGGCTCACCATGCTCACAGCAAACCCAATATCTAGACATATGTGGGAGAGGTATATAAGCTTTCCAGCAAGACATTAATATCTTCCTTTATCTACTGGAACCCCCTCCTTTTATATCCCAAGTTTCTTCTTAGGATCCATAGGTGTACTGGCTGGTCTGCATCCCAATAGGCCGGTCTCCTTCAGTAGGTATAAAGTATACTTGCATTGGGAAACAAATATATCTTTGCTTGATCGAGCTACCTCCATGCCAAGGAAGTATCTGAGTGATCCTAAATCTTTGATTAATTAATCTACGTGATCCTCGACCTCTCAATCACATGCGCAAAAAAGAGGGGAATTCATTTGTTTGACTTGAGTTAAACAAATAAAAGGAGTTATGATTTTGATTTCTATGATTGGCTAATGTTCTCCTAAACTCTCTAAAAAATCATTTGAGGACTTTTATTTGAGTTTAGAAAAGTATCAAGCAAGGAGGTGGGAGGATTTCCTTAGCTTTTAGGCTAAGGAGAATCGGAGAGTTTCCTATAATTTTGGCTTGTAGAAAATGGATAAGAAAATGCAACTTAGATGTTGCAAATTGGAAGAGGTTCTTTGAATATTTTGGTGTTAAAAGAGAAATAATTATTCACTTAATTTAGGCTAAGTAAATGGAGGAGACTAGAATTCAGATCTTATGTTTAAAAGATCTTTCATTGATTTTGTGCTCCAATAAATAGGACAAAAGAACTTAGAATAGTTCCAAGTTCACGAGCTTGCGACATGATGCATGTAGGATTTTTGGAAAATTCAAAATACCATGCATGGGGAAGATTGGTGTTGATAGCTCTTAAAGGGATGCTAAGATTTATGCAAAAAAAAAAAAAATTTAAAATCTTGAAGAGGCTCCAAATTTCATGCATGAGAGAGAAAATTGTGTAAATTTAAAAATAATAATAATATCTAAAAAAAGTGGTCTCCTTTCACCAACAGATGCCAACCCTTTGGTGTTTAAAAATGAACGAGCGAATAAAAAAGGGTAGTGATGGAAAATAGTGGAGCCTCATTCTGTCGCTCCTACTCCATCTGTCTCTCTACAAACCGCACGCAAGGAAGAAAGGCAAGCTCCCTCTCATCTCATTCATGCCCGACCCTTGCTCTCTTCTTCTTCACTCACGCCTGATCCTAGTAAAAGAAAATTAGAATTGCAAGAGGTTCAAGAAAAATGAGGAAAATCTTCACACTGATCAATAATGTATACTAAATGCAAATATAAAAAATAATATTCAAACATCAAACTGGCAAACTGGCAACTCTAAGGGCCTGTTTGGTTGCAAGATATAGCCAAGATTTTGGGAGGAGCTATATTAAATCTTGCCAAAGAATTTTTTAGACACAAAAATCCTACTTTCTTTAATCTAATTCTCCTTCCATTTTAGGTTAAATCCAGGATTTAATATATTTAGACCACTTCTCATTGTCTCTTCTTCTCCTTCATTTAAATACAAAATATTTGAAGTAGTCAATCTGTTTACTAGAATTTGACTAGAGTTAACATCCATTACCAAATCCTACTTGAATTGAATCTTGCTTGCAGCCAAACAGCCATTATATCGAAGTGAATGCAACACGGCTTCTGGCAAAACAGGTAATATATGGGTGAGAAATCTAATCCAAGAATTCATTTACCAGAGCATTTATGGAAAGGATAAGACATCAATCCTGCACAAATAACACTAAATTTTTTTCAATTCAGTAATTACCACAAATAATTTCATCTTCTTGCTCATGCTTTATCATTACCCATGATCTTGGGACTAATAACTCAATGTAAACATAACATCAAAAGGGAGCCAAAGTGTCATCGCAAAACCTTACTTAACAGTAAAATGGTTAACAAGAGAAAACCAAAATTTATGTGTAATCCAAAAATTAATTTATTTCAAGTGCCCATTCCTGCCTTACCAACAATCCCTAGTCCAATCATAATATGAAACTGGTACAAATAGCACAATTACAGATAATGCCAACCATTAAGACCATCTCCAACCGAAAATATCATTTTTAACTCCAAAATGCCAAGATACATCTCCAATCGAACTCCATTTTGCCCCCTTTTGCGAAGGTAACGGTCTTTCTCTTCTTTCGCGGGTTTCTTCAGCAAGTTCGATAGAGACAGAAAAATGGCAAAGATGAACAGTGCAACGTTAATATTGGTGTCCCACTGTTCACCCGCAACTAAATAACGGAAGTTTTACCGTTCAGCTAGAGCTTGCGAACGACGCCATTCAAGCATTTGGAGTTCGGTTGGAGATGCCATTAAAGAAGAAAACCATGCATTGGTAAAGGCTACAACATGCTAACATTTTGTTTCCTAAGAGTAATCGAGTTATATAAGAATTCAATAGCATAAGTGATTCATTAACTCTTCAACTCCATGACACCACTTACCCTTAATATATATTGTAGATTCACCTTCAAAGAATAACCAAGCAAAGCTGGGTCTTCAAAATCACTCATTTTTGTAACACACTTCAGATGAGACCACCTCAGATTCCTCAGAGATAAGATGTCTCCCGCAAATCTCAGGCCTGCCGGCATTCATCATGGCAGCATACCTTTCCCTGATACTGACCAATGGATGCTTACTTAAGAGCTCTCGCCCTCCACCATAGGCCTCCCTGAGAACTACTGTTTGCACACCTAGTTTCTGAGACAGGTAAAAGATTCCAGGGTGGCGCTCGAACACTTTCGTAAACTTATACGGCAATCGTAATGGTTTTCTTAGATTACTCAAATTGCTACGCTCGGTCTTCTTACATAAAGTTAGATGGAGGAGCTCGTGAAACACCCCCACGATCCTCTTCTCGGACACGTCGATGCGGGGGTCGAGGTCGGACGGGTCGGCATAGGGGCTAGTATACGGAAGCGTCTGCCACTCTTGTAGCCACATCATGCACTTGCGCCTGAGTCCGAAACCCCTAGTAAATCTCACCGGAAAGGACAAAGAATCACCATTAAATCCGCCAGCGGAGCTACTCCTCTGTAGCTCAGAAACAGCGAGGAGGGGGTCCCATGCGGAAAGCTTAAGCCAGACGCGCTCATCATCATCCGGCCGGACAAGGCCGAAGAAATGCGGATAGCACTGGAGAATTTTCTTGTGGTAGTCCGAAGGCAAACCCATGTCCCAGCTGAGCTGCTCGACAGTTTGGAGCGGGAGCGATAAATGGGCTGTAAGCATTAGAAGACGGCGTAGGCGGTCTACAAGTTCGGGCTCACTGTCGCGGAGGACGCTGAGCTCAAGCTCGCGAAGCTGGAAGGCGTCGTCGGTGAGGTAGACCCAAGGGGACGAACGACCAGAGGAAAGTTCAGAGGATCTACGAAAGAGGGCCGGAAAGCGGAGCAGGAAATCTGACGGTAGGTGGCGGACGTTACCGAGATGGAGAGGTCGGATTCGGAGTTCTTGGATCGGAACGCCGCCCCGAGGATCAGTGGAAATTAGCTCGAGGAGGCGGTGAACTTGGCGGAGATGGCGTTCGCGAGCTACAACGGAGTCGAGAGCGCGATCCTTTACCCACTTGAGCTTCACATTCACCAGCGTCGCTCGCTGATCGGCCGCGAACGGCAATCTGTACAATCGCCGGCGAAGTAAGCGGCGGGTTCGCGCGATCGACCACACCATCCGTCTGGCCTCTAATCTCTACACAATGCAGGGCCCGCCCATCATTAGAAGTATTCTGTAATTTTATTAATTTATAGTTTTAGTATTTGAATTTAAAAAAAAAAATTAATCATTCATATGTTTAGATTTGAATGAATGATAAGTCAACCAATTAAAAAAAAAATTCATAGATTTTTCTATCAATAATAATATGTGGAATCGTGAACTTATGATTCAAAAGTATTTCTCCGGTATTACTAAATATCTTATGCATTTCTACAAAATTTATATTAATCCTTGTGTTCTAATGAACTTTCATGATTGGAGTGAGATTGTGCATATTTTTATGTGTATTCTCAAAATTATTTATAATTTCTTCATTTTCATTATTATCTATTGATATTTCATATTATTCCATGCTATTATTAAATTAATGTTGTAATCAACAAGGTTGTTGCATGTAGTTATGTACTAATATCTATGATTCTTTATTATTATAGTTGGTTGCATAGCATTGCACCTATAATCACCAAGTATATGTCACGTTATCGTTGTCATAAAGTGTTTCATATATTATTATGTATTGAACATAATATCCTAAATATCATTATGTATATAATATTAGCACACAATTATATATTGTGATTATCATATATTATGTTTCATGTGATTGATAAGATATTTTATGCATATTATTTTGGTATACATGAACTCAACAATATGATTGTATGACTATACAGTGTTTGTAAAGATACGGGCACTATAATTGCATGATATGAGATGATATATTGCTTAATATAAGAAGTGAAAATATGCCTCGCATATGAATGACTTATGATATCATGTACTTTTATATTCATCTAATCCATGCTCATATTATGTGACTACAATGATTTATCAGCTGTATTGTGAACATGTTATTATTGGCTATCAAAAGTCTTATTCAATTTTGTCTGTGGACAGCATCTGACCCTATCAATAGGTTAAGCAAACTACATTAAAAAAACCAAGTGAGAAAATTAATAAGTATTGAGAGTAACTGTGAATCTAAAAGATCACTCTAAATATTAAAAAATATCATCAAGGCTAAAATATGGCTCTTACCTCTTATTTATAGAGTTAAGAGGGCTATACGGAATATACAGACTTATACATGCATGTAAACTGAGTTGAATGGTGTACACATAGCCCTATATCTTTAGCATATCCCTCTACCCCTGACATAGCTTGAGGAATCCCCTCACAAGTACCTTATGCAAGTCTTCGATGAGGGTGGTGGGGGGTGGCTCAAATGCAAAGGGTACGGCCGCACTATCCCGTGGGACAAAACGATTGTATGCCTTTACACTCGACACGAACAGGTCAATGAGAGGGTAGATTAGATCGTGCATACGACTAACCATTAGGGATAGAGGCTTTCACCAGCAAACCCTGATGGTAGTAATATACATGACCTGATCAAAACGGGTTTCCCCCACACGATACAATAGTTCTAGCGGGGTTTATTAGATGTGGGGCCAAGTTTCCCACGGGAATAAGCCCCCGTGGTTAATTACATCCCAGGCCGGAACTTGAGAAAAATCTCAATTAAGGATCATACATTATCTCTTCCTAAAATGGGATTAGAACAAGGGTATAGACTAAGAAATCATACTCAAAAGAAAGAAATGTTCTGAAGGGCTGAATTGACGTACACGGTCCATACCAGCATTCAGAGGCTCTATGGTACTAGAGAATAAATTGGAGAAAAAAAAGTCAAGCAACTGACACATACGTGAGAGAAAAGATGGAGGTGGCGTCATCCTGTGAGCATATAAGTGAGATTTATAGTCCCTGAAAGGAAGGGACCTACCCACTGTCTAGGCATACTACGAGACCGAGTATAGCAGCCTCGAATCCTAAATCTAAGTTGGGCTTAGTGTTCTACACAACACTAAGACCCGTGTCCTAGCTAATGCAATGCAGAACCTGGACTTACCCCGGCCTGGATTGGGGAGCCAACTAATCACCTAATCTCTTTAAAACCATGCCATCAAGTCAATTATAAGAGATAGATGGGTGGTATAATTTTTTGGAAGATATGACCGACATCTATAGAGGTTCCTAATTGATCCTGGACTTATATAGGTCAAATGCTCATAGGTAATGCAATTAAAATTTTGTTTAGTTAGTTGCTAATGTAATGCATGTTTGTTGAAAAGTCAAATCATGAATGCTTTAGATTTTAAAAATAGGCTTAATATAAAAATAATTTTTAGAAAAGACAGAGCCTCCCTAGGTCCGGCACTTCATCCTCATAGGCCAGATTATCCGAACTCTACCCACAAGCAGGGAGGTGTCTTATTATGAGGGAGAGAGATGTAATAATATGCATGCGACCCCGGACGATTACGACAGTTCCATAGATTTGTTAGATTTCTATATTACTTAAATCCTAAAATTTTAAATATTAGTTATGAGTATAAGAGTTTTTGTAGTACTTAGAGAGCCTAACGAAGTCTAAGCAAAAATAAAAATGGCATGAAAGAAAGAAACATAGAAAAAATAGATAATTTCTACTATGTAAGCAAAGTAAATATATCAATATAAATCAACTAATCAAGTAAATGTCCATAAGCAAATTGCCCTTTAATTACAACCTAGGGTCTGTAGAAAATAAAGTGGTCGGGCACCACTGCCAACAACTTAAATTTCTAAGCCTATAACTGACGCAAATAACTTTGATTGGGATATTAGGTCTTCAATTCTTCAGTCTTTTGGGTATCTTCTCATTGGACTCCTTGGATTCGTCGTGACTTGAATATCCAAACGAAGAGACAATCTCCTTTAAAAAGCGGTATTGCCTTTTTCTCTTTGGATATCTAAAGTCATCCAAACTCGATCTTCTAAATGGAAGAAGACTCTCCCCTTTAAGGATATCTTCTTATTTTAGAATTCGAGTTGGATAAGAATATCCACACTCAAAGAAATTTTCACAACTCTCACCAATATTACATAAAATTACATTAGTAAAATAAAAAAAATCTAGACTCTCCTACGCGCATAGTTATCCTAATAAAAATCTCAAGCATTTATGATATCTCAAGCAGTTATATAGGAAATAAAAAATGCACATCACAGCCACACTTAGTCATGCTCTTAATTATTGAGGGCTAATGCAGCTTCTGGAGCACCTGTAGCAGTTATTATTTAATGATATGAGCCCTCATTTATTTATGGGGGCTTAGCAAACACCTGGATAAAATATCATTAAAAATCATGACAATTGCCTCCCTTTTATTTAGCTTAGCATGAGCATGGCCACCTGCAAGAAGAACATAATATGTATGTATAGTGTTTCTAACCTAAGGGTAGATCTAATATCCATCACATCAATTCCTAGAGTACAGTAAAAGTAAGCAAACACAGCAACAGTTCATCACATCATGCAGTGAAAACTACAAAAATCTCGGCACACAGCAAAAAAGGAAACACCGGCCTAGCCAAGTCTAGAAGTGGTGCCCTAGCAAATAATTCTATATGTGTAAAGGCATGTGTGGTTTTAGGTAGATCCTAGGTTAGATAGTTAGTTAAAGTTGTCTAAGGTTATAGCTTGTTATTAAAGACCAAAAAATGAAATTTTATTTAAAGTTCAAATATTAGCGAATTAAGATCTATTTTAGTTAATTTAGTTTGTTGATCATTTTATAATGCTTAGGATAATGATATTTGAAGTTCAAATTATATTAGCTAATTTTGAAAAGTTCAGTGTCCTCCTAGGTACTAGGCTGAGGGGGTCCAAAAGGTCATTATAAGAAATAGGCTATTTTTGGGGCTCCTAAAATTTTAAGTAAATACTAGACCTTAATATGAGTAGTTAGACAGGTAGTTTGCTAGATTTGGAGTTTCCTACGCAAAGTTATGAATTTTACAAGTTTCGGGCCCTAGATTGTAGGCTCGGGTTGACCGGAAAGTTGAATTTTTTATTTAGGTTAGTTTTTGGAATCTTGATATTTTTAATAAATACTAGACCCTAATTGGAGTTTAATTCTACTAAGTTTTCCTAATTTGGAATATTCTATAATTAATAATTAATTTCTAAATATTGGGTATTTATGGGAATTATCTAATTAAGGGGGGATTTTATAGTTTTGATCCAAACCGCTCCAAACTAATTGAAATCACCCCCAAAGGTCAGGAATGACCTGGGAAAGTGTTCCCAAGTATTTGTGGAAAGTTTGGAATTTTTAATAATTTATTAAGGGGTAAAAAGGTAATTTCCACTTAAGGTTAAATTAGGGATCAGCCTAAGGTCAAACTAATGAGCCCTATTTATTTAAGGTTAAGGATCATATTCTAAGAAATTTGAGCCATTATGAGTATTTTTTTTGAGTTAAAATTGATTTACTGTAATTTTTAGAAGGTATCGGGGCCCTATTTATCAAGTAACTTAGGGTTGGTTGATTAAGAAGTCTAAAGAGCCCTAAAAATTCCTATAAATTTTTGTGATGTTTGAGATGTCACTAAGTTTAAATTTTTAAGTTTTCATATCAATCAGGGATCTATCATAGCTTCTAAATTTTTTCTAAGTTCGCTAGACAGATCCTTAATTATTGTCCTTAGGGTGTCGCTACGTTGTATGAATTTAAACTGAAGTTCAGACTAACCCTTAGGTTTACAATGTATTGTGATATATAAAAGTAGTAAACACATCACATCCTTAGATCTAGGAGAGCCTAAACTAAGTGCACGTGCATCCTAGACATGCAAGGTATAATAAAATAAATGTAAATGCATTTGATGAAATGATTAGTGAATGATATGGACTCAACCATTCACTAATCCACTCACAAATAATTTGCTCTTCACACATAGAATCTATGTTTAAAATTTCACTGGAGTGGATCTCCCGAAATTAAGGTTTAAAGTATAAGTAATTTTAAAATAATTAAAAAAAAATTGATAAGTATAAAGATTTCTAAAAATAAAGTAATTCAAAATAAATAAAATTATAATAAGTACGTATAAGAGAGATCTACTGACCACCCTAACAAGGTTTTGGAAAAGGTTTGAAAATAATTTTTAGTTTTAAAATAATTATTATAATAGTTATTTAAATAATAGTTAAAATACTCAAATAATTAAATTCAAAAATAAATCTATCAAGACAGGGAAAATTGAAATCTGAAATAATTTTAAAATAAAAGTACACATTTTTTTGAAAATTTCAAGGTAGTACGCGCTAAAATCGGATTTAAAATGAATTTGTTATGAATTATTGAAGTTTAAATGATTAAAAGGTAATTTTAAAATAATTAAGATTTTAAAAAAATTGATAATTGAAATCAAAATAAATTTTAAAGCTTCTGATAATTTTAAAATAATATAATAATAAAATTTTGATTAAAATTTTAGATTTCAAATTATTATTTTATTAAATAATGTTGAATACCTAACTAATTAAAGATATTTAAAGTAATGAAATAAATATTAATTTAATAAATAAAATACTTAAAAATAATATTTATTTTTTAAATGATTTGGTAAAATAATAATTATTAGAAATTAAATAAATATTAAATTTAAATTAATTTTTTTATTAAATAAAATTAAAAATAATTAAAACAACTAATAATAAAATATAATAAATATAAAATAATACTAAAATAGTAAATAATATAATAATGTTAATAATCACAAATATTAAAACAAGTAATGATAATAGTAATAATAAATAATAATTATTATAATAATTAAAAGTGAATTATAGTAATATTAAAATAATGATTCTTTACTATTTTATTAATATTTTAAAATATATATTATATTTTTAATTAAAATTAATTTTAAATTAAATAGGCCGAGAATACGAGCCATTTGGTTTATTATAAGTAATTTTTGGACAAAAAATGAATTTTTAATGATTATTCAAAGTTTTCTAATTTAAAAATACACTTAAAAAACTAATTAAAATTAATTAAAATCAAATCGGTGGCTATCAGATGACGTGGCGGCCTCGGATTGGTCGTTTCAAACCGTGACCAATCTTTGGCAATGATTGTGCGACCAATGATTACGGCGGCGTAGAATTTCGTGCCACGCCATTTATCCACGTAGGTAGAGCCGTCCGATCTCCGCCAATCTGAACTGATGGTCATGATCTAGCCAGACAGGAACCTGCCCTACACAGTAGGATCTACTGTTCTGTCCAAACACAGAACAACGAGATCATAACCATTGATCTCAAATTCAACGGCCGCGATTTCGTGCAGTTCAATATGACCGAACTAAAACCCTAGAATAGTAATTTAGGGATTTCTCTCAATCTACTTAACCAAATCTAATGAAATTTGAAACGTAGGCTCTATACATGAAGAACATTCTTGGGGTGGTGTTTATTTAGCTTAAAAGCAGCATTTCAGAAAGCTATTTTACCCTATGTGTAATGACCTATTCTGAGGGTTTTTGAGAGATCTAACCGTTGAATTTTCACGTTCTTGGGCTTGTTGCACTTGTAGATTATCCACGCATAATTTCTTAGTTGAACACAAGCTTTGAAATGCCTTGGATCAGTCAAAAATTATATATGGACATTTTTTCCTTTGGTTGGCCGGAAGATCGCTGCCGGCGAGGTCTTGGGGTCAGGATTTGCTTGTAAAAGGTGGAGGGAGGTGGGAAGAGCTCTCGCACAAAATTTTAGGGTTTTTGGTGGCCTAGAGAGAGAAAGAGAAAGAAAGATCCTTTCCAAAAAATTAATTTCTCCCTATTTAAAGCCCCTACCCTATGATAGACGGTTGGGATCGAGTTTGGAATCAAATAGGAAGGAAAATCGATCGATTTGGCCGTGATTTTCAATTCAAATTCCTTTGAAATCAATTTCATACCTTAAAGATCCTTTAATGGCCCTTAATATGTCAATTTTGACCCATTAAGACTTGGGTTGACCAAATCAAATGTTGACTTAGTCAACCCAGCCAACTAGACCCAAGGGAGAGAGGATTGAATCCAAGAAGCCATGGGATTGAGTATGATTTGGATTTAGGCTCAAATATGTCTAAATGGTTTAAATTGACCCAATAAGACTTAGGTTGACCAAGTCAAAGGTTGACTTGGTCAACCTAGTCCATTGAGTCCCATAGAAGGGGTTGAGTCCAAGAATGAGGTTTGAAATACATTTGAAATTAATTTGGGCTAAAAAGATGTCAACAATTAAGTGTTGGCTTAAGAAAAATGGCACGAATGCATGAATCCCACTTTGCAGGATTCCACTTCCCTTAAGTAAGATTAAAATTAACCAGATTTCCCCTGAGGATAGTGTCAGGGTTTAAAGATCTTAGATCTGGGATTCTTACTTCCTATGAGTGCAAGCACTCATTGTTAATTATTCCTCTTAATATATAATTAAGAACTCTCGATTAAGGATGAATAAATTTTAGATATTTTTAGTCTCAATAGTGAGGAAATAGAGGTAAACCCGATCAAGATCCCATAATTTTATCATCCCAGGTATACCATAGATTTCAGTCTACCAACACTAACAATCATTGACCGTAGTGTCCAGGCAATCTGATTAGCAGTCATGTGTTACCTCATCTCAGGGATCCCGAGTAGAATAAAGTGGTTAAATATAAGTTTTAAATTTTTAGATGTTTTGGAGTTTATATCTATTAGAATACCCAGATATTTATTTAGTTTGGGATTTATAACTCTGTTTAGAAGTAACCTATGAGTTTAAATTGGAGCGGGACTTATAGCTTCCTTAGGAAGTAGCCCATGAGTTTGAATTGGGGTGGGACTTATAGCTTCCTTAAGAAGTAGCACAGGAGTTTAAATTTAAGTTGGGACTTACGACTTTCGTAGAAAGTAGCCCGATAATTTAATTTAAAATGGGGCTTACTGCTCGATTCATGAGTTGCCCAAGGATGGGTATTACAACCTAACTCTACAGTGAGGCTGCCCGAGAATTTTAAGTGAGGCTGCCCGAGAATTTTAATTATTTGGGTAGGACTTATGGCTTCCCTTAGGAAGTAGCCTGAAAAACGGGTCTTACAACTTAATCTTTTAGACCAAGATGCCCATAAATTTAAATTTGATTGTTTGGTTTAGGTTCATTATAATTTATTTAGTAATTTTTCTATAATGTTGGGGCTTACGGCTTCAATTAGAAGTTGCCCAATAATTTGTTTAGTTTGAGGCTTATGGCTCCACTTAGGAGTTGCCCTATCATATATTTAGTTAGGGGCTTACGACTCCAGTTAGGAGTTGCCAGTTAATTTGTTTAGTTTGGGCTTACGGCTCCATTTAGGAGTTGCCCGTATGATTTATTTAATTTGGGGCTTACAGCTCCAATTATGAGTTGCACATTAATTTGTTTAGTTTGGATTGTTATGGTTGTTGTACTTTATTTTAAAAGTATCCCTAACACATGGGACTTACAACTTCACTTAAAAGTGGCCCGCTAGTGGGTCTTACAACCTAATCCTATAGACTAGGATGCCCGGGTGAGAGGTCTAGGTTTATGTCATCACCTAAACACATCCCTCAGAGATCGGACTTACGACTTCTATTAGAAGTGACCGGGGGATTTAATTGGGGGTAAAAAGTTAGGTCACTTTTTATCTAAAACTTCTCCCTAAGGTCGGGCTTACGACTTTTCTACGAAAGTTGCCGAATAGTGGGTCTTACAACCTAATCCTTATAAATTAGGCTGCCCAAAAATTTGTGGATTAGAGTTTGGATATGATTGTATGTTTATTTAGTTGACACTAGTTGTTTGACACTTATTTTATGATTTAGTTGTTTTGTGCTAGTAGTCCTTTTCCTACTACAGTAGTTCACTGTTTTACCTGTTTTCTAGCACTGTTACAATACTAGCTTTTTTAACTTTCTTGCTTTCTATTACTATGTTCTACCTATTGTAGCTTAGATTTATCAGCATTCATTCAATTTATTTATGTTGTACTGACTCTTATTTTGTTTGTTTGTAAGTAATTGGTGCTTGTAGCAGTTCATGGGATAGAATCCACAAGTAGTTGTAGGAGCTCGTACAGGAGAACTTGTAGAGGAGTTCAGTTTGAGGGTTTTGGAGAGTTTGAGAGTCAATGTTGTACATATCATTTAGTGGAAACTTTCCTCCCCCCTTCCCTTTTATTTATTGTATTTTTTTTTTAATTGCTCCAATTGATTTAGTTAAAAATGCTTTCAAAGTTTAACTAAAATTTTAATTGCTTTTATTTTTAAATTGCTTCAAAATTTTAAAACATTCAGATTTACAAAAGCCCTCCTATTTTAAAACTCTCAAATTTTCTTTTTAATGCTCTTGAATAACCAATTTAATTTAATTTATCAATCAATTGATTTCAATAAATAAAGTGTAATTAGTTTTAATTTAATTAGTTTCAACTAAATAATATTTTTTTCAATTAAATAATTCCATTAATTGAAAACTAACTAATTAAAATTTGTTCCTTTCTCCAATTATTCCAAAGTAGATTTTCAGAAAATTTCGACAGCCTCCCGATGTCTCCTCCTCACCGAGGGAGAAATCGGGACGGCACTGCCTTAATTTCTTCCCACCCAGACCTGAGGTCGATGGCATAGGGTCTTCGATTTTAAACTATCTCACCAGGATCTAAGATCGACTGTGTAAGATCTTCAATTTGAAACCATCCCGGCTGGATCTAAGATACGATGGCCCGGTGTCTTTAAATTTAAAACCATATGCCCATATTAAAAATCAACGGCGCAGGTCTTCAATTTCAAACCATCCCGATCGGACCTAAGGTACGACGGCCGGGGTCTTCAACACCTGTTGGAAAGAATATATATATATAGGATTCAAGAGATCTCTTCCATGGTATAACACTTTATTTTATAATGCAATTAGTTCCCATCTTTCAACTGGTGTATTGCTCTAATACCATTTATAACAACACAAAATCTTAACTATTAAGATATTGTCTGCTTTGGCCCAAGGGCTTCACAATTTTATCATGTTAGTATAACTTCTCAGGAGATCACCCATCATAGGTTTTCTCCAGAATGAGCACGAATAATTAGAAAGTTTCTCAATGAAATTTCAACCAATACACCAAAAGACACATCGATGATTAATATTTTAGCTTCTTTTTATTTAAAGGTTTTTACAGCTTGTATGTCAAGAGCGCACTAAAATGGGCTTATTCATTGGAAATTGCTAGAAACTCCCCCTTAGGATAAGGCTTCCTCTGATAAAGTGTACCCTTTAGTCGTGCCCCTTAGCAGGATTCTATTTACATACCAACAAATTAACTTTATGGCATTTATGAACATATATTTCATTTTCTAATTCAATTGCTCCTTTTAAGTGAAACTCATTAAAAAATGACAAGGAAGTTAAGAAGAAAAGCATTTCCTATCTTCACCTAATGATTTAAGGGATAATGAATGAAACTTACTGTCTTATTTTTAGTATTAGCCCGAGATAAGAATTTTCTTTCAAGTTCTCATTATGACTTGAATGTGACCATTATATCATCTTTAGCTATAAACAACATGTTAAGCCCTATAAGCCTAACAGCATATATGAATTTTTTATGATCATAATTATTATTGATTATATTGATTTTTTTATAAGATTATGTGTATAAATTTTCTAACTATACTAATAATTATAGATACATATTATAAGAAGGATAATACATGATTGGGCATATAAATATGAGAGAAATCATAAGCTAAAAAATGAGCGCCTTGCTAAAGTTCAAGAGATAATTGACTCTGTTGAATCCAAATACATCAAGCTAAAAGAAGATTAATTAAGAATTTGTGCTTTTACTTTTAGCTTATGTCTTTTATGTGTGCTAGGTACATGATTTATTCAAATAATAAGACCAATTTTGGAATGTTGTTAGGGTCAACCTTATTGAAGACATTCATTTTCAACTAGTATATATTTGTTAAAATTTGGAGCTTTTTATTATTCTAATATTATTTTGGAAAGCTTTGCCTAATTTCAAACTGTCTAAGATCATGACCCCATTAGACAATTTCTTGTAATGACTATAATAGTTGTCCTCCATATTTTTGTGTCCGAGCAAGTACGGAGTTCAAGATTATGTATCAGGAGGCCATCCAAGATTTGTGCTCCTACACATCTATTCATAATTTTAGATTATATCCGTGATAATGAACAAGGCAGGACCACTCCTTAGACTAGCATCAACAGGGTTTCATTCCTTGACGGCCGTGAAATAAATAAAATATTCTAACAACTATATTAATTTACGTATGATTTTTTGTTTTTGGGAAAGATTTTGGGGCCTAAGCTCACATCATCTATAAAATGATACTAAACAACGAAACACCGACTGCACATCACACAAGCCGTGGCAGACCTCGAAACTCCATATCAGCCATCAAAAAGAGCTTTGCTAACATATAAGGACTAACTCATTGCCATAATGAAAAAATGTAAATGGAAGGACTCCAGATAATTGCAATTCTGCTCGAATACTTCTACGCCGTCAAATTCATAACTAAAGGATGTGTTTGTTCCCCTGGTGCCAATAAGACCTTCCAAGGGATGTTTTAAAGGATTGCTCACATCATCGTCCTTCAAATATAGAAAAATTTCTGGTTGCCCAAAGACCTTCCAGAATTTGCCCGTAGAAGCAGCAGTGTCAAGACCACCATCCAGCTTCACCGAACAGAAGGTGAGCTGTGCAGATAACCAAAGTAATTTATGTCCATTGTCAGTTTTTTGAAAGAAGCACCTTTGATCTTGGCAGATATGGTAGATAGACATCGAAGAATTGCCAACAGCGCTGTATTTCGCGGCTTGTCCACAGGATTAAACAGCAGCAAGCAGCAACATGAAGCAACGGTTTTACTGCTCTTCGTCTAAGCCAATCACATCAATACAGTGAAACTTGAGCAAGATTCGGCTTTAAAAGCATACACTCATGTAGGGAAAAAGTTTTAAGGAGCAGATTGAATGTAATATCACTATTCAAAGAACATGATCGCATGATTCTCCTCAGAATTGTTGCAAAAGTGCAAAGGGATTAACAGTAAGCCCCCTAAGATTCATTATCACGTAGTTTTAAGCCCATTTTTAAAAAACCATCCCAGTGCAAGGGAAAAAACGTAATTAGCATGTGGTTATGCATTGCCTATATCTAATTTATGCAAGGAATCACCTGATGTGTGACAAACGAAGCATTAAGAGGTTTTAAAACCAGGTTTAGTTTTATTTTGGTCCAGTGGCAGTCACCCTCTCGCAATACCAGAGATAGGCAACCTTTTTATATATTTTCCACTATGTGTGACGGTATGTTGTTGAGGGAGAAGCCCAAATCCCATTCTCAAAACAGAATTCATTGCTAATTATGGGGATAGATCGATGATATATCCATTTTTTCCAATTTAGAGTCTGTCGCAATCGATGAACCAACACCAGTTCCCAAAAAGGGTAAGACAGAACAATTATCATGAGAGCTAATGAAAGGAATTCCGGCAAATTAGCAGGCCCACCTTCCACAAAGGAATCAGAAGAATTCACCTTCTTCGTTTTCCCAGAATTCCAAAACGGATATATACTTGCTCTTCCACTCATTTATTAAAAAGATAGTTTTAGAATTGTAAACCTCAATTGAGACAACCAAACCGTAGTAAAGTGATTCAATGGTAGGGCTACAAGCACAGTATTCTTCCTAAGATATAGACATGAAGTTCTTTTATGAATGTCCCTGATATTAAAAATTTAGAAACAATGCTGTTAATCCCTTACTACATCCTTTAGGTTGAATGTGTGCTTCTAATCCAATACGCAAAAGTGTTGAAATAGTATGCTTAATGGTATTGAAATCTACCAGCCAAGGATAATTTCTTGCTTTCCATCCTTAAATAAGCTTGATATTTTTCGAATAAGGGCTGAAAATCAGATTTTTAGTCTCTTATGAAAGATGGGAATGCCCAGATATTTTGAAAGGGAGAGTGGACTAAAGGTGTTCAAAGTTTCAGAAATAGCCCTCCTTCATTGTGTCATTGCATTAGACATTAAAAGAGTGATCTTGGAGGGATTGACATGAAGACCAGAGATACAGCAAAGTTCTCAAGAATGTTTTATAGAGAGAGGGCATTTATGAATAGAGCCCTGCCGAAGACAAGCAAATTCGTCGCGTAAAGTAGATGGAAATGGAGACAGTTACCGAGATTTAATACTTGGAAGAAGAGATTAGAAGAAGGCCTCTTCAAACACTCGAGAGACTATCCATGGCAACAGGCAGAAGAGGTAAGGAGACAGTGACATGCCTTGTCTCAAACCAAGTATGAGTTGAAGACTTCAAGAGCACCATTGATTCAACCGAGAATCTGGATATCGTAATACATCCTTGATCCAGAAACAAAGAGGGGAGGAACAGCCCTTAGCAATCTTCGATTAATGATAAATCCCTAGAGATTAGTGTCAAGGCTTTGTGTATGTCGTACTTAGCACAAAACATTTTCTGTTTATCCTTAACATTGAATTCCAAGAGAATGTCTGAAGAGCAATACATTATCCGTTATAACTCTTTCATGAATAAACCAGCTTGTGTAGGATGGATGATGTAAGCGCATAACTCTCTCAATCTGTTGGCAAGAATTTTGGCTATAATCTTGTAAAACGTGTTGGCAAAGGGATAGGCCATATAGTCTAAATGTTGTTGGCATGAGGCTTCTTAGGAATTAGCATACTGGTCGTAGCCTTGGCTTCGCTTAGGAAGGTTCCGATATTAAAGAAGGACCAAATAGTCTTCACACAGATGCTGCCAATGTATTACCAAGAAGACTTTAAAATTCAAAAGTATACACCATCTTGGGCCGGAGCAGAATGATTGGGAGAGGAATATGACATTCTTGATTTCATCCACAAAATGGGGCCAACCAGTTGCGGATAAGGGTAGTGGGAAGTTTATTAAGAGTTGGAGCATTGCGTCAATGTTAGAGGTAGGTGAAGGGGTGTTAAAGCTTTTAAAATGCTGGATGATAGCAAGAGAAATGTCATTGGATTGTTGAGAAATCCATTATCAGTGAAATGGCTTTAATAAGGTTAAAGTTATGCCTCACAATTGATTTTGGGTAGAGATTTGAGATCATCTTCCCCACAAGTCATCCATTTTGTCTTTAGTCGCCCGTTGGATAGTCCAATCGGCCCCACTCCGCATTTCTATCAGCAAGCTTTTGGTTTATTCTTTAATATCTTAAACTGATTGAGTTCAGGATCCAGGGGAGAGACTTGAAGCTGGGTAAAAATGGTGTTTTGTTTTTGGTTAAGCCCATTGAATATCATCGATTCAATGTCGTGATGAGGCCCAACTCTTAGATTTGATCTTAAGCTTCAAGGTCTTGAGCTTATGATAGAAAGTGAATAGGGTCTGTGTGAAACTTCTGAGAAAAAATGGAGATGAGCTCATCCCAAAATTCCTGGTTTGGACACCCAATAGTTTTTGAACTGAATGAATTTTTCAGATTAGTTTTAACACCCTGCGTTCGACCACAATGAGAGAATCGTTCGATATAAGGATCATCCACAAATATAAGAATTAGGGTATCTACTCAGCCATGCATCATTAACCAACATCCTATCAAGCTTGATATGGATGGGTTATCAGTTCTCTGATTAAACCAAGTGAAAAAGTGTCCCACATAAGAAAGCTCGTGGCCCATGTCATAAATAAGATTTTGAAAATCTAAGAGCTTATTGTCCTGGAGACCGATCCTCCGGCTTTTCATGATTAATTTACAACAGTTAAGTCGCCTAGGATGATCCAAGGTAAAGAATTGAGCTAGTAATTTCAGTTGATCATTTCCAGAGAGTTCTCCTATCCTCCACGAATGTTAGAGGCATAACACAAAATGTAAATTTGTTCTTTGTTGTTCGTGTCACCAAACATGCACCAGCTGACTAGAAGTAAAAAATAGCTTAAACTGACAGTGTTAATATTCCATTTAAGCCAAATTCTGCCCGGAGAAGCACAGGCAAAGTTATCATAGGAACCCTCCAAGGGGATGCGGTGGTTAGAAAGGAACCAACTATTTAAGATGTTGGTAGGAGAATTTCGGTTTCCAGAATGACAACATGTCAAGGTTGAATTTATTGACAAATTGTTGCAACACAAGGTTGTCTGGCTATTGAACCCACGGGTAATTTCCAGGCAGCCATAGAAGGAAGACTGGTCATATGGGGATTTTGAGTTGGGAGGTAGCTCTTTTTGGCTGTTTTGGATCTTGTGTTTTTGTGTTACAGAGAAGGCGTGTTTTGCTTTTCTTTCCCAATACTGGAATTGCCAGCCGAACCTCCACCCGATCAATCGGTGATCATGACAGGGGAAGGGAAGGTATCACGGTTGATTGGGTCAGGGTGTAGCAGGGTGGTCATTTTGTCAGACAAATGGCATTAATTTGTTAGTAATATGGGAAATTGGTGGTGACTTAAGGGAACATCATCTAAAATAGATGCTGATTAAGTTTGGAAATTGGAGAATATAGGAGGAGATTCAGTTGTTGGGTTATTGAGGTTAGGGACAGAGCTTGGGAAGAAGAAGTTGAAGTGAAGGCAAGACGTAGGAGGCCACAGTTGTTCGATTAGGGTTGGGTAAAGGGTTTGCAGGGGGTTTGGGAATATTAAGTGTAGGAGCTGGATTAGGGTTACGTGGTTTGCGCTTGAGCGTTCTACACAGGAGTTTTTGGAGGTTCGCCTGAGGTGGTTGTGGATTAGGGTTTTTTGGACATGCATTGGAGCATGCAATAAGATATGCAGAAAGAGCAGTGGGTTGGCTTCCAGTCATATAGAACAGAGAAGGGAGACTTTTCCATCAACGGTATAATAAATCTCATCAGGAGGGGAGAGTTACTGCAAACCTGGACGCACACCTAGCAAGGTGAGCCTAGTCTTGGCTGCCTGTGAGCGCATCGACCGCCAGTGGAATACACACAGCTTGAGATCTTGGAGATCCCCTCGGCGTCCACAGGAAAGGGGAAAGTTTTTATTTTGATCCATAGAGGTATTGACGGGAACTCTTCACGAGACTGGAACAAACTCCGGCGTCATGAAAGGCTTGCAAAAAAGAACCAGGGTCCCTCGTCCAGGCCATATCATAGTCCTCCCTGTTGTTGAACTTAAGAAGGAAAAAACCCTCATCTAGGGTAGCAAGAAGAGCTACCCTTGGCGACCATGTTTTTTTGATAGTAGAAAGTAGGGCTTCAAAATATGGTCGACGGCCGATGGAATATCCGACCAGAGAGAGACGCCACTCAGTGTCTCTCGGCGTTGAACTGTGCAGAAGTGAAATGAGCGGTGGCGTTTTCGGTCGATGATGCGAGATCGAAGAGGTGAACTCATTCGACACAAGCGGCTGGGTGGCGATGAGGCTCTTCCAATCTCTGGGTAACCAGCAGGGGGGAAGGAACGAAAGGATGTGGGAGAAGCGGTGGGGAGAGTGGAGGAGGACATCCCAACGGGATCTCCTCGGAGGAGCGAAAAGGGAGGCGGCCAGGGAACGCAGGATGCGAAACCCTAGCAGAGCGATATTCTTTCCTAATCAGCTATCACGTTTCTCAGCCTTCTCTTTTTAGATTCATAAAGTCGATGTGTTGACCAGAAAAAAAAAAAAACTATTCTAAAATATTTAAAATTGCTCAAAGTTACCGAAATTAAGACTGAATATATAAAATTAATTTTCAGATCCCAAAAAATGTTTTAAATAGAATTATCATGTTAAAATCGAGCCCAACTTCTTTTGTTTTTCTTCTTTATTCTATTTTAAATTCTTTCTATATTTTTACTTTTCAAATATAGAAAAAATTAAATGTTGCCCCAACAATTTATTTATTTTTTTTTAGAAATTTTAAATTTAAATTTAATTAAATTATAATAAGCATAGAGTTTAATTTCAAAATAATGCTCTCAATTCTTATTTTACTTTTATATACAATTATTTATATTTTAAAATTGTGTCATTCTAAAATAATTTTATATATTACATAAAACATAAAAAGTATATATATTATATATATATATAATATATAATATATATATATATATAAATATATATTATATATATATATATATATAATATATATATATATATATATACTACATGCATATATATTAAGAAATATAAATAAAATACAAGTTTAGTTGTTTAATTTAGTAGGTTAAATATGCCTCATAAAAAGTTAAGAGAAGAGAATAATAAAAAATAATTCCTCGTAATTAATATAAATTATTCTAATTAATATAATTAAAATAAATAATAATGTTAATAACACTAATTTGGTCGCCTTCTCTTTCTTTTGGAAATTATGATATATAAATTATAGCCCCTATAAATGCCCGCGAAATCCTGTAGAAGCTGCGGACACCGGTGTTGGAGATTGGAAGCAGCTGCTTGAGGCGGGGAGGCGCAGAGAATAGTCTTCTGCAACAATACATTCCATCACGATCTTCTGCAAAACGAGCTTTCCCGCACGATCTTCTCAATCGACGACAAGCATTCCGGTGTGCTTTTCTCTTTCCTCGTTCTTCTTCTTCTTCATCTTCTTCTTCCTCTGGGTTTTATCTTTTGGTCTATTGAAACTCCACTATCCACGAACGGATGTCCGGGCTTTCGGGGGGCAAACATACTTGGGGATTGTACTCACGCTGCGCTAGTTAGGGTGCGCTTTGCCCGAGGCGTACAGGCCGCTTGCCATTTTCGGCAATGCTTCTTCACCTATCTCGGCTCCACTTTCCATTTCTGAGATTCATTCCGGCCGAGCGGCCTGCGTTCGATCAGATCCGGTCGATTTTGCTGTCTGTGTCCATTATTTTGCTCGATACCCGAGGGCCTGGGTCAAACATCCCTCTCTCTCTCTCTTCTCCTTTCCGCATGACCTCCGATCTACTTTCGGTTATGATAAAGCTTGGCTTCATCTTTCTCTATGTAGTTCTGATCAGTTGAAGTTGGATAGCTTTTGGGGACTTCTGAGCCTCGTTCCGGCGAATCAGCTTCCAGAACCGTCTTATCAATCGAGGATCATCATGGTTACGGATACGGTATTGATTTTCTTTGGAAGGAGAAAGCGATTATTTACTCAGGCAGCGGAGTTTTCATCGATCTCCCTTATCCTGATTGTTTTCAACTACGGTTTGTACACTGACATGGTGACACCACTCCATCAATTTCATTTCTTGAGATTTTTCGTTTTTTTTAAATGTTATAATTCGAAAGAGTAATCTTAATTTACTGTTGAACTGCCGGTCTTGTTTGCAATTATTTAGAAAATTTTGAAATTAAAGTTTCGATTATTATCCGTTATTTTACGTAATCTCAATATATTTTTTAATCTGCGCAGGCATCGTTTTAACTGGTAGCTTGGAAATTCCTCCGAGTTCCAGAGGGGCATCAATGGCGTCTTTCGATGAACTGCGCCTCGTCTTCAACCGCAAGCTTCTCCATGAGCTGCCTGGTAACCACTTATCCATCATGTTATGAGTTATCTAATCCAATGGCTGGGGTCTCGTCTAGGTATCTCTGATATTTCAGTGTGGGTCCCAATCGCCGTCGACTGATCACAGGCCATTCCGCAACTAACATTGTCTGCCGGCCGGCCAGAGCTGCAGGCGGCAGTAGTGGTGAAAAGCCGGCGGACCGCTATCTCTCCTCTCTCTCTTTCCCTCTCCTTTTGAATCTGAAAACTGTTTCTCTCTCTTCTGTGTGCTCGTTTCCGCTGCTTTTCTTCGCATCGGAGCCAGGTGGTTATGGCCGCAGGCTACTATGCTAACGACAACAAGACTTTTCCTTTGTTTTTTAGTTTTTTAAATGAGGACAAAATCAGTTTGTTTGTTTTTTTTTTAAATATATTTGAAGAATTGTTCATCCATATTTTTTCAATTAAAAAAAAAAAAACTAAATCATGATTTTCCAATCAAAATCCTCATCACATTGACTTTCACACATAAAATGTATTTTGAACTTAATATAATATAAATTACAATTATTTCAAAAAAAAGTATCAAATTTAAAATTAAAATTTACAAGATCAAAATAGAATATCCTCCCGCAAATTTTTTCTTTTGCAAATTGCAAGAAAATTTCTAAAATCCGAACATTTAGAATTTTTTTTTCTAATACTAAAAATTATGATAATTAAGGAGGTTTTGTTAGGATATTCGATTTTGAAACAAGCAGTTGGCAAAGCGGGATACTTTTCTGATGAGAGAAAGATCAGCCCCACGCGCTCACATAATAAATGGACCGAATGTCTCTTTGCCATTGCTATGTTTAGCTCATATTGTTCGTCAGCATTCATGCGAAACCCATTAGAATGTACTGTAATAAATAAGCCTGAGTCTTCGTAGCACGAATTGGTTCATTATTGCTCAATGCTAAGAATACCCTGCAGAGAAACCCGCCACCATTAGCAAACTATTAATTGAAACTTGAGAAACCCGCTTGTCGTATTGTCTCTGGTGCTTCAATTTGGTTCAAAATTTATCATTTTGGCTGATTTTTAGCAGGTTGGAGTGGTGGAGTGACAGAGCCAGAGCGAGTGGGGGAGCTGGACTGTACTAAGGACGACATACTGTTGCACCAGCAGGCGACGGAGCCGATGCCGAATGGGATTCCGACGTACACAGTGAACGTGCTGAGCACGTGCCCGGAGAGAAGCGGATGTTCAATGGCCAGGATTCATCTGTCGTGTGGCTGGTTCAGCTCAGCCCGTCAGATCAATCCGACCGTTATGCGAAGGGTTGGCTTCAATGACTGCCTGCTCAACGACGGCCGTCCTCTTCCGAGTGGCTTCTCTCTCTCCTTCCAGTATGCTAATACTTATCCCTATAGCTTCGCCATATCAGCCGCAGAATGCCTTAATCCGTGAGCTGCTACTCTCTCCCTCTCTCTCCTTCTACTTTTCTTTTTGAGTTGTTGCGTTAGAGAAAAATAGAGTGATGGAGAGTGAGTTTTGATCATGTTTTTTTAATGATCGAATTTAATGAATCGTAGATAATATATGGGCATGCATAAGAGCTGTTTTCTTTTTTTATTAGCCCTGCTAAAGAGGATTTTGATAACAATTCTCTCCTTTACATCCTCATTCTATCGATGAATTATTCTGTGCGAATGTCGAACGCAGAACTCCGTTTAGAGAACAACTAGAATGCACCACTTTAGTGGTACCGAGCATATGAGTGACGTGGCACATTCTGATTTATCTCCGTACAAAATTCGGTGTCTGCTCATAATAATTTTTTCATTCTATCACCATAATATTGCTATGAATATTGAAGATTTAATAAGTGGTATCAGATTAGCTAGGTGGAGCGGTAGAACCTCCAAAAGTTTTAACAATTGGTATCAGAGTTAGGTGGGGGTTTAGGAACTTTCTTAGAAAGCAATGAGTTGGACATGAGGGAAAGTGGGACTTCTTGGCGAGTTTGAGTAAATATTAATAAAAAATAGGTTTCTCACAATATTAATGTTGCAAGTAAGAAGACTTTAACAGGAAGATAAAAGCTGAATGCAGAGGTAAAGGCAAGGAAGAAGATGATACAGAGAATGAAATCTTCTAGTATTTCATTAACTCAAAATGGAGCTGATACATTCGTTTTTATAGAGCCATAAGGCAGACAGGTAGTTGCGATGTCAGGCCGCCGTTAGCTGCAGCAAAGTATGCAGGCGTCGCAAACGATCGTGTCGCTGGAGTTTCTGCAGGCGATCGTGTTCGGTGAGTTGTGCCTGCGGAACTGTGTAAGGTGTGTTAACATCCCCCTTCAAAGTGACGATCTGAGTTGCAGATGGTCAGTTTGCTGCGTAGATTGGTGAATCTTTCGCCAGTGAGCGGTTTGGTAAGAATGTCCGCCGGCTGATCAACGGAGTTGATGTGATTCAGCGAGATGGTTCGGCAGGTGATATGATCACTAATGAAGTGGTGATCAATTTCGATATGCTTTGTGCGGGCATGGAAGATGGGGTTATTTGCAAGGGCAATAGCTGAGACATTGATTTGAGTAGGAGCGAGCTGTGTTACCTTGAAATCATTCAAGAGACGTCGTAGCCAGATGACGTCGGATGTCACAGCAGCAAGAGCGTGATATTCAGCTTCAGTCGACGACTTGGCCACTGTGGACTGCTTCTTAACACTCCAAGATATTAGATTGGGACCTAGGTAGGCACAGAAGCCAGAGATTGATTTGCGATCCTCTGAATTGGATGCCCAGTCCGCGTCGGCATATGCTGTGAGGGTGAGAGCTCCCTTGGAGATTTGCATACCGTAGGATTGTGTTCATTTGATGTATCGTATGAGACGCTTGAGGCGTTTGAAGTCAGAGATTGTTGGACTGTGCATATGTTGGCAGATTATATTAGTTGCGAAGCCAATGTCTGGCCGTGTCACTGTGAGATATTGCAGTGAACCTGCTATCTGGCGGTAGAAAGTTGGATTGTCATACAGCTGAGAGTCAGTCGAGGACTTTATTTCCTTGGGAGAAATGGGGGTAATCACTGGCTTGGAGGAGTCAAGTCCGGCGGAGTGAATTATATCCCTGGCGTAATGAGCCTTATGTAGGAAGAGACCAGTGGCAGAGGTTTGTATTTGTATGCCTAAGAATAAATTGGCATTGTCAAGTTGTTTGAGGGAGAAGGTCTGTCTGAGTTGAGCCAGAAGTTGCTGGAGAGTATGCTTATTATTGCCGGAGAGGAGAATGTCATCGACATAAATGAGCAAATACAGCTGAGTGCCATTTTTGTCGTAGATGAGTAGGGAAGGATCAGTTTTGCTGAAGTGGAACCCGAACGCTTGGAGAAAGGAGGTGAGTTTGTGAAACCACTGACGGAGAGCTTGTTTGAGCCCATATAGTGCTTTTCTCAGCTTACAGACGTGATCGGGTTGTTGAGGATCAATAAAGCCTTGTGGTTGTTTCATGTATACATCCTCCTAGAGATCGCCGTGGAGAAAGGCATTGTTGATATCAAATTGATGGATCGGCCAACCTCTGTGCAGAGAGATAATGAGAAGGACCCTGATGGTAGGCATCTTAGCAACGGGACTGAAGGTTTGTTGGTAGTTGACACCTTTTTCCTGGCGGAAGCCTTGGGCAACAAGTCTTGCTTTATAGCGGTTCACAGTTCCATCAGTATTTAGTTTTGTCTTAAATGTCCAACGGCAGCCGAGCACGGGTGTATGAGGTGGCGGTGGAGTGAGATGCCATGTACCTTAGCTTTGAAGAGCCATAAATTCTGAGGACATAGCTTGACGCCAGTGAGAGAACTTTGCAGCTTCTACATAGCACGAGGGAGTGGGATGCGTATATGTAATAACAAGTAGATCAAAAATTTTCTTTGGTTTGAGAGTACCAGTTTGAAGTCTAGTGGTCATGTGATGTTTTTGGGCGGGAGCGGGTGGATTTGAAATATCAGGGACAGAGGGAGGATTATCCGGAAGACTTTGAGTGAGGGGTGATGGGGATGGATTTGATATGGTTGGTTCAGGAGTGAGTAGTTGCTGAGGAGAGGATGTTTGGGAGGAAGTGTAGGTGGAGGTTGGCACAAGCAGCGACGGAGGAATAAATGGGGTGATAGGAGGTTGTTTGGTGGAAGCTGAGAGTGTGTAGGGAAATTCATGTTCGTTGAAGGTTACATGACGAGATATGTGGATTTTCTTGGTGCTGGGATTGAAGCACCAGTATCCTTTGTGTGCAGTAGAGTAACCGAGGAAGATGCACAGAGAGGATCTCGGTGCTAGTTTGTGTGGAGATTGAGGTTTGAGCCAGGGAAAGTAAGAACAACCAAAAACTTTGAGATGAGTGAGGGATGGAGGATGTCCATGAAGAAGCTGGTAGGGTATTTGATTGTTGAGAGATGATGTGGGAAGGCGGTTGATTAAGTAGTTCGTCGTTTGAACAGCTTCAGCCCAAAAGGAGAATGGAATGCTGGCTGCGTGGAGAAGGGTGCGTGCTGTTTCTATGAGATGGCGATGTTTCCTCTCAGCGACGCCATTTTGCTCAGGTGTGTAAGGGCAGCTAAGTTCATGACGTATACCATGCTCGGTAAGGAATTTTTGAAAAGCATGGCCGGTGAATTCGCCACCACCGTCGGAGCAAAGAGTTTTGATGGCTGCGGTGAATTGAGTTTTGATTAAGGAATGAAAATGTTGAAACTTGTTAATTGATTCGTTCTTAGAATGCATTAAGTAAAGCCAACAAAATCGAGTGCAATCGTCTATAAACACGAGATAGTAGCGAAAACCAGAGTGAGACGGAAGAGGAGACGGACCCCAAACGTCGGTATGTATTAAAGCAAAGGGTGTATTTACATGAATAGCTGCAGAAGAAAAGGGCAGCTTGTGGCTCTTGGCCACTTTACAGGAATCGCATATAAAATTTAAGATCCTAAGGTGATTGAGTGGAAGAAGCTTTTACAGATGAAGCATTGAGCGATGGTGAGGATGGCCCAGACGAGCATGCCAGAGAGAGGTGACGTCTTTGGTGGTGTGAAGAGCTTGAATTGCGACGGGACGGGGAAAATTGATTGGGTAAATGCCGTCACGGTGGTGTCCATAAAGCAGAACTTGATTGTCCTGCATATCCTTGAGAGAAAAACCGTTAGAGTCGAATGAAATTGAGCAGTTATTGTCTTGTGTTAATTTAGAGATAGATAAGAGGTTGTGAGAGAGAGAAGGAACGTGGAGCAGATTTCGTAATTTTAGCTTACGGGAGGAATCTGGAAGGGGAAGTAAACCGGCACCAGTGTGATGGATGGGAGGAGAAGAACCGCTTGCTGTTGAGATAGAATCTGTTCCCTGGTATGGAGTAGAATGCTGAAAGTTGGCGAGATCTGGTGTGAGATGAGTAGATGCACCAGTGTCAAGTACCTAGTCTGTGGTGGTCGTGGGTTGGGACTGGGTGAGAAGAGCCCTATTTGAAGATGTTGATTGGGTGTAGTTGGAATTATACCGATGCCAGCAAGCTGAGGCGAGATGCCCTGGTTTGCCGCAGATCTGGCAAATGGGTATGTCTCCTGGGCGTGACGAATTGGTGAGTTGCTTATGTGGTGTTGTGGACTGATTTAATGGAGCTCCCCTGCCACGACTCCCTCTATAGTTTGAGGTGCGACCTCTTCCTCGAGTAGTGTATAGAGCCTGTTGCTCGGAAGTGATGGGGTTTTCCTGGTGTATCTCAGTTTGCAAATTGATTTCTTCACTGCAGAGCAATGAGTACAGTGATTCAAGTGTGACTGGTAGAGGTGAGATTCTGATGGCAGCTTTGAATGGGTTGAAAGAGGCGGGTAGCCTTTGAGTGTGTACAGGATAATGTCTTCAGTGTCGACATATCCTCCGGCGGCTGCAATATTGTCTACGAGAGACTTTACCTTCCCCAGGTATTGCACAACCGACTGATCTCTCATTTGGACATTGTGAAGCTCATTTTTCAATTGAATGACGCGGGAGCGGTTAGTGGGCTGTAGTCGCAGCTCGAGCGCTTGCCAGATCTCACGGGAGGTCTTGAGATGTAGTATGTAAGGGAGCACAGATGGTGAGATAGTTGAAAACAAGGCTGAGATGAGGTTCTGGTCGATTAGCTTCCATAGCTTGTGATCTTCGGCTGATGATTCTGGGGGGCAGGGAATCGTGCCAGCAATGTATCCTTCAAAGCCGTTGGCAGCGAAAGTCTGATGGATTTGAAGTCTCCAAATGACGTAGTTGTCGGTTGTAAGCTGTGTGTGAACAATGAGCTTGAGGTTGGACATCAAAAATTTGAGGGCGGGAGGTATCACAATGTTGGCCATGGAGGACGACAATGTGGATGTCGTCCTAGATTGGGTGGCTGAGTTTGGATCCGTCATTGTGGGCTGGATAGGAGCGTAATCCCAGTGTTACCGCTCTGATACCATAAGAAGACTTTAACAGGAAGATAAAAGCTGAATGCAGAGGTAAAGGCAAGGAAGAAGATGATACAGAGAATGAAATCTTCTGGTATTTCATTGACCCAAAATGGGGCTGATACATTCGTTTTTATAGAGCCATAAGGCGGACAGGTAGTTGCGATGTCAGGCCGCCGTTAGCTGCAGCAGAGTATGCAGGCGTCGCAAACGATCATGTCGCCGGAGTTTCTGCAGGCGATCGTGTTCGGTGAGTTGTGCCTGCGGAACTGTGTAAGGTGTGTTAACAACAAGGACTCAAAATCATAAGTATGATTCCTTTACCTACAACCACTTAAAAAAGATGTCACTAACCTCTTATTTATAATTAGGCTTTTTTTTTTGTTCCTCTCTTCTTATAAAACGTAGTTTTAAAAATGGTTAAGGGAATGAAGTTTTTTAACTAATAAGCAAATAACAAAAAATTTCTCAAAACAATAGAAAAATGAAGTTCCCTAAAAAACATTTCTATAGAAACATCCCATCCAAACAGCGACCAAAATATAAAAATGCCGAAACAAATGAGGCCTTATTCTACTAATGAGATAACGGTGCCATATGCGACTGATGAGATAACGGTGCCATATGCGACTCATATGATAATTTTAATGGTATAGCCATCCATATGTTAATATGATAGTGTTTAATGCCCTCCCCAAATTTTTTTACAACCTTCACTTGGATATTTATGTGTATAATATATCTAAATTAATTAAAATAATTCTTATTCTATTAATAGATATCACTTTCTATTTTTATTCTTTAACTTTCAACATAAGTAAAAAAACATATGTTTTATTGTTAAAATATTTTATTTTTCTTTTTTATGTGGTATTGGGGGTGATTGCCAACACCGCAAGGGCGACGATAGTGCAACTGGTTGTGCAAGTTGGAGGTGGCGATGTTGATGGTGATCTCTAGTGATTGTTTTAATAAAAAATATTCAATTCATCAAAATACTAATTTAGTTGCTTTAAAAATAATTTATTTTCTCCTTAAAAAGTATAAATTAAAATATTTAAAAACATTAATTATGGTTTGAAAAAAAAAATTCCAAAGTTAATGTTTACTTTCTAAGTATGTCTCCGACTATTGTGTGGCACCCAAAGAGAACATAAATGGGGAGATAATGAAAACTAAAAATGACATTTTTTTTATCCAATAAAACAATATTAAATTGCCAAAAAATATGTTAAATTTTTTAGTCTATTTAAATATTTTAAATAGTATAAATCTCTCTCTTTTTTTACTTCGATAAAGGCATATGTTGCATAATGTTATATTTTTTAAAAGGGTTATTCAATTTACTAAAAAAATAATTGCAGAGAAAAACAAAAATATAAGGTACAATGAATACAATTTACTTGAAATATTTTGAATTATTTTGATGAGTGTAAAACAATTACAATCTTTTTTTAGAAATCTGCTAATTCTAATGACTTTTAAATACAACAAATTTAAAGAAATGATTACAATACATTTAGAATTCACTGCACTGTAAAGCATACGATATATTTTGCAAAAATAAAGATCTAATTTACACCTTTATTAAATTTTCTCAAAGCAAATAGCAAAAGACTTTTGATTTTTCCTCTTCCAAATAGCTTAATAATTGCAACTTAGATTATCAATGTTCATTAATAATATACTTTGACTTAACATTAATAAAAAATCTCTATTATTAATGATCATAATAAAGAACATAACATCATATTTTGATGAAATTAACAATCCGATTAAAGTTTAATGATAATAAATAATATTTATCTTATCTTAATATTGAGAACATCAACTTCCCAAAAAAGTTATTTAAATTTACTTAAAAATTAAAAAAAATATATTTTTTATATTTATTTATAAAATTTTCTCTCACTAAATAAAATTTTCCTTTTTTTCTGTCAAACTTATTACTAAAAAAAATAAATAGTTGAGTATTATAAGATATTTTTATTTGGGAAATGTTATGTGCTTAAAATTATTAAATCATTAAATCTCATTATATATTGAAATAATTGTATGCGTATTTTTTTATTTATCAAATGCATTAGATAAAACCTTCCCGCATAATTAATTTTATTTGCCCAACGGGTTTGATTTCCTTCGCATCTTCCCTTTCCTCAGGCAATAATCTCTCCTATTACGGTGCACGTGCTCGCATAATTCTTGGGGTGGCTCGCTTTCCAACTCCCATTGTTCATCAATGCACAAAGAGAGAGATAGATAGAGAGAGAGGAGAAGGAGGGTGGTGGGGTCCAGCTGCTGACGTTTCCCTGCGGCTTTTCAAATCTCGATACTGTTTGGCCGCGACTTCTCCCTCGTGATTTCCTTCCTGCGTTGTGTCGCGGGAAGGCGGCGGCTTAAACGGCCAGCCTGTGAAAGTACGGCCGCGGCGTTTCTCCGATCGACAACATATTTCTATGTTTCTTAAAATAAAAAAAAAACGATTTTACTGAAAATTCAAAATTGAAATAATTCTAAAATTTGTAATCTGGATTATTTTAAGAGAAAATAACAAAAGTTTTTTTTTTACCCACCGATGGGCGAGCACGGTGAGTACCCTCCATACTGGGTTCGATCCCCTCGGACGGCAGCGCCCCTTCGGTGGGGTCCAATAAGTGTCAGTCACGAGTTCTAATGGGCGTGGGTAGCTCATCCAGGTCGACCGGGGTTTACGGACCGCCAAGCGCCTTGACTAAGTCAACATGCAGCGAACAGTTCCTCGTCATAAAAAAACAAAAAAAAGAAATTTTTTTCTAAAATATAAAGTGGTTCATTTTTTAAATATTATTTATTAAAATATAAAATATGTGTAGGAGAAACTAACCTCGTTTTTTATATTGAGCAAAATAGGATTGTGAAATACTTAATTTTTTACATGAAATAAAATAAAGGGATTTCTATGATAAAAATTGGGCAATTGTATTTATTGAAGGAGGACAAGTAATGAAAATACTTATTTTTTAAGAAAAGAAAGATTTCATGGTGGATAATTATCGATCCTAAGCTCTTACTAGTTCACTGCTGAAAATATATATAATTTATATGAGAATATCATGATCATTAAAATTATATGTGTTGCGTCCAGGAGTATTCACGGCGGTAGAGAAATATTTTATCGTCTTAGTGTTGTACGAAAATCCGACACGCAATCAGATAAGAGAGAGGGTCTAGCATTTATGAGACACCAAGATTTTTACGTGAAAAACCCCTAAAAATGGGGAAAAACCACGAGGCCTAGCCCAGTTTGAATGAATCCACTAGTATTGTAGTCGATTACAAATGAGGCCCTTCCTTTGAGGAAGGCATAGGTTTGATGTACATTATATGAAGTACATTACATATTGGGAATACTAATAGTCGCTGTTGACGTGTTCGTTTGGTCGGAAGGACCGTAGTCGGTGAGCGACGTAAGTCAGGAAGACCGTAGTCGGCTGGCGACGAAGGTCGGAAGGACTGTAGTCGACGGGCAACGTAAGTCAGGAGGACCATAGTCGATAGGCGACGGATGTTGGAAAGACTGTAGTCAGTGGGCGACATAAGTCAGGAGGACCATAGTCGGCTGGCGACGGAGGTCGGAAGAACTGTTGTCTAAAGACGAAGATCGGAAGGACGACATCAGGTAGAAGTCCAACAATGGAAAGAAATCCATCTTCACATAGACGTCCTGTGAAGTCCAATAACCGGTGGAAATCCGACGTCGGGTAGAAACTTGGCGAAGAGTGAAGGTCCGATGTCGGGTAAAAGCCCGACGTTTGTTGGTGGCAGGGGAGAACTCCGGCTTCACTTGGGTTGAGTTTCGGCGCCATGAGGGAACTCTGCTGTTAATTGGGAAGAATTTCAACATCACGTGGAAGTTGGGCAGAATTCCGGCGTTCTCCCGAATATCACGCAGAATCCCGGCGTGTTCAGGCGGCAGGACAAACTCTGGTGGTGGTCGAGGAGGAGATGGTTCTCCTTTTCCCCTTCTCTTCCTCTTATATTCTTCTTCTCTCTCCTTCCCTCCTCCTCTTTGTGAAGAATGAGGGCTCTATTTTTAGTTTTTCTGGGATAACATAGCCTATAAATAGGTGTGAGACCAGGGGCGAATTGGGAGTGGTTTGAATGAACGACTGATATTGAATCCTACGAAAGTGCACCGTTCGTTGGACATTTGAAGGCCTTAATGATGTTGGAATTTGGCGATCTTGGGCTCGTTGGATTCGTCTCGTCGAGCTACTCGATTCGAGTATAAGCTCGTTAAAATCGGAGACCGTTTGGTTATTCAAATTGCGGTTTGAACCTTCCAATAGCGCTTTGGGTCCTTGATTCAGACTCATTTGGGCTCGGATTGGATCGAATTTGGTGTCGTTGGGTTCATATTTCCGAGACGCTCAGCTTGACTGTAAGCTCGCTGAAATCGGAGTTCAGATGCTCTCGAATTTAATTTTTGAAGTTTCTGAACTGATATTGTCTCGAGATTCGTGCCCAATCAAGATAATTTTATGAGAATACATCTATGTATACTTTTTAAAAAAAATAGAATCACATTTTTCTCAGTTTATTTTATTTATTAATTTATAAATTTCATGTTGGATAATTATCGACACCCACAATTATCCCTTAATAAAATATATTCATTTACGCAAAATTCCACTATATAAGGTGGGGCTGATTGAGGCTTTGTTTGTTTGAGCGTTTTTTTGCCTTTTTCGTTTGGAAACGGAGGATTTTTTATTTCTTTTGGGTTGTCAAATCACGTTTCTCGTAACTCTTTTTTTATTATTTTTTCTGCAGTTTTGACAAAGCTTTTTATATATGCTTCTCTGTTAGAAAACTCAATTTTCTGAACTAATATTTTTTAAAACTGTCTCTTACAAAAACACCAAAAAAACAAACGAAGCCAGATTTGCTGGCTTACTCAACCCATAAATGATATTCAATGATATTCGATAAGATATTGACAATAAAATTTCACCATAAAACTTACATAATATATAGAAAAAATGATATGCTCATCAAATTTTTTTTATTATTATGAGTTTCAAATCTAGTAGATTTGATTCAGTATGTGTATTATAGAAAATTTGAATTGTAATTGATGTATCATACATGTTGCGTGTTAAATAATTTGTAATGACGGGTATTGGGTGTTTTAACTTCTTAGCTTCCAGAAAGATCCAATAAATTAAAATAAATAATACAAAGAATATAGTAAATACCAAAACATTTATTTGATGAGTCGTAAAAGTCAAAAAAATCATAAGACATGAACTAGATGAAGTGATCCATTATATAAAAAGATCATGGGGTTATTTGGTTCATGGAGTATAAAGTAATTAATGCAAATGCAATGTAAAATTTTAGTGCATTTGAAATTCACAATCTAGTTCGTTTTCTATGTATTTGGAATTACTCTGATTTAGGTGAGTTCTAAATGCTCAGAAAATTCATTACAATTGCCGCCACTCGTGGCCTTTGACCATCGCCAGCACTACTCATCAATGCCGATCACACCCACCATTGTTGGCCACCCCAATTTTTGACCCACTGCCACCGACCACCAACGTCAATCGCTAATCACCAGCATCATCATTGGTCGCCAACTGCCTGCCACACTGTTCGCTATATTTTTTGCACTTTTTATTGCATTCATTTTACTTTAAACTTAATAAATAAAGTAATCCCGTGCATTTATTTTACAGTCACCCAAGGAACTCTAAAGTATCTACTTTATGCATTCATTTTTCAAACAACCCACCAGCTCCTACAATGAGTTTGTTATTTCCTTTAATTGAAGAAGATAAAATTAGAAAGTATGTAACATAAGTTTTGTAAATGTGGGAAATGTTTGAGATCCATAATAAATGACGATTGCAAAGTGATGATAGTCAAATAATAATAATTAGGCAACAACGATCGAACAATGACAACGAGTTGACAATCATCAAATAATGACAATCATGTAATGACAGTTGAACAATTATTGTTAGGTGATAGCCGTCACATAGTGGTAGGCTGGTAGCATGCGATGACGGTCGAATGATGGTAGTCAGGTGATGACGATGGCCAGCTATTGGTAGTTTTCAACCTCAAATGTCAAATAGAACCCTAAAATTCTTCAAATCTCTAAGCTTTCTCCCTCTTCAAGTCTAGGCTCCCTTCATGTGGAGAATGAAGGTTTATATATGCTACATTTAAAGTAGGTATTTCTACAATTTTAATCAAATTTCATAACACTCCATTAAACTGCTCATATCAAATCATTTGATCATAAATGATTTATTTGGCTTTTAATGTTTTAATGATCTCAGAATTAAGCAATATCGGGCTTGTTGGATTCGTCTTGTTGAACCGCTCTTTTTAACAATAAGCATGTAATATTCAAATATAATTTTGTTTTTAAATTAATATTCCAAAATTTCTAACTATCCTTCATGTGTTGATTTTGACATATTTGGACATTCAACCCTCAACCTATGATTTCATTATCGAAACTCTAACATAACACATTATTAATCAAAACTAATATTTCATCAATCTTAACACAAACATAATAACATTAAAATTTATCATAATAACCAAATTTTGCTCTCCAAAAAAAATTCCAATAAATAAAAAATGTATCATGAATGTTATTACCTCACAAGTCACAAACATTCTATCAAAACGCATCGAATATTGGATCATCATTGCTGGAACACGATAAGAACCCACTCCTCCTCCCTCCTTCCCAACCCACAAAATCTGTTACCTTCCACACCTTAATCGACTTATCCAAACTCCCGCTATAAACCACCCATCTCCGACCACCCACAGCCTCCTCCACGTTAACATCTTCCTCCACCGCGAGACACTTTACCGGCCCCTCGTGCCCCGTCAGCACCGAAAGCCACACGTGTCGCGTCCCATTCTCTTCCCTCCCCCACACGCAGATCGCCTTATCGGCTGATCCCGTGAACACCAAATCCCCCGCCAAAGCCAAACAAAGCACCGAAAATTTATGACCGTTCAAAATTCCCAAACGCACCAAATTCCGCCCCCAAAAACTGACCCGCCCATCCGACGATCCACAATACAACACGCCCGCACCCATGCTCACACCCAAAGCCGTCACCGCCGACTCCTGCCGTACCAACACCGCCACCTCCACCACCCGGCGCCCAGTCTGACTCTTACCGCTCGGCTCAACCCGCCAAACCTTAACCGTCCCGTCGGCCGAACCGGAAAAAACGAACCCATCGAACCCGATAATTACCGAATTAACCGCGTCGTCGTGCGCGTTAACCGAGTCGAGACAGCGAGAATCCGAAACCCGCCACAGTTTGAGCGATCGGTCCCATGAACCGGAGTAGAGGAAGCCGTTGATGTCGTCTAGGGCGAGGCAGGATACCGCATCGGAATGCCGAATCTTTCGCCGGCTTAGCGTGCTCTTAATGTAGTCTTTGAGGCGAGGGAGAGTGCCGAGACGGGCATGGATTTGGGGGTTTTGGAGGGAGATTTTCCAAGTTCGAATCTTTCCGTCTTGATGGCCGGTAAAGATCTGACCTTTGGGGGATATTACAATGGCTTTGACGAGGCCGCTGCTGGATTTGAATCCGGTGAACTCCTTCATGTTTTTCCATACCCGAATGTTTTTGCTGTCTGAGCCGGTGTAGAGAAGGCCGTTGAAGGTGGCGAGGGAGTAGATGTGGCCTTCTTCGCGAATGAGAGAGGCGATGAGACCGGTGCCGGAGGGGAAGAGGTCGGTTTGATCCGGCGGAATGATGAAGGGATTGGTGTGGGAAGTCCAAGGAGAGGTTCTGTAAGGAGACATGGGCAAGGAGACGTTGCTGTGGCGGTTTGAAGAGCTCTCTTCTTCCAATGAGGATTTGATTGAGGCGTCTGAGTACATGAGATCAGAATGGTTGTAGCCGCAGGAGCATTACTTTTTTCTCTGATTTCGGTGTTGAGTTGAGAGGGATGGAATGAGAAGGAAGAGGAAGAATGAGACGTAGGGTGTGTAGAAATGAAAGAGGATGGTGATTGTTTGAGGATGCGAGAGGGGTGGGGGAGAGAATTGCGGATGGCCATAGGCAAAAATTAGTTCAGTTTTTTTTGGATCTGCATTGGTGTGGTTTCTAATTTTGTTTCACGAATTTTTATCCTCTAAATAGACAAGATTCTTATGGATGGATATAAGATGTATATATATTTATATTCCGGCTTAGTTTGAACTTTAACGGGAGGTTTTGGGTGGTTGGTGGACCAGCACAGATGGAAATCTCACATTCCGTGTTTGAATTATCTTTACTACGATCTTGCCTTTTCAATGGGGCAAAGCAAGTGTGGGTCTAATGCCGGTGGGTAGCCTGACTAGCTTCAACCGAAGGATTAGTTATACCCCGGTCAAACGCTTCCTATGGAGTGGTAGCGGGTAGAAACCCCGTTCAAAAAAAAAATAAAATAAACTTTAACGGTCTCAAGATCTGTGTAAATCTAGTGGTCTAACGTTAGTATGCACAGTCAAATTTTTAATTTTTTTTTAACATTTGATCAATCAATTAAAATAAACTCACACACACATCACATAGACAAGTTTAGAACACAAGGCCTCTTAGTTGATAGTCAAAACTCCCAACCAAAAAATCAAGGTGAGCTGCGTCAAGGGGTGGAGCAAAAAAAATTTAATTTTGAGGTACAAATTAATGATTTTCAAAGTAATCTCAACTTTTTTTTTTTTTGACTTTTTTAATTTATGATTAATAGTTCATAGTGAAATAATATTTGAATTTTTTTAGAAATATTAATATTTATTTCTAATAATTTATAAAATCCTATATTCTATTAGTTTCATTAGACACAACCCTATGATTACTTTATTTTACCTTAAATGTTTAACTATTAATTTTATTAAAAAGAATTATATGTGTTATAAAATTTAGATTTTATAATAATGTAAGCTAAAAATAGTAGAGATCGAATTCTTAATGGCTCCTTGGCCTAGATGGTAACACCATTTGTTCAAAATTTGAAAGGAGTCAGGTTTCTTTGTTGCAGGCTTTACTATTAGTTTTTGTTGCTGTGGGCTTTAATATTAGATGTTTTCTTAATGGGCCAGTGGGGGTGATGTAGTGGATCGGCGAAAGACGATACCTGCAAGAAGGATTTGAGGATTCTCAATCCAGGGAAGAAGAAGAGGAAAGCTTCTCAAGCTTCAAAGGGTTGTATATATCATTCAATGCCTATCTATTACAAAAACCTCCTATTTATAAAGCAAAAAGAGAATTCTAGAAGCTTGTTCTAACAAACTTAGATAAGGTGTCCTAGGGAACACCATAAGCATAAGATGCACCGCATCATTCTCCCCTAGCGTAAAAAAGGCTCGACTCCGTCGAGACGCATTATTGACAAAGAAGTTGCAGAAGGTAGATTCCCGGATCGAATACTTTGAATGCGGGCTTTAAAATTACCACATGAAGAGGTTTTCCCCAATCCAGGTGAGGAGGTTCAACTTTGAATTCCTTGAATTGAACTAGCATTTCAGTTTGCCAATTGGTTGATGAATATGAGTTTTCGGCACAGAACCAATCCCTTTCCCATAGTCCACAAGATAGAGAGGTGAGCATATTCTTCCATTTAGTTTTGTTCCTTTCCTCCTCTTCATCCCACAAGTCATCCAGCACAAGTAAGAACCCTTTTGATATTATCTCAGATTTAAGGTTCTTTTGAATTGCATAAAATGTATCAAACGGAGGTCTACTCATTTTAAGAGATTTCAACATATCTGCAATGATTTTTTCCAAATCAAAGTCGTTGAATACACAATCCCATAGATTAAGATCAAATTCCTCAGTCATTTCATCTTCGTAGACAAGCTGCCAGAGAGTTGTCTCTCCCATACCACCATGCCCCACTATGGATAGAGGAGAAATGTTTCTGTACAATTCAATTACAGGATGCTCGTTTGATGACTTCCTTAACCATTGCATAACAAGCTCCTTATCCTTGCCACTACTGATGAGATCATTTATATGCAAGGATCCTGTTTCACTTGTTTTATACAACTCACGTTGCTGCAGCTTTATGTTTTTTAAAAGATGAATAAAAAGATTAACCTCAGCTGGAACTTTATCAAGTGTCTGCACAACCTCCTCTAGCCTCTTCAAATTGGGTTCATATCTTTTAGCGACATTTCGTCGAATAGATTGGGAGCGTTGCATTGAATCAACCTTGTCACTGGAATTTAGATCAGTCATTTTCACACCTATTCGGATATGACTTAGAGATGAGCATCGGCCTAGGGATTTCAGGATCGGACAAAAGAGGAAATTCCTGAGAGCACTTAGAGTATGTAGTTTGTTACCGAAGCGCAAATCCGGTGAGAGATTGTTCGTGAGTTTGTTAGGCAAAAGATCAAGGAGCTGGAGAAGACCATTTTTTCCTAGTTGCCTCGGAATGCTTCCTGTAAAAATATTTTCCCAAAGCTGAAGCACTTCAAGCTCGGGGAGATCACCTCTGAAGTCCATGATAATGCCAACAACATCACGTTGCTGTAAACCTAGAGGAATGGCTGCCATTTGGATTGGAGATGGCTTATTGTGACCAGCCTTCTCCACGTCGGCAAAGAGAGTGGCTGCCAGATCAAGCCGACCACATCTTGTCTGCGCTTCAATCATCATTGTATAAAGACCAAAGTTCGGCCTGAAGCCACTGGCCTTCATTTCATCCCAGACGGTAGGCGGTGCACGGACGGCGGAGGCCGTCTTGGCCACTGGTTTGAACGGAAGAGGCCGGGATTGAGGTTTGCTCAGAGCTTTCACGTGAAGGCCTTCTTGATTGGCAAGAGTGGAAGCGGGCCGGAGTTTCGCCGGATCCGGCGGTAGAGCTGCTGGCTGGAGGCATCAGAAGCGGACGTTGGGATCGGCTTTGAGGTCGGAGAGTCCGACCAGGTTGGTTTTGGACTCGGCGAAGGGAGCACGGAAGAAGCCGGAGAAGGCTTTAGGATCTTGATCGCGTGAGTGAAGGCCGGCATCGAGCTTTCCCGCCTTGTTTTGAGGAATGAAATCATTCTCCTTGTTCTGAGCACTAGAATCATAGGTAAGATCCTGCTCGTGAGATGAAGTGGCGTCAAGACTAGAATCACGGCGTGAGAGATCGGGCTCGACAACATGAGCTAGATCATGAGAGCATAATGGGAGTGGAGGCGAGAGCTCAACAGGGGCAGATGCTTCTTCAACTTCCAGATCCGAAATAGCCAAATTATGCCTGATTCTGCTTTGTGAATCAAAGACCTCCTGGACATGCTCTAGATGGCGGAAGGAATTGGAAGCGAAATCGGAATAAGCTCTGACGCTGGACAATGGGCGTGCGACCAGATCTGAACGGCATTTGGCGTGCTTGAGCGGAGGGGGTTCGCGCCACCGGAGGGGAAGCTCGAGTGGAGGTTCGTCGTCAACTACGGTGAAAGAATGTCGGGATTGATGTCGTTTGCGAGAAGCGGACGAGGACAGTGAAGAAGAAGAATGCCTCGGTATGGTTGCTGACGACATCCTCATCCTCCTTATTGACCGAAGGGTTTCGCGAATCCGATCAAGGTTTCTATCTACCTGATCGAGCGACTTCTTCGATTGAGCTTGATAGAAGGCGATCCGGCTTCGAGCATCGTTGACAGCCCACCTTCCTTGGCGTCGATCGTCGTCGACCGCCAATCTTGTTTTGCGGCTTCGATCGTCGTCGACAGCCGACCTTCTTCCGCAGTCCATCGATCTTCACAAGCTCCAGACTCTGATACCAACTGATGTAGTGGATCGGCGGAAGACGATACCTGCAAGAAGGATTTGAGGATTCCCAATCCAGGGAAGAAGAAGAGGAAAGCTTCTCAAGCTTCAAAGGGTTGTATATATCATTCAATGCCTCTCTATTACAAAAACCTCCTATTTATAAAGCAAAAAGAGAATTCTAGAAGCTTGTTCTAACAAACTTAGATAAGGTGTCCTAGGGAACACCATAAGCATAAGATGCACCGCATCAGGGGGCATGAGGAGCCCCACGGCCCACGGTGATTTTAAGATAACTAAAGAATTTTATTTGTTATCTAGTTTGAATGGCCTTGATCATATATGGAATTAAGGGATGATTATAAATGAAATGAAGTTTTAATTTTCTTTTATAAATATAAGATGTTTCTACACTAAATTTATATAAAATACCTTTGATTGAACTCATATCTTTTTAAGAATAATCTCTTAGAATCAAATCATATGATTATAGAATGTTCCATAACTTTCTAGAATAATATTTTAAGGCTATGGATGTTATTAAAATATATAGAATCTTATATGAGAAAATGGTTGTATAAGAAGTTTTTTATTGATAAAATAAAGTGTAATGGCCTTTGTCAAATTACAAGGCATTTATATTAAAAATAAGTAATTTTTTGTGTTATTGGACCACCATTCAAAGTTTTTATTTTCTTATACTTTTTATGATATGGTGCATTATTTTAAGCAATTTTTTTGTATTACTATTATATTTCTATGAGTGGCATTTCTATTATGATATTCTTTAAAACTACTCAAGAGAATTGGTAGGATAGAAATTGAGAGTTAGAGATACAAAAGTAAATAAGAAGAATAAATACTCATTAGAGGCAGGGTCTAATTATAAAGCGTCTTTCCCTGTTAATTTTATGCGTAAGACTTTCAATCTTTTTTATCTTTCTCCTTAGCCTTATTTATATGAAACTAAGGAATCTTTAGCCATAAGAAAAAAAAATTATGCATAACTACATGATCTTTAATTAAATATCCTATTTTTTTATTACAACCAAGTAGGAACTCTACATTAAAATGATCAAGACATATTATAGTCAACTAAGGACTCTTTTTTCATCTCAAACTCACATATCCTCTCAACTAGAGGGTAAACTAATAGAGATTACATATATATAGTTGTTTGTAAATCCTAAGGCTCTTATGTTAATGGTCATTGAGGTGGATTAGTAATGATAACAAGTGATTGGGAATGATACCATACATGATTTAAGTCAATTTGTGGATGGTTTACAAGAGTAGAGGGTCAAGTGTTTGGGCTAATTTATTTTGTCATAGCCTCATAGGAGGAGGGTTTGATCATCAAGGGAAAAATGAAAGAAAATATAGTTAAATGATGAAACAAAGCATAGTGGGATACATCAATTATTGAAGAAGAGGTGGAATATTTTACCAATTTAAAAGGAAAGACTTATAATATCTCAGTCTCCAAGCTCTTTTGGGCTACAATATAGTTGATCAACCTAAATTATATTTGTCTCTATAGTGTGCTTAAAATAGCCCCTTAAGAAGGCCGATAAAGATGAAGTTATAGGTAGCATCCCATCTTGAGATAATTTTGAAGAGGATGAGGGCATGCGAGCTAGAGGAAATTGAAAGTTCGTTAGAGATGTTAGGCCCTTATGAACTAGCCCAAGGCTAATTAAGAGAGAGGTGAATTTGTATTTTAAAAATTCTTTCGCAATAAAAAAGCAAAATCAAAATAGACCACAAAGAAAACACAATGCGGAAATTAAATGCGGAAATAATAAAGAAAAGAACACACCAGATTTATAGTAGTTCGGTCAAACCTTGACCTACATCCACTCCTCGGAGGCACCCTCCGAGTATTGCACTAAAATAAGTGTCTCTCCTTTAGCCCCTACAGCTAGGCGGAGAAGCCTTTACAAAATCACTTCCACCTTCCCCGGTGGCGCGGAATAGCCGGGTCCTTTGACACCAAAGAGATCTTCTTCTTCCGTGAACTTCCCTCAAGACAAGCCTTGAATCCGACGGTACTAAGGTGCAAGCTCGTTGGAGCAACCGTGTGGAATCCCCCTCCACACTCCCTTGAGTCCCCCTCCAAGGATCTTCTCCTTCTCTCAAACTCCAACCTTTCCTCTCTCCCTTCCAAGCTATCTCTTCAAGTTTCCCAAAAAAAAAAAAAAAAAAAATGAAGCTACAATGGTTGTCAAAGACAATTACCAAGTGTCTTGTCAAAGCATAAATAGAATATCTCAAAACAAGCTAATTAATGCAATTTGCCGACTTTATCGTCCAGGCCGATATAAATATCGGCATGGCCGATCAGCGTAAATTACGCTCAATCAGCTTGGTCGGTTAGGGATAATCAGGATGATATTTATATCATCCTGGATGATTAGTTTAAATCAAAGGAAAATCGTCCTGATCATCGCCCTGAATAAAAGCTGGCCGATGTCAAATCGTCCCGGTCAATCCTGCGATTAGCCTGACCGATGTGATTGTACAAATCATCATTAATTGCTTTCCTTAATTACCATATTAATTTAGGCAAACTTGTGTTGGATCGTTCAGGACAATGCCCTGGACGATGTCCAAAAATAAGTAATTCCTAAATAAATATGGCATCTGATTCTTTTTGTTTTTAAACCGATCGTCCAGGCCGATATAAATATCATCTCGGATGATGTTATCAAAAATAGTAAACTCTAGGAAACAGTCAGAAATTATTCCAAGGTGTGTGTGCAAGATTACTTAGCATCAGGAGCCACACCAATTACAATAGACTCAAGAAAGGAAAAAAAGGTACAAACTGACTCAGACTTAGTGTACCCAAACTTGAGCTGGTTCCAATTGAAGTCTGATCTTGTGGACCTGAAATGTCAATAGGTAAGGCAGTCGTAGAGAAATAAAAGTGTTTGCTATTATCAAAATCATGATTCATGAAAACAGATTCACAATAGAAATCATATTCGAAAATATTAAAGAAAATGGTCCACATTGCAATATTAGAGATGATTTGATCCTTGACAGTGACAAAGGCTTGTGGAAACCATTGGGTGCCTAGTGATTAGTAGACGATTTGATCATTGAGAGTGACAAATGTTTGCGATAGAGAAACATTATTGTGTTCTAGGGAATATTCTTAGCACAATTGTTACTCTGTACATGAAGTGGCAATATGATTCATGTTAAGTGGTTAGATAGAGCAATAGTGATTTAATATGTAACATGAAAAAAATGTACAATCTTTTATAATTTCATAGATGAATGTAATAGTTTTAGAGGAAATTTTCTTACAAATGTCTAAAAAGGTGGATTCTATTTGTAACTCCTGGGTGGTTTGATTGACTTGTGTTAAGAATGAAGTTTGATAAAAATCTTCAAACAATCTAATAAATCCCTTCCAATTTGATAGATAAGAAAGCTTGAGCTGACCAATATCATATATGACATTATTAGCCTATGGTGGTATTTGACTAGCCCCTCAAGGCCATGTTTTATATCCAATCATCTACACTTAAAAACAACTCTAAAACTTTCTAAATAGATTGATTTTAGTAATTCTAAACACCATTATGCATACTTATTGTTATTATTGATGTTGTTTTATTCTCGTCCCTACTTTTTTTTCATTATATTAATTGTTAAGAAATGGATAAAGATGATGATTCAACAACTTTAGATCAATACTCCTTACAAGTAAGTGACAGAGGATTAATGGGAGGAAACGAGACAATTCTAGTAGCGATGATTATTATAATGGAAAATGCAACAATATTGGATGTTTTTGAGGTGATAATATAGCTAGGAAATAATAGAGATGTCGGTAGGGGCCACGATAGTTGTAGAGGCCTCCACATCTCAATCCTTCTTTGGGGTGATGCAAATGGAAACTTTGTTGGTGGTATAGTTGGAGTTATTAGAGTTGAGGTTTCAATAAGGATAATAATGTTTTGATTGGCACTCCTTCAAAACTCTCATCTATTAAGAGGCAAATAGAAGATGCTACTATTCATAGAGTTGGAGGAACAACCCTCTTGGGCACATGGTTGAGTGGATGGTGACACCAAATATCAGGATTATGTGTTGTGAGACACAAATTTAAGTTTTTGTTGCATTGTAGGGTATCAACTCTATTAATTTCCACTCATTCTTGACCAGCCCAATGTTCTCTGCCAAGCTAATAATGAGAGGGGGGAGATTAGATTTCTCGTGACGGTGAGAATAGTTCAATGATGACACCACCTACTATATAAGGCTATGTTGGTAATATTTCTCACTCAGTTTTTAGACATACACAACTAGAGATGAATGCAAAATCATATACACACACTATAATTCCTCGATTTGGATGAAGCCAGTTGAGAAGAGCGTAAGCAAAATACTTTCACTTGTAATATGTATCTTTATTTTGAGGAGGATAATTGGATTAAGCTTTTATTAATATGAAATGTTAAAAAAATCATAATATTCAAAATTTAATAGAAGTTATCTCATTAATCTATTTAAAATTTTGATAATAAAACTAAATATAAAATTTTATTAGTTACATTTAAGATTATAAATTTATAATATTTCATAAACATTTATTTTTTTTCTTTATTTAATATAAATTTATAATCAATTTGTTCATTGAAATTTTCATAAGAAGAATAACTGAATAAGAACAAACACATGATATAAATAATAAGATAAACTAAAATAAGAAGTTTCGGGATGCTCAGCTGAAAGCGGTGCCCTCCCCATTCTCCTCTCCGCGGCCTCCACAGGCGGCAATTTATAAGGTTAATGAGTCTCCTTTCCACTAAGAAACCTCTGGATAACGTCTTGTTTCTCGTCTTCGGTCTTTCCTCCGGCCTGTGAGCAGAGTAAGGTACAATCTTTTCTCATTGCTTTTCTTTTTAGTTGAATTATTTAGGAATAAAACTTCACCCCTTCACCTTATTTCGTCCAAAAAGAGGTATAATGAAGTTATGAATGATCAAAATTTGGCCTTGGGTGCAGAAATCTGAAGCTTTTGTTTCTGTGATGGATAGGATCATGTTGAGCTTCGCGAGGAGGAAGGTCCTGTGTGGAAAATTCAGTGCTTCGGTTAAGAATGCACCTTTTCTTTCATTTTGCCTGTCTTTGGGAAGTCGACGGGTTTCTATCATTCTATGTTACTGCTATTAAAATTTGTTTTTTTTTTTTTTTTTTCGAATTTGGTATAAGGTTCTTGGTAAAGCTTTTGAGAGGATTCCGCGGGCAACATACCCGTCTACGAGAAACTATTCAAGTTCGCTGAAGGAGGTACCAGCTTCCCACTTTCAGTCGGTAGCTAGTGAAATCTACTAGCTATTTCTGTTTAAACAATATGGGCATATATGTGCTGCTTATGGATGATCAGAGGACAATTCAAGGCTTTTATTATTCATTCCATTCTGCTATGTCAATATTTACAACTGCAGTAGTTACTGTAGTTATTGCCATTGGTACAACAACTTGTTGATTGATGGACTATTTGATTTCATCATTTCACTAATGTTAAATTTATTGATTTCCACCTCATTTGTGCCTTCTTCTATTTTTTATTGTGAGTACATACATTCTGACCATGTTTAGAATGATTAGTTTTTTAAAAAGATACTCATTAAAAATCAATGGTGTTATAGGATTCTAGTTAACAAATCGATTGGCCACGACTTTATTGGCCTGAAGTAATTCATAAAAGACTGATTATTTAAACAATTATAGGAGTACTACTGCAGTTGCAAACGACATGTGAAGCTTAGAAACAATCAGTGGTGTGTTATGGATGGTTTACTGGTTTGACATAAAAATAAACATGAGGAATACTCAAGAATTGGGAAATAATGAAGATCACCTAAGTGTCTCATAGAAAAGATGGAAGAAAACATGATGAGGCACAATGAGAAAGATAAGTAAATGGCCTCATTCTTATTAACATAAGGAAATATGAAAAAGATCCCTTTTTTGGACCGGCGAATAAACATAGAACTATCATATTTGCAACTCTGAAAACCATGTTCTCTTGCATTGTAATTATTGGCTCCTTTCATTAGAAGATTTGTGAAACTTGGTAAGGGAAATATGTACACCTATCCTTTGAAGAAAACAAGTGAACAGTTCCTTTATTTCATAAGCTATGAATGACGACTTCAATTACTGCAGATGACAGTCCGCGATGCTTTGAACACTGCTCTTGATGAGGAGATGTCTGCTGATCCAAAAGTTTTCTTGATGGGAGAAGAAGTAATGTTTATAAATTCAGTTTATGGATGATCTGAAATATGTACTCCAAGTTTGTTTCTTCAATTTGTTCTCATAATTGGATATTGAGTTGTACAGGTTGGGGAGTACCAAGGCGCTTACAAGGTCACACTTCAGTAATTTGGAGACTTGTTCTACATAAATGTTTTAAACGTTTTTTCTTTCTAGTATTTACTTCTCAATTTTCTTTCAGATTTCAAAGGGATTGCTTGATAAATATGGTCCTGAGAGGGTTATTGACACTCCAATCACTGAGGCTAGTTGTGAGATCAATCAAATTGAAGTCATTTACCCATCCTCTAGGTGACTATTTTGAATTCTTCTTTTTATTTGGGTCATACTTGCAGGCTGGCTTCACTGGAATTGGAGTTGGGGCAGCTTACTATGGACTCCGTCCGATAGTTGAATTCATGACGTTTAATTTCTCTATGCAGGTTTGTGTCTGCCAACAATGAAAAAAAAAACTTTTATTGATGCTATCTACTGAAGACTATCTTTTAACATACACATTGAGAAAAAAATATTTGATTGTATTAGTAATAAAATAATCATTCAACTCTTTTAGAATATTAATAGAAGAGATTATTAATTATAAATTTTTATCATCTTCTTTTTTTTCTTTTTAAAATAACAAATTTAAATAAAAACATATCAAAAGTGCCAATGACACTATGACAGTCTCAAGCGCAAATGGAATATTGAAGGATTATTTCATTATTTGAAAAATCTAATTTGTGCCCCTACTAAAAAACACTTTTGGCACAACCACTACTTACGGACTAGTGATGACGGTCATATTTAATCTATCACATGCATTATTTGCCATTTTGTATTTTTTTTAATTAAAAATTTTCATTTGTCATCTAGGTTAGCTTGTTGTTGCATAAATATTTATCAATTTCATTAGTGCTCAACTTTGAATATTGCAAACGCCAATTTAATCAATTAATGGAAGAGGTTCCGTTTTTATCCTATGTACACATTACACAACTATCCTTTTATTTACGCCAAATTCCTCTCAGTTTGCTCAAGCAAAGTTCCTCTTTTTTTCTTATAGTTCTTTCTATACACTCTCCTCTTTGTTTCATCTAATGACCCCATTTAATGTAAGACATTCTATGGTCTTTATTTCTAATACAAATGTGTTATGTATTGCAAAATAAAACTATATGGAACACCTCTTATGCAAGAAAACATGCAAATTTCATGAGAAGGCAAGCTATTAGTTAGAAATAATGATTATTACCAATAATGAAAGCATAAAGTCAAATTCCAACAATTAGATTTGGCCTTATGAAAGAAATTAATAATAAGATATCAAAGATCATTAAACCCATGAAAGCGATTATGCGCAAAAACTAAACTAAATTGCAAAGGATTTCAAAGTAACCTATTGTACTTTCAAAGAATGTAAGGGAAGAGAGAGAATGAGAGACAAAGGAGAAGAGTGGAAGAATTGATTGATCAACAAGCCTTATGCTCAAACAAAGAGTTCACTCTTCTAAAATGGTTAAAGCTTCACATAGATGAAAAACTGGAATTTCTTATCATAAGGGATTTTTTTTTTAATTTATGCCATAGAATTGGCTCTCTTCATGACTCAAAACACACAAACATATATATATATATATATATAAGTAGAAATAACGGGGGACATTCCTTCTGTCTTTACTTCATACTTTGATGGATTTATTGAAGGAGGGAGCTGGTCATGCGTTTAACTTAGATCTTTAATGATAATACCCAACTCAACCTGGCACATTGAGCTGTTCGAAGATTCTGGATTGTTAGAGTCTTTGAAACTATAGAAGCTTGCCCATTAAAATTGTGAAATTGGTGCCACTATGGTTCCATTGCTTATATGGGTTTTTGAGCGATTAATATGGTTATCAACAACTAGGTTTTGAGCTGAGAGTTTTTTAAAGCTTTGATGAGCTAGAGAAATTGACACATTTACTTTTAAGTGCTTCATGCTTAGTTCTAGGATTTTAGTATTTTTATTTCTTTTTTGAATATATGTTTACCCTCATAAGTATAAAGCTTCGAGGGGCATTTGTGTTGGGTAAATTGCTGACTATTAGGAATTCTTGAGCTGTTGAGGTTAATTTGGTCCATAACCATAGAGATGTCAGATCTATGGTAGCCTTTTGCTTTCTTTGGAACTTGCACGAGTGGTGTGGTTGGATCCCATTAATTGTTTGTTGATTTTAATGTTGGGAATATGTTTGCAGCCTAATTGAAATCTCCAAGAGCAAATAAATGAAAGAAAATGCCACTTAACAAAATGCAGCCGTAATTTTGAATTGGTTTGGTGTTACCAAATTTATGGCTACTTTTTGTTGTTGCTATAGGTTTTACTATGATGTTGATGATGAAGGTGACAGAGCTAATCCATCCACTACCAAGCAGCTGACAAGCTCACCGACGTCCACATCGAGCTCTCAGCCTCAGACGGCGCCTGCTCCACTATTCCTGTAAAAGCATAACTTTATGTAACTGTCATGGGTATATTCGTAATTAGCCGTTGCAACGGTTGGCTTATTTAAAACCTTGTAATCTCGACTCTTGACCATTAACGAAGATTACTGTTCATTGTCTTCTTCGCTGAGCCACTCATGTCTTCACTGTGTTGTATTGAGTTTCATGGCCTCTTCATGGTATCAGAGCTTTTCGCCTAACGGCTCTACCTCGCCATGGCAGACTCCACTGCCTCTACTCCAAACACTCCACCAGCTGCCGTCCTGACTTCGGAAGCTATCACCACATCTCCAGATGTTGTGATTCCCCCCACCCTCAAATTTCTTCTAGCTAATATTAAGAACGTTATCAACGTTCAACTTCTACCGAAAACTATCCGACATGGCGTTCGGCGATTCACAAGTTATTTGCAGCAAATAACTTTTCCAGCTACCTCGACGGAACTATTCTATCCCCACCAAAACATTTTCTTACTGCGACTGGTCAGCTAACCCTCAATCCCCAATATGGACCTTAATAGATCAGAACCTCTCAGTTGCCCTGTTTTCCACTATTTCACATGCGATTCTTCCTTACATACTCTCCTTGAAAACTTCTTCAGCTATTTGGAAAACCTTAGAGCAAAGGTTTTTCTCTACCAACCGTTCCAGGGTTATACAACTCAAAAATAAGTTACATTCGCTCTCCATGCTCAACAAAACTATGACAGATTATCTTGCATCCATTAAAACAATCGTCGATAATATTCGAGCTGCCGGCAACAATGTAGACAATGAAGATATTCTTCATTACATTCTAAACGGCTTGCCACCACCCCTACCAGTCGTTCAAAATGACCATTAGGAGCTCCCTTCAGCCCATTTCCCTGGACGAGCTGTACTCACTACTTCGCAGTGAAGAAGTTCATCAGACTACTGATGCCGTTCGTGAACTTTCATTCTCTAATGCCGCTCAGACTGACGGGCAACTGGCATTAGTTTCAAATCGTGGTCGCTCTCGAGGCCGATCTTCCTACAGTCGTGGTCGAGGTAGGTTCTACTCCAACAATGCCGCAAGGTCCGCTCCACGTTCTCCTCGATTCGACGGTGACTGTCAAATCTGTGGCAAAAAGGGTCACTCAGCGACAAACTGCTGGCATCGTGGCAACTTCAGCTATACTCCTCCCTCCTCTAGCTCAAATGTGGCTCTCGTTACCGACTCCGAACCTGCTCCATGGTATCTAGACAGCGGTGCTTCCGCTCATCTTACTTCAGACCCAGTTCCTCTGCAACAATCAACACCATACACAGGACGTGATCAAGTCTTTGTTGGCAATGGGACATATCTTCCCATTCAGCATGTTGGTAATGGCATCCTTCCTACACCTAATCGTAAGCTTCACTTAAATAAACTCTTTCATGTTCCTCATCTAACCCATCGCCTCATTTCTATCTCCAAATTAACAGCTGATAACAATTGCTCTATTACCTTTGATAAAACTGGTTTGTGTGTCAAGGATATGAAGACCAATCAGTCTCTACTCCACGGACGATCCCATAACGGACTCTACCGCATTCCAATTCAACATCCAATTGTTGATGCTTCTACCACAATCGCTTCTTCTCAATCTGCTCTCGTCTGGCATCGTCGTCTCGGCCACCCTAATGTCAAGACGATCACAGCATCATCTAAAGCTTTTCCATCTTTCTGTATTACGTCTACGAGTTCAATTTGTACTTCATGTGCACTCGCTAAGAGTCACAGACTACCGTTTTCCCCCTCTCACCATGTATCAAACTCACCTTTGGATTTAATACATGTAGATGTTTGGGGTCCTTCCCCTGTTTTCTCTTACACTGGTTTTCGTTATTTCTTGCTGATCATAGATGATCATACAAAATATACCTGGTTATTCTTAATAAAACAAAAATCAGAAGTGCCTTTACACTCGTTAATTTCATTAAAACCATTGAAAAACAATTAAAGACTCATGTTAGAACCATTCGAAGCGATGACAGTACTGAATTTCTCAATTCCACAGTTAAGTCATTCATCAACACTCACGGCATCACCCATCAGATAAGTTGTCCGTATACTCCACAACAAAATGGAGTTTGCGAACGCAAGAATCGTCATTTATTGGAAACTGCTCGAACGCTCCTCTTTGATGCTCAGCTTCCATCTTCATTTTGGTCTGATGCCGTTCTCACTGCTGCCTTCCTTATAAACAGACTACCGTCAATTCACACCTCTGCTAAATCACCTTTTCACCTTCTATATAACAGGCCACCTGACTACTCCATTCTTCGCTCCTTTGGATGCAGGTGTTTTCCCTGGACGAAATACCTTTCTCCAAACAAATTATCTCCTAGATCTGTTCCCTGCATCTTTCTCGGGTATGCTTTACAAAACTAAGGATTCAAATGCTATGATCCCGCCACAGCTAAAATAATCATCTCTCGTCACGTCATTTTTGATGAATCTGTTTTTCCCTCTCTAACCGAACCAACAATCTCAACACCTCCTCTATCTCCTGCTCTTCCCTTCTTTCCACCAGCTAATCTTCAATCACCCCCATCATCCTCTTCTCGCATACCCATCTCATCTCCAACCCCGAATACTTCCTCTATTAGTCCAGATAAGTCCATCCATTCCCCTTCCAATTCTACTTCCTCCACTGGTTCCTCTTCCATACTCAAACCGACTCATCATATGCTTACAAGATTTCAAACAGGCCATTTAAAACCTCGCGTTTTATTAAATCTTTCCCATTCCATTCATTCACCTCCTACATCCTTTACCAATGCCAACAAAGACCCAAATTGGCGTCATACTATGTCAGTTGAATTTCATGCTTTACAGGCTCAAGGAACTTGGACTCTTGTACCACCTCCTCTCGATCAGCAGGTCATTGGTTGCAGATGGATCTACCGCTTAAAGTATCTAGCTGATGGCACCATTGCTCGTCACAAAGCTCGTCTAGTTGCCCAAGGATTCAAACAACAACACGGCATCGATTATTTTGAGACGTTTAGCCCCGTCGTTAAGCATACCACCATACGTCTCTTTCTACTGGTTGCTCTGCATTTCAACTGGGCTGTTCATCAACTTGATGTGATGAATGCATTTCTTCACGGCAAGCTCGATCAACCAATTTATATGACTCAACCATAAGGATTCAAGGATCCCTCATTTCCGGCTCATGTCTGTTTACTGCACAAAGCCATCTATGGTCTCAAACAAGCTCCTCGTCTTTGGTTCGCCACATTATCCTCATACCTCACCAATCAGCATTTCACTCCCAGCTCTGCCGATCCATCCTTTTTTTACTATCACAACGGTCAAACACACATCTACATCTTGATTTACGTAGATGATATCTTAATTACAGGGAGTGATTCTGCCTACATCTCGAGCTTAATTTCAAATCTTCAAACGACATTTCAAACCAGAAATCTTGGCCACCTCTCCAAATTCCTTGGAACGGAATTTACCAGATCATCTACGGACTTTCATTTGTCCCAAAAATCATACATTACTGATTTACTGCACTTAGCTTCCATGTCCACATGTAAACCTCTATCAACACCACTTCCCGCTAAATACCCAAGAGATCCCTATCTCCAAACACCATTTGCTCAACCAGATTTCTTCCGCCAGTTAGTGGGATCCTTACAATTCCTGACCTCTACTCGTCCAGACATTGCTTTTGCAGTTAATAAATTATGCCAACATATGCACAATCCTCTTCTTCTTCACTTCCAACTCCTCAAGCTTGTTCTTCGCTACTTAAAAGGCACTCTCGATTATGGCCTTTTCTTACCGAAAACCAACTTACATCTCTCTGCTTATTCCGACTCCGACTGGGCCGGAGATCAACTTGATCGTAAATCTACCACAGGCTATTGCCTCTTCCTCGGCTCAGCTCTACTGACTTGGTCAGTAAAGAAACATACCACAGTTGCTAGGTCTTCAACCGAAGCAGAGTATCGCTCCATGGCCGCCGCTGCTACCGACATCATCTGGACACGTCGCCTCAATGCAGATTTTTTGATCCCTATACCCCCTACCGAGCTCTTATGTGACAATGTCTCAGCAATGTCGATCGCCTGCAATCCCATTTTCCATGCTAGGACCAAACACATTGAGATTTATCATCATTTTATACGGGATTCAATTCAGGCAAAGCATATCTCGGTTCAACACATTTCCACTCTTGATCAGCCGGCAGACATCTTCACGAAATCCCTATCCTCTAATCGGTTAGCTACTCTGCGAGACAAGCTCATGGTCCTCCCGGCAATAAGCTTGAGGGACAGTGACAGAGCTAATCCATCCACTACCGAGCAGCTGACAAGCTCACCGGCGTCCACATCGAGCTCTCAGCCTCAGATGGCGCCTGCTCCACTATTCCTGTAAAAGCATAAATTTATGTAACTGTCATGGGTATATTCGTAATTAGCCGTTGCAACGGTTGGCTTATTTAAAACCTTGTAATCTCGTCTCTTGACCATTAACGAAGATTACTGTTCATTGTCTTCTTCGCTGAGCCACTCATGTCTTCACTGTGTTGTATTGAGTTTCATAGCCTGTTCAGAAGGCTTTATGAAGACTTTTCTTAGAACCTATTTAATTGTGCCTTTTTTATCTTTTTTGTCTACAAAATATTAATAATGATGCCTTTTTATATTGAAAAAAAGTAAAGATAATCAAAATTACATGTGAAACATCTAAAACATCTTTAAAGAAAGAACTCCTAAATATTGGATATCTTTTGAGGGCTATGCTCTTTAGCTTTTGTGAGGGGAGCTTCTTTCCCCCTTTCAAATGAGTATTGAATGTGTAAGATATATTTTTGTAGAGCATTTATTATACTCCACAATTTAGCACTTACTGGACTGTCGGAATTTCAAAGATTGGTTCTGTCTTTTAATTGCTTTGTTGGTGCTGCTAGGGTGTTTAAGGTTAGAACTTATGATTTGATTTCTTTGATGGCTATGAGGCGGCCGTGTCAAAATCAAGATCGAATCCCATGGGACCCCTACAGGTTTTCCATCACTTGCTTCTTTTGTGGGGCAATTGCACAAATCCTCCGAATTATTGACCTTGCTGGGGTCATCTAGAGTGATCATACTTAGTCCTCTTGGAATATTCAATTTATTCAAAAACTAAATCATAAAATCTATGATTAACATTTTTGGGTGTTATCGCAATGCATTTTCAATCGTCATTTCCATAACGATTTTATTCAAATCTGATTAAGCATATCTTGTGACTGTTAGAATCTAATTATGATTTATCTACCTTTTCAATGTTATTTTGTTGAAGCAACAAAATTTCTAGCTAGCAGCTTATCTGTTTTTTCCTTGATTTTTATCTCATTTGATTTTAAAGCCTTGTGATGTTTCATATTCACTGTACATCATGGGAATCATAATGTGGAGCATGCAGAGTCATATTATCCATAAGTTCTTAACATAACCATTTACCATCGTTGTTCTAGGCAATCGATCATATCATCAATTCTGCTGCAAAGTCGAACTATATGTCAGCAGGTCAAATATCCGTGCCTATTGTCTTCAGAGGCCCAAATGGTGCTGCTGCTGGAGTTGGTGCTCAACATTCTCAGGTATGTTCTTTGAAGTGGCTTTTTTTTCCTTTTTATGGGACTCTACATTTTTCAGTTTAGAAAGTCTTTAGGTGTATTTTCCTCTCATTTTCATGCTCAAGCATGATTCCTCGGAATGATTTTTTTTGTTATTTCTGTATCTGGAGCTTTTTGACCTTAAGTTTTAATGAGAATGGTTTCTTGTACCATGGATTTGTTGCATAGAAAATCTTCAACAAGTAACTAGATTGAAAATAATTACAGACTAGTAATGATAGCAAAACATTCTGCAGTGTTATGCTGCTTGGTATGCATCTTGTCCCGGGCTGAAAGTCCTGAGTCCTTATTCTTCTGAAGATGCTCGAGGCTTGCTTAAAGCTGCTATCAGGGATCCTGATCCTGTTGTCTTCCTGGAGAATGAAATACTGTGTGTACTTTCAAACATGCCTGATTATCTTAACTCCAAGTAGCACATATCAAAGTTGATCCTTTTCATACCTTTGTTGTCTCAGATACGGCGAATCCTTCGCCGTTTCACCTGAAGTTTTAGATTCCAGCTTCTCTATTCCAATAGGAAAGGCCAAGGTATTATCACCTAAATGTGTTCAAATATGCTAGAGGTTCCAATTTACTGTCTTCATTTGTGTGCCCATCTAATTTTCTTTTTGACAGATAGAAAGAGGAGGGAAGGATGTAACCATCACAGCTTTCTCTAAGATGGTTGGCTATTCACTGCAGGCAAGTTGATGAGTTGAATATATTTTTTTTTTCTATTGCAATCTTTACAACTCCTGGTTTTAGTATGGCATGTAATGTTGTTGAGTTTGTTGGTTTTATGAATCGGATTTGATACAATTCAAGCATCTACTTTATGTCATCAGTGTTGAGCCATTATTTGTGTTGGTCTAATAATGAGAAAATTGTTAAAAACTTAAAATAGTCCTCTGACTATTTACAGAAGCTTATTTTAGTCTCATACTATTTAATGTGCTTAATGTAATCCATTGACTTGTCAAATATGATCCAAAGTTCACAATTATAATTGATAGAGATTTCAAGCATAATTCATGACAGAGGTAAGAATTAGGGTATTTTTAGAAAATGAACTTTATTTACATATTTTTAAAATTTTCACAATATCTAAACTTACCCTAAAATAGATTGTAAAATTTCTCTATATACAACCTCCCTATTGATTCTTGATTGTATTTCTTGTCATCAATCTCTTGCTATCATCCCTTTTGTCTTGCCTTATTAGAAATTACTTAGCCTAGCAATCGGGAAGCATCCTTCATTGCTAAAAAAGGGCACAAATCTTACCGTTTCTCACTCCTTTATGAGCCTGAGCACAAAGCCACATCATCCCCTTTCCTTGTTTTGGCTTGAGCTTCCTCTGGCAAGAGGCAGTCTGAAGTCTGCCTCGCTAGATTGCAACTGCAATTGTCCCTACTGCTAGTCACTGTTTTGACTCTCACTCTATTGCTACTCGCTCGATTCCCTGCCTGTTGCATGTCATGCTCTTATGTTTAACTCTCCCCTTCTTGTCTTGATTACTCTTCTCTCAGCCCATCTCATTTTTGAAGCTTGTTTTTTTATTTTTATTTTTTTAATTTTTGAAGCTTGGTTTTTTTTTTTTTTAATTCTTAATTTTTGAAGCTTGGTTAAGTGTGAAATTGATTGAAATTAGGGTTTATTTGTAATGCCAGAAAATTTAGGTAAGAATCAAATTAATTACAATTTTATTTATGTTAAGAAAACAATTATTTTTGTGGTAATAAATATTGGATTAAATCAAATTAAATAATTAATTAATTTCAAGAGATGCTCTCTTTGGTTGAAATCAGTTATTGTGGGCCCTCCTTATCTCTATCTACATCTTCCCAAATCCCTTCTCGAGAGAATTTCACGCATACCAAAAGTCTTCTCACGGAACGATAAAGGTAAGTAAAAAGTATGTATAAAAGCTACAATTTTCTAAAATACTTCATAAGCTTTGCATGAGGAGCAGGAGGAGAAGAAGAAGGGGAAGAGGCTCATACTGAGGAAAGGCTGGCCAGGATGGGTCTTCGTGTGAGAGGAAGAGTAAGCAAGCCATGCGAATGTGAGAGTGACCTAGAGCAGAGAGAGTTTTTTGTGCGACGGAGAACAAAAAAAAAGGTGATCGAGGTTGGTTGCTTGCATCCAAACTTCAATTGGGCGAGGATTTCTACATCCATACCTCTCACACGCGACCAAATGGAGAACATGCAATAGCCGACCGCCCCTTGCCCTCTCACGCTCGGCTAGACGGAACACATACAAGAATCGAAGGGTCAGAAGAATAGAGGAAGAGACACATACGAATGTCGCCTCTTGCCCTAGGCTCAGTCGAATGGGGAAGACACAGGCACGCATGCAACCAACCCTCTCTCTCATGTGTGCAGCTCATCCGAATGGGGGGGAAACGCACAAACCGGTCCCCTTTATGCCCTAGATGCACGAATAGCTCAATTACCAATATGCCCTTAAATTTAGACATCAAAATTTTTTATGTCTAATTCTTGAGTGAAGTATTTAATGATCCTCCCAATGGAGAAAAATTGATTACGTATTACCAATGATCCTAAAGTCATTAAAAGATTTAAATACTAAAAGATTAATTAATTTAAATATTTAAGATTGGATTACACTTAAATTTAAAATAAATTTAATTAATTAATTTATTCTCATTCTTGCGAATTTAAATTTAATTAGTTTGAAGCAAGTTAATTAGTGTCAACAAAGCTTTTAATCTATAATTATGTTTGAATCGAGTCGAACTAGCTTGACACAGCTTGATTTTAAATTCGATTAATTTTTTGTTAATTTGACGTAGAACTAATAAACTTTGTTTCAATGTAAGTCTATTTAATTATAATTAAATCGTTGTACCGAAGATTGAGTCGATATTGTACCATCGGGTATTTACTTGGAGGGAATTCTAGGGATGACTTGATGGGGACATCAGCTCGTGGAAGGTTTATCAGAGGCGTGGCTGTCGATCTACGGCCACGATCGAGTCTTTGTATTTCTGAGTCATTTATGTATTTTATTATTCATGTATTTTCTATTTTGCTTAGTGTCATGTTGATTTTTCCGTTTGTACCCCTTTAGTGGGAATTGTCGTGTATGAGCCCAAAGGGCAAGTTGGTTTTTTATTTTCTTGAGTTTTTGTACTTGGCTATTTATAGCCTCATGTTCTTGGTTTTGAGCTAATGAATGATGATAAAAAAATTTTCCTACGCTTGTGTTTGAGAGTGCTTGAGAGCTCTTGAGGAGAACTTGGAGAGATCCCAGGAGAGGGAGTTCGTATCACCCACTAACCTTGGAGACGGCCGGGTTTGTGGTTTTCTATTCGTAATTTCGTTTTCCCCTGCCTCCTTTTATTCATCTTCGTCACATCCAACCTCACCACTGAATTCCCCAACGTCTTCCCCCTCACTCTTCCTTTATTCATTGTTTTAAATTGCTAGTAGTTTTGTTCTAAAATTATTCTAATCACAAGTTGTGCGAAATCCACAATGAACTAATAGCATTTCATCTACGTAGTCCTACATCATGACTTCTACACTAAGGCAAGAAATCCTGGATTCTAGAAGAACCATCGTGGAAGATCGACCTCACCAAAAGTGAGGTCAACAATAGTCTAGGGATCTTTATTTTTTTTTTTTAAATAATGTTTAGTTAACCGATATGTGTATTTTGTCTTTTTTATTCTTTTGAGACCTAGCTTGTGTTAGTGTGCATATTATGTGTTTTGTCTTTATTTTCCTTGTTTTTTTAATGTGCATGTCTTTTATTCATACCTCCCAACAAATCATAGGATTGTTCAAATCTATTTTTTATTTCCTCATTAGCAAAATTTATATTGATTTATATCTACTGCAACTTGAGGGGAGTGTGGACAATAAGGAAATAATAACAAGGGATCCCAGGGGACTCCAGTTGGATTATAAGGAAAATGAATGTATTCTTTGCATGAGGACCACTTCTATAGAAGGAAATGAATAGGATGGCTATCTCAATTAATTGGAAAATATTTTTTATGTGAATTTCAAATTTGTATCTTATTTTATATGACAAATTCTCATAAAAATTATATTTGTAAAGATACCAAATATCCTATAAATATTGTATTGATGTTAGTGATGAATAATAAGTCCACAAAAATATTTCTCTCCGAACTTACAGTGATGATGAGCTATCACTTAATGAAATAATTTTTGTTTTTTTTTTAAGTCACAAGATGGAGAAGAGTGCTTGGTTTTTAGAACCATGACAAAATAGGATCCAAGGGACTCCTGTTGGATTAGGAGGAAAATGAGTTCATCACTGCTTCTCTCGAAGGAAATGAATAAATTGCTATCATAATTAATTATAAGATGGTTTGTGTTTGAATTTCAAATTTGTATCTTATTTTCTATTACATGTTTTCATAGAAATTAAATGTATAAGAATACCAAGTATCTTATAAATACCTTTGTTACTTTTTGAAAGTCATTAGATGGAGAGGATTGCTTAGTTTGTAGACGTTATAGTTAAGCGTGGAATTAGGGTCTGTTTAACAGCAAACCCAGTTAATGTTGTTTAAAACAACTTCAGTAAAGAGAAACAGATGAGAGGAGTGCTTTTACATATTATAGATGATTTCAAGCTGCCCTTTTTTACAAAGTTCTATTGTTTCAAATTCTCTTTTTATTGAATTTATTTTGTTTCCTATCTTCTGTTCTTCTCTTCTGGTGAATCCATGGGTCTCTATGTCTGATTTGGCATTTAATTATATTTATGTATGTAATCAGGCTGCGGAGATACTAGCAAAGGATGGAATTAGTGCTGAGGTAAGCATTATTCATTAGGATAATTGCAATGATTTGTACCTCATTTGTTGCTTTACAAATTTAATTTAACTCTAAGAGATGAAGGTTATAAACCTTCGTTCAATTAGGCCACTAGATAGAGCCACCATAAATGCTTCAGTTAGGAAAACAAACCGACTTGTGACAGTGGAAGAAGGGTTCCCACAGCATGGTGTTGGTGCTGAAATCTGGTTAGTTTCTTCTGGGATAATACTACATACATAATCTGATATGAATAATACTACATTATCTGATATGAATGTTTGCAGTGCTTCAGTGGTTGAGGAGAGCTTTGAATATCTTGATGCACCAGTTGAGAGGATTGCTGGGGCTGATGTTCCAATGCCTTATGCGCCAAACCTTGAAAGGTTGGCTGTGCCACAGGTAAGCTTGCTTTGCATGAGTTTCTTACTTGATATGAAAGAATGGAGAATTTGGATTCAGGAGATATAATGATGCTTTCTGATAGGCCGGTTCCTCATGAACCGGCCCAACCGCCCGTCCAGGGCTAGTTCAAGTATACAGGAGGCGGGCTAGTCCCGCCTCCCCTAATGATGTCGCCCACTATAGTGGGTCCCATTACTCCAATTAAGTTCAAATTTGAAAATGAGGGGGCGGCTAGAGCTTGGGAGGGAAATTTGATTAGGAAAGTTTATGTATTAAGTTGCATGATATGTTTAGGGTTAGGGATGCTTGATTTGTTTTCTATTGGGGTTCTTTGGCGACTTGGGCTCTAAACAATCTTGTCTAGAGATTTGGGAGACACTATCCTCCTCTCGAATTGAGGATCTCTTGTATCTTATTTTCATGCTTGTTTGGCTTTGATTTTCTTACCGCAATCTATCGTTTTGGGGCTGATTTCATCCAGATTTTGCATTATTCTCGTTGTTTTTCACCAATTGGTGATAGGTTTGCTTGTGAACTCAAATATTACCCGTAGGGTTACTTGCGAACTCAAATAATTCCTGTCACTTATGTATCTAAATGTCTCTTTTGAACTTACAATTTCTAACTTTAGTGTTACATTTTTGAAACCAGACTCTAAAATACCTAAAAGAAAATGATTGTTGTGATCTGCAATAAAAAATCTCCAGAAACTTCTCTTCCTGAATTGATGATACACCACATCAATAAATCATTCTCAAAGTTTATCTGTTCTTATATGTCTAAAACCTTTGCAAGTAAGAGCACTGTATCTAACTTCAAATATTTTCAGGTTGAGGATATTGTTCGAGCTGCAAAGAGGGCTTGCTATCGCTTGGTGCCAAAATCTGCAGCAGCTTAGCTGCATCTTAAGCTTCATTTTGGACAGCATTTTTGTTACTTTATAAAACCGTTTTTTAGCACAAAAAATTTTAATTCAAAAAATTTTTGTACTAGAAAGCCGTTTTAAAAAGCATCAAAGAAGCCGTCTCACTAAGCCTTAATCTGTATGCCTTCGGAGTTGGATCAAAATCCTGAATGTTACAGACTGATGCAATAAACTTCTTCCGGTCCTTAGATATCATAAATATGAGCTTTATATTTTTTTCAACTAGTGCTATTTATTGGTGCTGTAGCTCTTTTTTTCATCTACTCGGAAATATTTTGGACTTGCTGTGCTATCCCTGGAATCAAAAGAAATTGATCAGCTATTTTTTCATCTGATTACATGGTTATGATTGTACTCCAGCAAATGTTCTTTAGGAAAATGCACATAATACAACAACAACATCAAATCTTTGTCCTACTAAGTCGGGTCGGTCAGCTGCATGAATCTTTTTTCTCCATTGTGTCATGTTAAATGACAAATTCTCATTTAAATCTAATAAATAATTTTTTTTTAGTGTCTTAAGGAAAGATCATTTCTAATATTTTATAATCAAGTTTTTTTAGATCTACCTCTATCTTTCTTAACATAAGTTAAATATAATACCTCTGCTTTACTAACCTGGTCATTGGAAGGCTGTTGTTTTATGTGACCAAACCATCTAAGGCGACCCTCTCTATTCTTATCTTTCATTGGAGCTACTCCAACCTTTTTCATGTATATGATTATTTTATATCCTATCTCGAAGAGTAAAGCCACTCATCCATGTGAACATCCTCATCTATGCAACACCTTTTTCAATTAGGAAATTTACATACAAACCATTTTATACATCCTATTTACAAATATAACATTCAAAATTTTAATATTACATGCATATCATAATATATTATTTTAATATTAAATATACCACTCATATTTTCTTCCTACAACTCATATATTTCATTTCTATCACTCATATTTAATATGAAAATGAACTATGAATGGTATGTATGTAGTATTAAAGTTTTATGTGTTAAGTATGTAAATATAATAGTATAATGTGGTATGTATGTAAATCTCCTTTTTCAATTTCCCCCCTGCACCTAGTTACTTTTGTAGTTCTATTTTGAAGTTGCTGCCTCCCACTCAATGGCTTTAGTGAGTTTGCTATACATGGTGAGGTTCTTACTTCTTAGGATGCTACAAAGGGTCTAGATTTAGGCATTGTTTGGGGCAGTTTTTTGCCACTGTTTTTTTATTGCTTTCAAGAAATTTTGTATTCGAATATTATTATAATAAATAGTTAAAAAATTATCCCAAACGAAGTCATAGTTAGGTTCCTATGTGCTATTAATGATTTTATTCTTAACGAGAACAACCATTAGGTGGGGATGAGTTATATGAATCTTTTTTTATTGCATCCTATTATGGAACAATTATTACGTCCTCCGACAGGATGCAGAGGAACGTCCGGTCGGAGGTAAATTCCCGCCAAATACCGAGTTGTACCGAGTAAACACCGAGCAATATCAAATAATAACGAGGAATAACATCATGTGAAGACCCAATACTGAGTTATTTCGAGCTATCTTGAGCAATACCGAGTTATACAAAAGTTGTACCGAGTTTTTCCTAGAAAAAACTCGGTATTTCTCGATATAGCTCGGTATAACTCGGTATTGGTCTTCAAAAAGCGGTACTCATCATTATTATCAAATAATACCTAGTTGTACCGAGAAAATACAGAGTTTTTTGGCGAAAATTTGGCTCCGACCGGACGTTCCTCTACGTCCTTGCACCGAATGTAATAAAAGTTCCCTATTATGAGTCTATTTGAGAGCTTTATCTATGCTTTATTTTTCAGATGACAACCATAATTTTATTTGACTATTTCTTTCTTGATATTTTTCATCGCTTATCAGAAATTTTAGTAGTGAAAATTTAATTTTTACAACCAAAATAATTAAGTTGTTAAATCCACAATAATTTTACAACCAGTTTTATAAAAAAAATTATAATTCTCACAAGTAAATCTTAAGAGTCAAATTCTCATTTAAATTTAATAAAAAAATATTTTATTCTTTATAATCATTTTTTTATCTTAGTATTTTTAAATTAGTTTTTTTGGTAAAAAAATTTTAGTTTAGTATTAGAAAATAGTAAGAGAGCTGTAAATTATTTTGATGAAGTATAATAAAAATTAATAAACATAATCAAAACTAAATTTATTATTTTAAAATGATTATAAAGAAACTTGTCTTGAAGATATTCCAATGTGGATGTGGTTAAATGTCAATGGATAGTTACAGCCGTAATTTGAATGCTTTTTTGTTGGATAACGAGTTGTTCAGACTTGAGACGTCAGAGTACCTGTAACTGGTCGCCTTGCAATACAAATTCTGCGGGCAAAATTTTTGACATGACGTCCTAGTTCATTATTTTATTATAATAATTAATATTAATTATTTATTTTATTTTTAAATAAATTAAATTCTTTTTTTTAATAATATTATAAATGCAATTAATATTTATACCATTTTAAAATTATTTTATAATCCTATGAGCATCCTATTCTTTTTGTTTAAGTGCCTTAACTATGCCGGAATTCAACCATCTTTTTGCTCGTTGGATTCATCTCGTCAAGTTGCTCAATTTGACTGTAAACTTGCTGTGTTTGAATATCATTTTTTCATCCATTTAATGCTTTGAACCTTTCAAATGTGATTTAGGCTCCTGATTTAGGGAAAATTATTACATCCGGACAAAAAATTGAAAATCTGGACGTATACCAAGCAATACTGAGTGCTCGCTATAGAGTTCCGGGTGACGTGGCGCGTGATTATTGGTCTTTGGATGCGTTCGGTGTCCGGGCGTAATAATTACTCCCGATTTAGACCTATTTATTTATATAATATTCTGTCATTATGATATTAAAATATTTTATAAATAAATAGAAAATTGAGGTGTAAATATATAAATGTATTTAAAAAATATGTGATTTGAATGTAAATAAAAAAATAAATTATATATATAATATTTATAAAATAAAAATTTAAATGGTGGGGTAAGGGAGAGATTTGACTTTGGTGGACTGCTGATATTCTCACCCTCCAATATTCAAAATTCTACTATTTCATCGCTTCGTTTCTTAATCTATCTTTGCGTATGGCTTAACGACATTCTTTTCTTGCTCCGTGAGATTATCTTCTTTGACCAAATTGCGGTCCGCGGAAAACTCATTGGAGAATTTTGAAACCGAGCAGCACTGAGAGAAGAGAGAGAGAGAGAGGGGAGGGAGGGAGAGAGAGGAGCGAGAAGTAGCCTTCTTCTCTCTCTCTCCTCTTCTTGAAGGAATTGATCCTTTGTCTGGTCAATAATAGGTTCTCCTTCGTATGCTTTATCTCTCTTCTTCCTTTCTTGCTCGCGATTGGGGGATTGGCGAATGAGAACATCGCTGAGGAAGCTGAGGGGGATGGGGCTCCAACGGAGCGAGCTGAGGGAGAGGAAAGAGCATCAGCCACGGGCGAAGCTGGATGAGCTTGTACAAGCCGTACAGGTTCTTGCAGCTTTTTGATCGTTTTTTTGTTGTTGTTAGGGTTTGCTAGTAATGGAGTTGGATGAGGAAGAGTTTTACTTCTTCTTCTTCTTTGTTAGATTTTTTTTTCTGCTTTGCTTTTGCTAATTGAAAAATTGTGCTAGCTTATTAGTGTTTTGGACTTTTGTAAAGTATGAGAGTAGGTTAAGTAGGTTGATTAATTTAATTATAGCAATCAGATTAGCATCAAGGCTCGTCTCTATCAGGAATTAGGCATGTTAAGACTATCCTACCAGTAATCGAACTTCACAGCTAGGTATTTTCAGTTATTTTATAGGTGGTGGTTTGGAGATTTCCCCCAACTGCTGCCCTAATTTTTTTTTTCCTTATGAAATGGGTTATTGCCATCAGGTGATATATTTAGGTCAGCAAGGGTGTAAAACTCCACTATCGTTATCTTTGTGAAATATACAGTGGCAATAATATTTTGTACCCATCAATTGGCTTAGATTTTATAAAATTCTTGGTGCGTTCATTACTTTTATGTTTAATTTGCTCTCGATGATTTGAACGAAGGCTCTTCTCTATCAGAAGTTAGGTAAGGTTTTGAATTGTTACATTTTGGGCGTAAAGCTCACCTTTAGAATTATTGGCTTTGTCGCAGATGGGATAATTTGGAGTACCTTTTTGAGTTTATATTATATTTTACAGCTATTTACATAACATCTAAGTAAATTAAGGAGGCGAATCTTTGTTTGACAAAAGAATGATGATTTTTCTGTTTGTATAGATGACAGAATAGGCTTTCGATTGATCAAATTTCAGGCTTTTACTTTTTTTTTTTAAACTTAATTCTTCACTGGGTTATGGTAAGTGTATGCGGGCTTTGCTAGCTTGTAAATTTTGTGATTGGATATGCTTATCACGATAATTAGTTTGATGAATAGATCTTAGATAGTTGAAGTTTTATTGGAGATTATTATGTTTGTCATGATCAGGAGATGTTTGAGATTTTGGAGCCCTACCCCGTTGTCTCCACAATGGCTTTGATTTGAGATTTCAAGTCTATGGACCCAAAGAACATGTTCGAGTTGTTTTCCAAGCCTCTAGGAATGAAAATAAGTATATGGGCATGGAGGAGTTCATTGTGGGCTCCAAACCAAACCAAATGTGATAAAAAATACTAATTTTATCTTCCCATCTTATTTTGCATTTTCTATTTTTTATTTACATGTTCAAACCACTTAAATTTATTTTAAGCTATCCTATCTTTAATAAATGCTACTATTGTCCCGCTATATTATTCACCAATCTATTCTTAAAATTAGCTAACATTGACTTCTTTTCTGCCTAGAACTTAAACTCATATAACACGGAACATAATTCATATAATAGTTATCCAAAAAAATATTCAGTGATGCTTATCAAAAGCAAGGGAAATAAGCCTTTTGTTTCTTGTTTTACGAAGAATTCACTTATGACTGTCTAAACTTAACTCCGTTTTCTTTTATAGGACATGAAAGACATGAAGAGTTGTTATGATGGTTTACTATCAACAGCTGCTGCCACTGCAAATAGTGCATATGGTAAACTCATTATGGGTTACAACTTACAACATAGGCCCCCTTAATTTTTAAGATTTTATTTTATTTTTCTATTTGAATAATCTTTTTTCACACAATCTTACCACAGAATTTTCTGAAGCCCTACGTGAGATGGGCACATGCCTGCTTGAAAAGAATGCATTGCAGGATGATGAAGATAGTGGTAAGTGCCTTAGATTAATTTTTCTCCATTCACCTTGTAGAATATTAAATATTTTAATTACTTTTTTATGTTTTGCTGAAATTAGCAATTTCGTGTATCAAAATAAATCTGTGACATATTGAAATCTGATCGAGCATATATTAATTTCTTATCATTATTGAGATTTGATGTTTTTTAACTTTTTTTTCTTGCTTGTCAACCTCATGTTTAATATACTGGTTTTGGCACGTGCAATATATGCCATGAACTTGTTGGCAACTATGAATTATTAGGCACTATAAAAGCACATGAATGCTATGGTTAAAGACCTAGAAGTTAGTGATTTTTGTATGGTATTTCTTTGTTAAATTATTCATAAGATGGTTGAAATGCCTTAACCTTTTTTTATCAACAACAATAACAAAGAATTTATGTCATAATTATTCGACAAGTTTTGTGCTAGTTTTTGAACACCTACTATAACTCTCCAGTTTTCTCATCCTGGTCTTGAGACCTAGCAATGAAAGTTTTACTTTTTTTATCTAAATCTATATTTTTTTAATCCTCGCAGGTCGGGTTTTATTGATGCTTGGGAAAGTGCAATTTGAACTTCAGAAGCTTGTTGATAATTATGTAAACTCCATTTATTCTCTTCAGTTATTAGATTTCTCATGTCTTGTAAGCATTTTTTTGCAATAAAACGGAGAAAACTATTGTACATTGGCCAATGCTTCCTATTATATATGTGCAGCGTACTCATATTATCCAGACTATAACAAAACCATCAGAGTGTCTTCTTGGGGAACTTCAAATTGTAGAGGTTCGCTTCTTAGTCTACTGCATGTTATTTCAGATATGTTCTGCTGTACTGGTGTATACATTTTATCTGTTGAAGAAGTCCTTATGTATTGTAAATTTAATTTCCATTTACCTTTTTCATGCAGGGGATGAAACAACAATGTGATGATAAGCGGTATACATTATTAACTGTACTTTTGCTTAATCTTCTTTCATTATTTTGCATTTGTTCTCAACTTTGGCGCATTTGTACAGAGATTACTATAAATTGATGTTAACTGCGCCTAGAGTAAAAGGAAGATCAAGAAATTCTAAAGGAGAGGCAGTTACTCTACAGCAGCTGCAAGCAGCTCGTGAAGATTATGAGGAGGATGCAGACCTTTTTATCTTCCGCTTAAAATCATTGAAGCAGGGTCAATCACGAAGTCTTCTCACTCAGGCTGCTCGTCACCATTGTGCACAGGTGCTTTTTGCCAGTTTCAGATGTCCAGATTCTATTTTCTTCCAGCAAAGCATATTCTAATGGAAATTTTTTTATACATTTTCTTCTTGGAATTCAGTTGAACTTCTTTAGGAAAGGATTCAAGTCATTGGAGCTGATTGAACCACATGTAAAAGCTGTCACAGAACAGCAGCATATTGATTATAATTTCCGAGGACTCGAAGATGATTGCACAGATTTTGATGATGACGGTGGTTCTTTTTGTTCAGATAGCAGCGAAGATGTAGAATTAAGTTTTGATTATGGATTGAATGAACAAGCTTACAATGCTCTTGCCGCAAGTTCAATGGAGGTGAAGAACATATTCTAGTTTTAAGCCACTGCTTAATTTTTTTAATTATGTCTCTGTTCATTAAGACAATTTTTTTAGTTTTTCTCTCTATTCTAAGTATAAAGATTGTATTAGTTAATGCTTTCATTTCTGTGGAGATACTAGGCATAAAATTTTAAATTTGTTTTTGCTTGCAGCTAGATCAAGTTGAAAGTACGCCAACAAAGGAATCATCTTTGGAACTTGTGCAGGTAAGATTTCAAGTTCTAAGCAATGTTTTTAACATAATTTAATTCTTTTTTTTTTTTACTTTGAATCAGCTTTCTTCTAGAAGACCTATACCATTCTAGATTGTACACACGTAAATTGTCTAACGTTTACTCTCATTGAATTTAATTATAACCCAGGGTTTGTTGGCCATGCTGCTTTAAATAGTTGCGGGAACATTTTCATTGAACTTATTATATCATCAATAATCCAAATCAATCTTGAAAGTCTATGCAGAAAGCCTTATATATAAAAAAAGAATGACAAACTTAATTAATGATAAAATTATATTATTCTTAATATATTCAAACTAATAAAAATGGTTAAGGTATAATTCACTCTTAGACGATGAAGTACTTAGAGGGACATGGAACCCGATCTGTTTCTTTGCTCATTTGTTGTCTAGTTTGATTCCTTAGGATTGACCTATGAGAAATTGAGCATGCCTGAATTGAATTGGTTGAATTATTAGGCCATATTGATGATGCTGTATCATTGCCTCTTTTTGCAACCTAATGGTAAGATTAACAATTTATCACTTGTCAAATTGTACCATCACGGTCAATTTTTTCTTTTAATTATTTTCTTTAAGTTCTCAAGATATTCGTTTGTTACCACTACTTTATGTTGTGTATACAAACTCTCACCTTAAATTACTTTAGGGGCTGTTTGGTTGCCTAATAAAAAAATTCAGCATAAAAGGAATGCAGTCTAAGAGGAATACTTTGGAGTTGTTTGGATGAATGTAAAGTAAATACATGATTTCACTTTTTTTGTTTGTTATGAAGTAAAATGAATGCAATGTAAACCAAAAGAAGGTTCTGGCCTGGGCGGTCAGCAGTCGGCGGGAGTGGTCGATGGTGGTATCGTAGGCGGTATTAGCGGGGGCGGTCGTTCGCGGTGGGAGGCTGTCGAGGGTGGTAGTGATTGTCAGCGTGCGGTGGAGGGAGGTGGCTAGGAGCGGTGGTCAATGGTGGTGACCATCGGCTAGTTGCTATGGGCAGTCGATGTTGGTTGGCAGCCGACGGTGGGAGGTGGTTGGGGTTTTTCGTTGGTAGTGGCGGTGGCCGATGGTGGTAGACGGTGGTCGGCAATGGTGGCAATGGCGGTGCATTTACAGTGTTTGGAAATCGTCCAAATCGGAGGAATTCCAAATACACTCAAAATATACTACTTGGGGGTATTTGGAATGCAATTCTTTTACACTCTACATTTTACTTTAAGCCAAACACCAAAATTTCTAAAACTCCTGTATGTGGATTACTTTACACCTTAAATGCAGGCAACCAAATAGCCCCTTGGTAATTATTAATTTAAGTGTTGACAAATCTAAGGCTTTCAATATTGAACCAAAACATGAAATACAAAAAAACAAAAAAAAAAAAAGCAATTCTATCCCCTCTCAAACTCCAGTCCCAAGTAACTTCCTGAGCTTCCGAATATCTTGTATTGCCGTGCAATATCTTAGAAGGATATTTGATTATTTCTTTGCTGATTATAACACTTTCCTCTAATGAACACTCAAATTATCTTTTCTTCCTTTTGAACACAAGACTTGGAATATCATCATCATCATTATTACCCTTATACTTTTTACTTAGAAATTATTTTAGATAAATTCAAATTAGATTTTTGAAAAATGATTTTTTCATTCCCTTACTATCCACGTTTATTCATCCATAGCAGGAAAATATATCAAAAAAACAGGCTGAACTGCTGTTTCGCAATGAAAATCCAACCCATAGCAGCCAGTCGGCCCCAATTTTTTCAGATATCAAGTTTGATTTTTCTGACAAAACAAAAGACAGACTGCCTCAGTCCACAAGAAAGTATCACACCTATGCCCTTCCTACACCGCTGGATGTGAAGAACTCTGCATCTGTCACTACAAATGTTTCATTTTCTTCTGCCCTTCCTAAAACCAAAGCTGGTTTGGAAATCGAGCAGAAACAGACCTCTCCATTGGAACCTCATAAACCACCATATTTCAAGGACAAGAACTCTCCAAGCCCCATCAGATCGCCAAAAACACCTTCACTGTCTCCTAAACAGATGAAATGGCAAGCCTTCTCCGGTCCGATAATGGTAAAATCTGGATCAATCAAGGCATTTTCTGCTCCTTATGGTTTCCCAAAAACAGAGGATTCTGCATCTCATTCCCAGGTTCTTACCGCTTTATCATCTCCAAAGATTAGTGCACTTCATGAGCTTCCTAGACCTCCAATCTCTTCGCTGCCACAATCTGGAATACAGAACAGTTTTGTTGGTCATTCAGCTCCATTAATCTCCAGAGGTCAGGAGATTCAAACAGGAAGAATATTTCCAGTTTCTTCGCCGACGGCGATGCCGCTGCCAGCTCCACCGACTTCGGTTCCGAGGAGCTTTTCGATACCTTATAGTGGTCAAAGGACGCCGTTAGGAACTGTAGTTAATAAGCAATTAGATCTTGTTAGACGTGATCATCTTAACTTGACCGAAGAGATTGATTCACCTCCTTTAACTCCCCTGTCGCTTAAAAGATTTGCCGCATCATCTTCTTCACCAAAAGGACTGATGTGACTGATGTAGTCTTTTCAAAAATTTAATATAGATTGGTTGATTGAGTGTATTGTTTTGGGGTTACCTTGATCAATTTATACCCTTATTTATAATATAAGGGCGGCTTCTTCCATTAATATGGCCATTCTAAAACTAGAAAATTTATTACTAGCAGTGCAGTGTCGGGACGAGTCTGAAGGTCAATTTGGATGTGTCACGTGATCCAATGCACAATGTATTGGGTGATGAGACGCATTCGGATTAGTCTTTCGGACGCGTTTGAACACTGAATAGAATAATCTCTCCTAAAAAACTAGTAACTTTTTTTCTTAAAAAATAACAACCTGGATCATTATTAGCGAGCTTATACAAAGGCGGAGCTAGGAATTTTTTTTGGTGGCGGTGTAAATTAACTTTTTAAAAAAATTTCTTAGGCTTGAGATTTGCTTTGGATGTTTTTTTTTTTGTTTTTTTTTTAATTTGTTATTCTAAAAATATTAAATATAAGATGATAAAAAATGTAATTTATAACTATTATCCTTCATATTTTAAATTAGTTAAATAATTATTTTATTATAAATACAATCAAATATTATAAAATTATATATCAAGTGCATAATATATTGATTTACAAACCTAAATTGCTAAATATGTATGTGATTATTCTTTATTTACTATAAAAATAATCCTCATAAAATATTTTTATGGAGGATAAGCTGCAATCTATCTATAGTTTTATTAAATTTGGCTTTCATTTGAGACGATTTATTTAATGCTTTTTAATACAAAATTATTTGAGTAAGAAGTTTTTATATTAGATAGTTGTTTTAAAACTGAAAATGCACTAATAACAACCAACTAAACTAGGCCATTGATTTTATTTTGGGCAATTTTCTTAATGATTCTTAAATAATTTTTTAGTAAAAAATTAAAATTTCTGTGCTAAAAAGCTCTTTTACAAATCATTAAAAAGTCGTCTCAAATGAAGTCTTAATCATAGGGCAGAACATAATCTTGATAATTATTTATGTTAGTAAATTACAATATCATACACATATAATATATTTATTTATGAATTATTTAAAATATATATCATTTCAAATATTATTTTAAACATTAGAGGTATAGCATATGTATTTTATATTTAATATTCATGTAATTATGAAAAATATTTTTATATATTATATTTCGATTTAAAAATTAAATTTTATTCAAGAAAATTTTTTTGTATATTTTTATTTCTATCAAATAGACAGCCTTTTATTTTTCAATTATAAAATAAAATTTGAATAATAGATTGTGTCTTAGTATACGTTTAATGTTCGTCAATTAGCCACAAAGAGATAAGCCGACATAAAAAAAAAAGATTATGAACAAAGTGAAGTCACCGAAAGTCAATTAGCCATTTAGTGTGAAAGAGAGGAATAGTCAAAAGGCAATTCTAATTTTGTGCATATTTTTAAAATTAATCATAAGTTCTGATGTCATTAAAACTAATTTTGAAAATTCTATGAAATAAAAACAATTTTTTTTAAAATTTTTTCAGAAAGATCAAACAATAATTTTAAAGTTTATAACAATTTATTAATATTACAGTTGTTAATTAACTAATTATGATTTTATTTGGAATAGCTTTTTGGGTGCTTCTTTAAACGACTTTTTAGTTAAAAATTATTTTTTTTTAAAACTAAAAATCTACTTTAAGAAATAATAATAAAACCATACTAAGCAAAACCTATATCATTAGAAAATCTGATTGATCATGCATAGATCGGAGTTCAATTTTTGAATTGGAAAATTTTAAAATTAAATTTAGGATAATTGGAACGCTGCTTTAAGTAAACGTCTCGATAAAATGATCCTAACTATTCTAAAAGTGTTTCAAATCTGACTCCGAATCAGCCCAAATCAATCACTTGAATCACATTTACAAATTTTAATATATTAATTTAAGAAACAAACAATCTCTAAATTTCATGCCCTTATAGTCAAAATGTGTGTTTAGATGGGATAAATTCAATGAGCTCAACATAATTAAATTTTAAGATCAATAAGACATTGATAAGCTACAAAAATGAATTATGATCAATGAATCAATTTAGACCATCCCATGGTGTTTTGGGGATTTTGGTTAAATTTATTCAAATCTATCAAAAGAAAATATTAGCAGACCTCTATTCTCCACATGAGGCGGAGATTCGATTTTGACTTAAAATTGAAGGGAGCTGGTGAGTCTGAAGAACTTTAAAGCTTCGGTCAACTTTCGACTCTAATGATCTTTGAAATTAATGGTCATTGTTAGGGGTGTCAATTCGGGTCGACGGGTCGGGTTTGGGTCGAACCCGGGTTGACCCGGATCTAAACGGCTCAACCCGGACTCGACCCGCACGGGTTGCCAGGTTGACACGACCCGACCCGGATTTAGTGTGATCGCGAGCGAGGGCGGGTCCAGCGGGATTGCGAGCGAGGGCAGAGCGGGTTCGCGTCATCGCGAGCGATGGAGGAGTGGGTCTAGCGGGATCACGAGCGAGGGCGGAGCGGGTTCGCGTCTTCGCGAGCGAGGGAGGGCGGGACTGCGAGCGAGGGCGGAGCGCGAGCGAGTGCGGGCGGGATCGCGAACGAGTGCGGGCAACTGGGCGAGTAGGGCCGGAAATCGGGTTAAACGGGTCGACTCGCGGGTTGTCGGGTCAACCCGGACCCGACTCGTTTTTCAAATGGGTCAGTAATTTGAACCCGAACCCGACCCGTTTAACAAACGGGTTGATCTGAACCTGAATTTTTCGAGTCGGATCAGAAATTGACACCCTCAATTATCGTAGTTGCTCTGTTGTTGTTAGATCACATATAACTATGTTTGTTTAACCTTCATCACCTAATCATTGTCAATGATTGCCATTCCTTGATCGTCGTTGTCCGGTCGTCATTACCAGTTCCATGTCACATAATCATCATGTCATTTGAGTGTCATCATCCTCTACTATCTCTCTAATAATATGTACTATAAGCAAAGGAGATTATGTTAGCATTTGTATCTTTGTAACCCTATTTTCTCCAAATTAAGGGGATAGTGCAAACTTATGAAATTTTGCTTGCATAATAAAACATTAAAACATTTTAATTGGGTTAGATCATATTATTTTTTTCTTCTCGGTATTTTTTACGTATAAATTATGTCGACTTCTGCGAATTTTTTCTTTTATATGTATGTGTTGGACTTTTGTATAAAATAAATATTTAAATGTATTGAATTTTTGTATAAAATCAAGAAATTAAAATCAAACTCTAATGTAGTGATTATTCTAGCATATAATAATGATTAATCAATCAATTTTTATATTGTTCTCATCTCAAAATAAATTGTTGAAGAAAAAACTTATCCTAATTGAATTTAATTTTTATATATCATAATACATATAATTTGTCAAATATTTCTCTGGTTTATTTTTTTGAAGAAATGTACTTAGAAAATGGTCAATAATGGATAACACTTGTATACACTAAGTTTATTTTATTAAAAAAATTCAATATATTTCTTGAAGAAATTAAATATAAAAATGATCAATTGCGTATTATTATTAGTGGAATATAAAGTCAAAATTTCCTTTATTTTTTAAATAAAAATATATCACACTTTATCTTATTTTTTATTTGACAAATTAATTAGTAAATAAATGTCAAATTACCTTACTGAATACATCTAGCGTTACAAGTTGAGACCGCTTATATTTCTTAGGTGGTTAAGTGACAGCTTTTCTTTTTTATTTTTTTTTAAAGTAAATTTTTAATATAAAATTTTATTTTTTATAAGTTTATACTTTATATTGATAAAATGAAGCCTACGATTATTAATTCATCTTAATATAATTTTTATAAAAATATTTTAAAAAATTATTATGTTTTAAATACTTAAAAAATATTCGATCTATATTCTCCTCGCTCTTTACATTTGTTGACAACTTAAAATCAAAGGGAGAGATAAGAGCCAAGAGATTTGAGGCTTATTCGATTGAATCTAGGGTTTAAGAGACCGGCGCCGGGGATTTTGAATTGCGAGATGGAAAGAGATAGCTGAGAAAGAGGGGCAGTTGCCTTGCGGGTAGCTGTAGTGGGAGCGGGGATTTATGGTCTCTCGGAGGCTCTCGAGCTCTGTAAATGCCGGCGCGGAGGTGGTGATTTATGAGAAAGAAGATTATCTCGTCGGCCACGCTAGCACCGTCGCCGTCGACGGAGTCGATCTGGATATCGGATTCATGGTCTTCAATCGGGTCAGAATCCCCTCTCTCTCTCTCTCTCTACCTATTTTTGATTCCCAGCGAAGAAGACAATGCCTCGTTCTTGTTTTTTTTGTTTGGATTACTAGGCTCGCTATGGAATATTCTGTTCCTCTTCCTCATTTAAGTTGCAGTATTTTTTAAAGGATGACTGGGAAGAAAATATAAAATTTTGCTATCTTAACTACTCTCGAATATATATAATGGTTAGGATTTGTTTTTTTAAGTTCACAGAATTCAATCACCAGCTTATATATATCATTGTGTGCAAAGCTTCCCATTTAGGACTTCTTAATTGAGAATCTAACCTAATTTTTCATTACTTTCAAAAAAAATTATAATAAAAAGTAAGAAGTTGCTCTAAAAAATAATAAAAAAGTTGTGGAATATAATCACTAATAAGTTAATTATTAAATAAACTATACTTAATTAAATTTAATTAAATAATATAAAAATTATTACTTAACTAAGTACTGTAGATCTAAGTTCTTTAGATCTAGATCTACTCGTTGGATTGGCTGCAGGCTACCAGGTAAATCTAGATCTCTGAAAAAATGGTATCTAAATAATTAATAAAATTTAAAATTCAAATATTAAAAACTAAAAATGTTTAAATAAAAATACAAATATATATTATTTTTTCTAAATGTTTTTTTTTTATTTTAAATAATTTCTTTTTATATTTTATCATTATTATAATTATCTTGTAATTTTAATTATGTTGTGATATTAATCATTATTATTACAACTTTCTTTAAACTTTAGTTTTAATCGATTGACTGCAAACATTAGTTGAAATTGTTTTTTGGCATATTTGTAATTTGAGAAAAGGAGTAAATTGAATTAACAAACATTTTAAATAAAATAAGGAGATTATTTTAAAAATTAGAAAATGCTGATTGTTTTCTTAATCAAATTGCATGAAGGAAAATAAGTTATAGAAGGAAAAAAACATCATAATGCATAAATAATAAATGTAATAGTAATGATTTCTATCATGATGCCTAATAAGAAATGAAATTATAAAAAACAAATATTTCTTCATTTTTTCATGGAATCGTATCGTAAACAACCATTATAAATAAAATTACAAAAAAAAAAAAAAAGGATTAAATAAAAAAGTTAAATAATTGTTCAATGTTGAAAGAATATATATTTTAATTTCATTGATTTTATAATGTCAATTAACAGTTACTTATCCGAAATATGATGGAGTTTCTTCCGAGAAAACTTGGTGTGGAGATGAAATCTCCGATATGTCCTTCTATGCAACCTTGGATGGAGGGATATGTTTGTGAATGGGAAGCCCTAATGGATTACGCGAGGTTATTTGCACAAGAAAGGCAAATTTGATTTTTTTAGGAGACATTTAAGTCAATTAAAGATAAATTCATACAATATCTCATATTTAAGGTTCAAACTCATGATCTTTGGTTGGTAGCCAAAGCACCAACAGATCAAATGAGTTGCTAAAAAAAGTAGGGGTGTTAATTTTTGACACGACTCGAAACCTGAACCCGGAACCGACCCGAAAAAATCCGGGTTCGGGTCGACCCGTTTTGTGAAATTGGTCGGGTTCGGGTTCAATAACGACGTCGTTTCAAAAACGGGTACGGGTTCGGGTTGACTCGGCAACACCGAAATTGAAACTGAATAATTTCTTTGCCTGGGTCTGGCAGCCCGCCCTGCCCGAAGATTCGAGTGCCATTCGCCCCTGCCCGAAGCGTTAGCTTGCGCGTGCACGGGGTCCCGAAGCGGTGCAAAGTCCCGTCGTCTCCGAAACGGTAGTCTCCTGCGCGTAGCCGCGGGGGCACGCCTGCGCGGTGCAAGTCCCAAACGGCCGAACTCCGAGCCCGAGGGCCAGAACCGCCGAAGCCCGCGTTGACTCCGCCTCGACGCACGTCGAGTCGCGTCACCTGGCTTCGTGCTCCGCCGCTGACGCCTTGAGTCGGGTCAAGCAGGTTAGCCATCGCTGCGGCGCCGCCTCACTGGAACTGGACGTAGCGATGGAGCTCGTCACGTTCTTTCATGTTTAATTGGAAAATCCGTGTCGGGTCGAGTTGACCCCGAATCCGAAGCGCGGGTCGGGCTGAAAAATTGACACATTTTTAAAAAACGGGTTTGGGTTTCGGTTGACCCGATAGTGTCGGGTCAGTTCCTGAATTTCAAGCCCGCCCGACCCATTGACCCAAGATGACACCCCTACGTAAAAGCAAATATGTTCAATCCTTACTTTGCTAAGCTTTCAAGAAATATATCAAATTCAAAGATGATACCCTCAGGTAGTAACTTTATAAATGTTTCTTTTTGTTATTTTGGAATGTGGGAGGAATACCCTAAATTACAAAAGAGCATTATTAATGTGTGAACATCGGACATAACTTACCATTTAAGACGTGAATTAAAGGTGTAACCACGTCATCCAGTAACCGAACAATATTGAGCCCGCGGTATTAAAGTAGGGGGTGACATGGTGCATTTTCCATTGGGTTCTGGATGACGTTCGACATCCGCATAGAATAATTCATTTAAATTACATGGCTTAAGAAAAGGTCAAGGGAGTCAATTTCCAACCATGGGGAATCTTGCGGTCTTAAAATTAATATATTGTAACTTATGTTTTAATTTTTAAACATTATTGTGGGAGAAACAAACATGCTCTATTTTGTTAATACAATGTTGTGAGTGTTTGACCTCGATTTTGCCCAGACTTGGCATGGTTGGTTTGAGGTTGAACTAAGCAACTTTGACTTGGTCAAACCCAAGCCTTAATGGGTCAAAATCGACCCATTGGCCATTAGAGCCCAAATCAATTTTAAATTGATCCAAACCTCTTGTAAGCTCGAGCCCCATCCATGGGTCTAAATAGGCTAGATCTGACCAAGTCAAACTTTGACTTGGTCAAATCCAAAGCCTTAATAGGTTATTTGTTGACCTCATTAAGCCCATAGAAACCAATTCCAATCCAAATTAATTCAAACCCTTTCGTGCCTTGATCCTCATCCTCTTGACCTACATTGACCTGTTTACCAAGTCAAATCCTGACTTGTCAAACCAAGTCAATAATTAGGTCAAAATCACGTATTTATTTGAATTAAAAGCATATTTAATGCTCTATCATTCCAAGCATTTTTGAAACTTCAAATCCCGCCAAAATCACTTGATCTACCTTAATGATCGACGTTGGAATTGAATCTAAGCCGTCAAAATATGGGGGTAGGGTTAGGAGGTTTTAAATGGAAATTTTAGTCTAAAATGGAAGGACTTTTGCATTATTCCCTCCAAAATCCAGGAGCTCCCAACCCGAATCCCTTCGGTGTGAGAGTTCCTGAAACTTCCCCCCACCATTCTCGACACGCATCCTGATGATTCCCACCGGCTGGCGGCGAGAATTTCCGGCATCCAACAGCTAAATCCGGTCAAGGCCTTGATCCGACGACTAATCCGTAGCTCGTTTGGCCGAAGGATTCAAGAAGAAAACGTACGAGGACAGTCTACAAGTGCAACCATACAAAGATTTCGAAGATCCCAACGGTTAATATCTTAAAACTCTTTAGAATAGACAAACACTTAGATCTAAATTAGAATTATTGTAGGGCCTTCGATTTGTATCAAACCAATAGGCCCCGCATCTTTCTGTTCATATATAGATGATAAGTTTTAAAATTTTACAAAAATCCATCGAGCGATTGAGAGAAACGAGGCGTTTTTCTTTTTAGGGTTTGAATCCGGGAGATCAATGCCCTCCTGAGCCGGTCTCGGACCGTTGATCCCGCCGATCACGGTTTAGATTGCGTCGTTTCCCACGGTCGGGATTGACCGCATGCCCTCCAGTCGCGGTTGGCGGCGCGCCACAATGGCGCAATCTGGTCCGTCCGTCTGAACCGCGCGATCCAACGGTCCTGGGCACGAGCCGTCCGACGTGTTTTAAGTGACGCCCCGTCACTTGACCGTCGCCGCATCATCGCAGACAATGGATGCGCGGCGGTCGCCAATCATTGGCCCGGAATCGCACGTCTAACCGGGAGGCGCGCCGCGGTGTTCCTGCCGCCGGTTTTAATATTAAAAATTTATTTTAAATTATATTTTAAGTATATTTTAATCCAATAAATCTCTATATATATATATCTATATATATTCATTTTCGCTCCGTTTTTGACGCACAATACCGTCGTTTGATCGTATTTTTATTCTCTACCTAATAATTTTTTTTATATAAAATTGAATGTGTGAATTTTAAAATATTGATAAAACAGTTAGGGTAACTATTTTAAAAGAAAATTATTTTTATTTAATTTATTATTATATACTATAATATATTATTATTTTATTATAATTACTAGTATTATATTATTCTAATCCTAAATTTTTGTCACTATTTTGTATTTGTTTAACTATTATATTATTATAATATGTTAATCTATATACTAAAAATGTATTTTAAAAGAATTAAATATTATTCTAATTATTTTATAGTTAAATTACTTAAAATATCATTATAATTAAAATATATAATTATTATTAATATATTTTTAAATGCTTAAGTTTTCATAGCTTATTAAATATTATTTTATGCCATTTTAATTATTTTAAATATTATTTATCTCAAAAAATTTTAGTCCATTTATCGTAGTTAAACTTTAAAAATCATATCTTTGTCGTCTTAAATCGATTTCGAAACGTGCGACCCCTCGTTCTCTTTGGAATTATGAAATTTTAATATAAAAATTATTTGCATGAGCTGATTCTGGTCTGTTTGGGCATATTCTGTTTTATGCCTATTATCTTTGAGTATTTTTAGTAACTATTTTAGATAATATTATAATAACTATTTTAAATTAAAAATTATTTTTCAAGTTATT
>NW_021318852.1:6202306-6236249 GCF_001605985.2 Dendrobium catenatum
TATATATATATATATAATTTGAGTAGGGACTTATGGCTTCATTTAGAAGTTTCTCATAGTTTAGGTTTGAGTTGGGTGTTACCACCCCATTTAGGAGTTACCTGAAGTTTGGATTTGGGTCAAGGCTTACGACTTTCATTTGAAAGTAGACTTAATTACTAGTCTTATGGCCTCTTTTAGAGGTGACCCAAATAGCAGATCTTATAACTTAGCCGTGTAGATTAAGGTGTCAAATGGTTTTAGATGTTCAGATAGGTCTTATGAATTCTGAATTTAGACGTTGCCTGGCGGCGGGTCTTGCTAAGTGGCCCGTATAATGGGGCTTACAATCTAGCCTTTTTAGTCTAGGATGCCCATGCGTGGGATCTAGAATTATGTTATTACCTAATTATTTCCCTCAGAAGTCAGGCTTACGGTTTTTATTGAAAGTGGTCGGGATAATTTTAGATGTATATTATTTCACTTAACATATATATTTAATGAAATCATTACCCATTGGATTTACGACTTCTATTAGAAGTGACTTATAGGGCTTAGATTAATGAGAATACAAAGTTGGCAACTTGTTTTGCCAGCCTTTCCTCAGTGTTAGCCTGCAGTCGTAGTTGTTTTGATACTTGCTAGCCAGTATTGTTATCTACTCTAGCTTTCAGTAATATACTTGTTATTTTGTGCTTGTAGTTTTTTTAGTTTTAGCTGTATCTTTACTCTTGCTAACATTAATTTAATTTATTATGTGCTAACTTTTGTCTACTTATCTGTAGTTGCTCGTGGTACTTGTAGCAAATTGGAGAGTTTTGAGAGTTGTTTGTTGGAGAGTTGTTGTTTGAGAACCTTAGCTTGTACTTAGGTTGTATTATTGGAAAACAACATTCCTTTTGGTTTTTTTGTTTTGATATTCATTTAATTGTTTAAATTAATTAAATTAGTTAATTGAATAAATTTTTAATTAAAGATAAAATTTAATTAAACTTAAGTGTTCAGCTGATTAAATTTTAAATGTTAAATATATTTTAAAAATTACATGATTATGTTATTTAAATTATTGATTAGATTGGTTGGTTGACCAGTTAAAAGATTTTAATTTTAAGTTAAAGTTTTAATTTTAATTAAACTTTAATCATATTCTTCATTAATCAATTGTTTAATAATTTGGAATTGGATTTCAATTAATTTAACTTAACTGTTAGTTAAATTTAAATTTCACTTACTATGTTTATTCGATTAATTTAATTTAAAATTAAGGCTTGAATTTTGATTAAAGTTTCTTGATTGATTTTTATTTATACTAATTAACTGATTGTTAAATTAATTTAAAGTTTCAAACTTGATTTACAAGTTTCTATTAAATATTCGTAAGTTAGATTTTAAATTAACTTATTAATTAATCAGTCATTTAATTCATTAATTAAAATTTTTAATTAGATTTTTTAATGAAATTTTATTTTAAAGTCAAATGGATTTTAATTAAAGTTTTAATGAAACTTTAAGTTACTATTATTAGCATTGTATGTTTTTCGAGATTTTATTTAATTAGTTTAATCAATTAACAGGGATTGATTTTAATTAAAATTTTGAAATTAATTAAAATTTTGCTCTGATTGAGTTTTTTTATTTGAATTAATTATCCATTAATTGAATTGTAGTGTGAGTTTTGGATTTTTTATTATATGATTATTTTTTTAATCAATTAATAAATCAGTTAATCAATTGATCAATCCAAAATTTTCAAAAATTCACATAAGTCTATAATTTTCATGAAAATTTTGACTAGGGCTGCAAACGAACTGAGCTGAGCCGAGTACGTGAGTGTTCATGTTTGTGTTCACTTAATATCAGGTTGTCCAAGTTTGGTTCATGTTTGTTCGAGGTTTACTGTTTGTGTTCATGTTTGGTTCATTTAAATTAATGAGTGTTCATGTTCGGTTCATTTTCGTTCGTTTAGTGCTTATCGAGCTTTAAACAAACAAACATGAACGAGCTATAAACGAGCTATACTTTTAGATGTTCATTAACTTAACAAACGAACTTTATCGAGCTTCCTAACAAACGATTACATCGAGTATGTTCGCGAACTTAATGTCAAGCTCTATTTATATTTATTAATTTTATAATCAAATATTAATTGTTTTTATCAAGCTTATTCACAAGTTCACTATCAAATTCGAATTGAGCTTAATGTCGAGCCTGTTCACGAACTTCAAATGATGTTGTTTGCGAACATAAATGAGCCGAGCACATTAGTGTTCAAACTTGTTTATTTAAGAATCGAGTATTTAAAATATTGTTCAAGTTTGCTTGTTTAGTTAATTAAAAGATCACGAACGAGCTTTTATCGAACCGAACAACGAGTAGCTCGTCAAACGTTTGGTTCACTTGCAACCCTAATTTTGACCGTCTCTTAGGAAAGGTATTTGTTCTTTTGGATCGATTCAGTCGAATCAAATCAATGGTGAGTACTTTTGGGGAGCGAATGGATCCTAAAAAATAGTCTTCATGTCTTCAACCCACTCGGCCGGATCAGATCGGCCGTGAATGACTTCTTTGAATCCCGCTATCGTGGCGACTGCTTTTTTTTTTATTTTTTATTTATAACAATAGCCAATATAAATCGTTATCAGTTTTTTTTTTTATTATTATTATTTATAACTGTTACTACTAATAACATTTTATATTTTTTTTTTGAAAAATAATTAAAAATGTTCTATATGTAGTCTCCTTCCCTGTTTTTTTTTTTTTTTTTTTTTTTTTTTCTTGAAATATTGACAGTCTCTTAGGAAAGGTATTTGTTCTTTTGGGGAGCGAATCGATCCTAAAAAATAGTATTCGTGTCTTCAACCCATTCGACCGGATCAGATCGGCCGTGAATGACTTCTTTGAATCCCGCCATCATGGCGGCTGCTTTTCTTTCTCTTCTTTTTTATTATTATTTATAACTGTTACTATTTACTACTAATAACATTTTATAATTTTTTTTTGGAAAATAATTAAAAATATTCTATATGTAGTCTCCTTCCCTGTCTACATATAAAGACGGGAATGCGGCACTGGAAATGCCACGTTCTTTCCAGTAGTTGTAATCAAAGGGAGAGATAAGAGCCAAGAGATTTGAGACTTGTTCGATTGTAGCTAGGGTTCTTAAACCGGCGCCGGGGGATTTTGAATCGCGAGAGGACAGATATAGTTGAGAAAGAGCGGCAATTAAAATGCGGGTAGCTATAGTGGGAGCGGGGATTTCTGGTCTCTCGGCGGCTTTCGAGCTCTGTAATGCCGGCGCGGAGGTGGTGATTTATGAGAAAGAAGATTATCTCGGCGGCCACGCTCGCACCGTCGCCGTCGACGGAGTCGATCTGGATCTCGGATTCATGGTCTTCAATCTGGTCAGAATCCCTTCTCTCTTTCTCTCTCTACCTCTTTTTGATTCCCCTCGGAGAAGACAATGCCTCGTTCTTGTTTTTTTTGTTTGGATTACTAGGCTCGCCATGGAATAGATTCTGTTCCCCTTCCTCATTTAAGCTGCAATATTTTTTAAAGGAAGATTGGGAAGAAGATATAAATATTTCTGTCAACTACTAAGTATATAATAATGGTTAGGATTTGTTGTTTTTTTCTATCACTGTCTGCAAAGCTTCCATTTAAGACTTCTTGAGAACCTTTTTTTTTTTTTTTTGGAGGGGAAGCCTAAAATATTTTCATTTTATTAGTTGAGGATTTTATTCTTTTTTTGCAAAGATAAAGACTTTTTTTATATGTAGTGTAAATTGTAGAGGTATTCGTGGGACCCATGATCAAACATCCTGAACCTTCTAAATGGCAACTTTAGTAATTAAATATTTAAATATGCTTAAAACTCCGAATGAGTTGAAATTGAAAGTAATTTTTTATTTTAAAATAAAATTATCATATTTTTTTTATTTTGATTAAATGTCTTTTTTTTTATAAATTCAATATAAATATAAATAAGTAGTTTTTACATAATAATTTGAATTTTTTTCCTTTTCCAAATATAATTGTACCTATCAAATATATATATATATATAAAAATTATTCTAAACAGATTGAAGATTTATTTGAGACAACTCTCGAAATGCTTTCTAAAGTATATATTTTTTTAATTGAGACATGTGATATTAAATTATTGTGTGTGGGGGCCACATGGACCCACCATCTTAATTATTCCCACAGCCGGGTGCGATGTGACCTGCCTGTGTGGTACAAAAATACCGCAGGCACAAAGCATTTCATATTTTCGTAGTTTTGCTGTATGACTCATTTAAATGAAAAAGTCTCTGAGTGTATCATAAATTTTACTTAGAGAAATTTTTAGTTAATTCATGTAATTAAAATCCTAATAATTTAATTATAATTATAAAAATTAATAAGTAACTTAAAAGTATATTTCCGCTGATTCCACCCCATGAACTTTTATTACATCCGGAGAACGTACGTAGAGCTACGTTCGGCCGGCACTAAGATTTCACGCACAAAATGATAAATGCAGATCAAATACCGAGCAATACCAACAATAGAAAATATCATATGTGAAGAAAAAATACCGAGTTATACCGAGCAATACCGAGCAATGAAAAAACTTGGTATTTTTTTATATTACTCGGTATTGTCTTCATAGAGCGGTATTCCTCGTTTTTACCAAACAATAGCTAACTATACCGACCAAATACCCAGCAAAAACCGAGTAACAATCCTCTGACCGAACGTAGATCTACGTCCGGTCAGAGGACATAATAAATGCCCCACGAAGAACTGTAGATCTAGATTTTGTCGTTGGATTGGCTTCCAGGTAAATCCAGACATGGGAAAAATTTGTATCTGAATAATTAAAAAATAATAATAATAATAAAATATATAATACAAATATTACAAATATATATTATTTTTTTTAATTTTAAATAATATCTTTTATATTTTATTAATATAATTACTATCTTATAATTTTAATCATGTTGTGATAGTAATTATTATTATTACAACTTGTTAGTCTTTATATTTTAATTTTACTCGATCATTTGCAAATATTAGTTGAAATTGTTTTTTAGGCATATTTGTAATTTGAGAAAAAGAGTAAATTGAATTAACAAACATTTTAAATAAAATATGGAGATTATTTTAAAAATTAAATGTGCTAATTGTTCCTTAATCAAATTGCATTAATAAACATTAAGGAAAATAAGAAGTTATAGAACGAAAAAAAAAAAAAACATCATAATGCATAAATAATAAATGTAATAATAATGGTTTATATCATGAAGCATAATAAGAAATGAAATTATTAAAAAAAAAACAAATATTTTTTCATTTTTCAATGGAGTCATATCATAAACAACCATGATAAATAAAATAACAAAATGAATCGATTAATTACAAAATAATGAAAAATTAAATAATTTGTAAATTTTTTCAAATGTTGAAAGAAAAATTATTATTTTTATTTCAATGATTGGAATGTAAATTAGCAGGTTACTTATCCAAATATGTTGGACTTCTTCGAGAAACTTGGTGTGGAGATGGAAGTCTCCGATATGTCTTTCTCTGCAAGCTTGGATGGAGGAAAAGGTTGTGAATGGGGAAGCCGTAATGGATTGGCGAGCTTATTTGCACAGAAAAGCAACTTGTTCAATCCTTACTTTTGGCTCATGCTTCGAGAAATTTTCAAATTCAAGGATGATACCCTCAGGTAATTAACTTCATAAATTTTTCTTTTTTATTTTTGGAATGTTGAGAGGATCCCCCCTAAATAATTTGGCTTAAAAACTAGCTCAAAGGGGACTCAAATCCCGACCACTGGTGCAAATCATGTGGTCTTAAAATTTAATCTATTGTGAATTATGTTTTAATTTTATAACCTTATTGTGGAGAACAGATGCTCTTATTGTGTCATTGCATGTTGTGAACTTCCACCATACGCAAATAGTCACAAAAGGAAAATAGAAAACAAAATGATTATGATGTTGTTGTGGAATTTTTGTGGTTAAGATAGTTTTTGAAATTGCTGTAGATATTAATGTCCAGGTTAGGAAAGTAGATGTATTAGATTTGACTTATGTTAAAAATAGTAGAGACAGAGCTAAAAAGGCTTGGTTAGAAAGTATTAGAAATGACATTTTTTTATTAAATTCAGATGATAATTTGATCATTAACAGGACGCAATGGAGAAAAAAGATTCATGTAGCCCACCCCACATGGTGGTATAAATGCTTCTTGTTGTTGTATATATTGAAGTATTTAGGATAGATTTTTTATGATTTTATTTTATAGGTCATTGGAGCATGTATGGCTTGAGTTTTACTATAGTTTTTCATCATTTTTCAGATTTTTTTATCACGAGAATTGTCATAACTAGTTCGATTTTTTTGAGGTAGCTACTGCGACCCTAAATGAACCCCAAAGTTTGGGTTGATCAAAACATGTTTTGATTGCCATAAATGTGTTATTTTATTTGTTGCTTTAACTGTTGGTGTTAAATATTAAAAAAACAGTGCTCTTTTTTTTTTTTCTCTACTGATAACTTTTTGACATAGTTGAATGAGAGAAGTGCATATCTTTATGTTTAAGGTACCTCATGGAGCTTGAGGAGAACCCTGATTTGGATCGAAATGAAACTCTAGAGCATTTCATAAAGTCGCATGGATATTCTGAGTTGTTTCAGAAAGCTTATCTTGTGAGAATGTTAATTGTGCAGTTTAAATACAAGCATGCATCAAATTTTCTTCCCATATCTTATAGGTGATTCCTGTTTCCTAACACTGTTATCTCACTATTTTTTATCAACAAAAAACACCATACAGATTCCAATATGTGCTTCGATATGGTCCTGTCCTTCAGAAGGAGTAATGAACTTCTCAGCTTACTCTGTGCTGTCATTTTGCCGCAATCATCACCTTCTACAGGTTAGATTTGTGGAATCATTTTTATCAATTTCATTTTCTGATTCAGTTTTTTGTACCTGGAACTAAATGTTCAACCCGAAAGAAATAGGCAGTTTCTATGAAAAAATGCGTACAGAATAATATTCAATATGGTAACTTTAACGGCCATGAGGTAAAGGATTTAGAAGTTTGTTTAGATCAATAAATAGTTCCTCATTGTCAGGAAAGACAATATTTTCAATTTTCTGAACCATGTTTAGAAGTTTTAGAAGGCATTTATGAAAGTCATGTGCAGTTAATGGGCCAGTTGATCACCATTGTTCGTAAGTAGGAGCTCAACGCCATGTTATTCGATGAGTTATTGATCTCACCCAATGCTTTGATTATGTTATTTTATTTAGTTGTTGTGGGCTAGAATATACGCGGAGATAGAATTAGAAAATTTTCGTCTCATTGTTGTACGGATACCAACACACAAACATTACAAAAAAGGAACACTAGGATTTTTACGTGGAAAGCTCTGAAAAGAAAAAAACGATGAGGTCACGCATAGTTAAAAAGATTCCACTAGTGTTTGCTTAAGTTACAAGGGACTGACTCGTCCTTGAAATTGTAGACGATCAGATTACAACTCTAGGGTTGAAATTTAGTTACAAATAGATATTGGAATTCCGACGACGTTGGGCAAAACTCAGGCATCATTGGCGATCGGGCAGAACTCCAACGACGGGCAATTGCCGGGGAAAGTCCGGCGGTGGTTAAGGTGGAGTCTCTTCCTTCTCTTCTTCCTTGATTAATTCTTGCATCGGTCGACTGTCTGGTGAAAGTCCGACAGAGGTCGATGAGAAGCATATTCTTTCTCTTCTTGATTGGGATTCTCCCTCAAGAGAAATGATGGGTTTATTTATAATTTCCTGAGAGTGGCATGACCATTAAATAGGAGGAAGAACATGGGTAAATTAGGAGTGGTTTGAATGGACGGTTGATGTTAAATACCTTGATTGTGGATTGTTTATCAGGCATTTGAAGGCTCTAATGATATCAAAATTCGACGATTTTATTCATTTCATCGAGCCGCTTGATTCTTCTATAAGCACGCCATATTTAGAATATGTTTGTTAATCCAAATTATAGTTTGAACCCTCCAAATGTGCTTATGGTTATTGATTTGGACTCATTTAGGCTCGGATTGAGTCAAATTTGGTGTCATTGGGTTCATATTTCCAAGATGTTCAGTTCGACTGTAAGTATGCTGAAATCGGAGTTCAGTTGGTCTCCAATTTAATTTTTGAAGTTTCCAACTTGATTTTTCCCTCTAGATTCGTTCTTGAGCAAGATAATTTTTTGATGATTTATCAGGCACTCCTATTTCGGACGTCGAAGCTTTAAAAGTTCGAAAATACATGTCTTCGCATTTCAACTTGATTGAATCGCAAAAATGTCAGAAAATTTCATTCCAAAAATATAAATTTGCTCAAACTTGATCTTAGAAGCTCCGTTGAGCTTCGAAAGTGCCAAAATTAAGTTCGAAACGTAAAAAAATGTTCCAAAAATCCAAAAACGTCTGATTTGGCCTGTCCAAGGCGAAAATCGGGCCCTGGACTCGTTTAGGCGGCCGAACCGGTCGGCTGGCCACTGGTGGTGCCGCCCAGCGCGTCGTTCCAGATGCGCCCTTTGGTGGGCGTTCAATTTAGCAGCCAGCTAACTGTCGATTGCGATGTTTAATTTTTTTTTTATTTGTAGGGCCCACAAAATTTTTTTTAAGGAATTTTTTAAAAAAATTTTAACAATTGGGAGCCCACAAAATTTTGAAAAACTTCTAGAAATATTTTCAAAAAAAAAATAAACAAAATGAGAGGGAAATTCTCCCCACAATTGGGGGCCCACAAAATTTAAGTTAGAATTTCTGCTGCCGTTCTTTTTCTTTCTCCTCCCTCGTTCTAACTTTCTTACAGTTGAAATGTGAGACAAGTATTTTCGGACTTCTAGAGCTTCGATATATGAAAATAGGGGGACAACTGATATATCATTAAAAAGTTATCTTGATCAGGCGGCATGAATTAACAAACTTAGGGGGGCAATTGATATATCATCAAAAAAATTATCTTGATCAGGCACGAATCAGCAAACTTAGGGGGAGACAAGTATTTTCGGACTTCTGGAACTTCGATGTCCGAAAATTGGGGGGCAATTAATATATCATCAAAAAAGTATCTTGATCAGGCACGAATTGTGTCAAGCTGAACTTCTCGAAATATGAACCCAACGACTCCAAATTCGACTCAATTAAAGCCCAAATGAATCCAAATCAATGATCCAAAGCAAATTTGGAGGGTTCAAACTAAAATTTGGATTACCAAACTGTTTCCAAATATAATGTGCTTATTTTTAAATTTAGCAGCTCAACGAAACAAATCCAACGAGCCCAAGATCGTCGAATTATGATATCATTAAAGCCTTCAAAAGCCTAATAAACGGTCCATGATCAAGGGATTCAACATCGGCCGTCCAGTCAAATCACTCCCAATTTACTCATGATCTTCCTTCTATGTACTAGCCATGTCACTCTCATAAAACCATAAATAGACCCCTCATTTCTTTTGAGGGGGGACTCAAAGCAAAAAGAGAAGAGAAGGAAGAAGAGAATGAAGAGACTCCTCCTTGACCACCGCCGGACTTTCACCCAACACCCGACCAACACCGGAATTAAGCAAGGATGTAAGAAGAGAAGGAATATACTCCTCCTTGAACACTGTTGGGCTTTCCTTGACAGCCAACCGACGCTGGAGTTATGCCCGTTCGCCAACTAACACTGGAGTTTTGTCCGACCACCCATTGTCGTCGGAATTCTAATATCTGTTTGTAACTAAATTTCAACCCGAGAGTTGTAATATTATCGTCATCAATTTCAGGGACGAGTCAATCACTTGTAACTTAAGCAAACACTGTGAAATCCTTTCAATTGGGCGTGGCCCCATGATTTTTCCCTTTCTAGGGTTTTCCATGTAAAGTTCTAGTGTTACTTTTTTATTCTTTTTGTGTGCTGGATATCAGCACAACGCTTAGACAAAAATTTCTAACTCTATCATCGCGTATAGTCTAGCTAGCAACAAGTATATAATGACTTTCTCATCAGTTAATCTCTTTTCGAGGGTGAGATCAAGGATGGTTTCTCTTTACATTGCATTCATGAATATTTTGAGAAGCTTCATGTTGAGTTTAGCATATGTTTTAAATTAGTAAGTGGGAAATTTAGGTTTTCTTTGAGACGACTTTCTTACTGCTTCTTAAAGGAGTAAGAAAGTCATCCGAAACGAAACCTAAGTCTACTGCCTGAAAACTTTTTTTTTTTTGTGATGGCAATGAATCAGTGTAACAACAACAAATTATTCTCTCTTATGTTGTTGTGAGAAACTAATGAACTATTTTAACAACAACACATTATTCTCTCTGATGTTGCTATAAAGCCTTGCAATGTGTCACAAATGGTTAGGATTTTTTGTTTTCGAGTCATTCAATTTATGCTTTATCCAATAGCATATGTCCTATTGCCTATCCCATGAGATCCAATGAGATTTAGGATCATAATAGTGACATACAATTTTGGACCTAACGGCCAGCCCCATGATCTTTCGGTATGGGGGATACCCATTAGCAATATTAGTAACAACCATGGTAGAGTTGCGAAACTAATGGGCCAGGAGAGGACAACCTTTCATTCCTGCTCCTCTTCCTTCGCTTTGGGGATAGAGGTCCTACGGTAGGTAACAACAAAATAGACTCCATTGATATTGCACTTTATCGTATTACGTCCAATATGACCAGCCTTTACTCGCTAGAGCTTCGTCCTTCTCAAAAAGGTTTTAACTTCATTGTTACTTGGATATTCAGTTTGAGTTTTAGAACCTTCCTCTATGTGAGTGTTTTGTGTTACCTTTTATGAGTACTTTGGTTTACTTCCTATAGTTGTTGGAATATTCAGAGTAGCTTGAGCAATGCTTGGTAGGATCCAATGGAGCAGTTGGTGGCTTGTGCCAAACTGTCGCTAATCTAATTAATATGCTCAAATAAGAATTATATATCATGCATCTTATTTAATTAAGGCGATCATGTAGCTAATTGATGAGGACATCGACAGACGCTACCGACATGTTTATCGCCGGCGAAACCGCAGATCGACGGCCACGATTCAGCGCCTTTACTTGTAGATGTCATTATGTATTATTATTATTATTATTGTCTTGTTTTACTGTTTTCCCATTTTACCCCTGTGGGGAGTTATGTCTTATTGTAGCCCAAGGGGCATTTGAGTACTTTTATTTCTTTATGTTTGAAGACCTATTTATAGGGGTCTCATGCTTTGTAATAGGCTAATGAATTATTGAATGAAAATTTGATTTTTGTGTTTCTTCTTACTCGTCTTGCATGAGAGCTAGAGAGAAGTGAGAGAGAAAGCCCAAGTGAGGGCAAAAGCATTACCCACCAGTCATTGGAAGAGTCCGTGACTCGTGGTTTATCCCCTTCACCCCTTTCTTCTTCCCTTTCCCCTCCCCTGCAGCAGGTCCAGAGATTTTTCCCTACCCAATTCCGCCGATTTCCCTTCCCTGCCCCCCCTTGCCGCTGGCCATGCCAGCCACCGGCCCCAGCCAGGCCGCCGCCTCCCTCAGTCCGGCCATCCACTTCCCTGGTGAAATCCCGCCACCCCTTCCCCTTGAAATTTCGAATTTCCTGCCTTAATTCTGTCATTATTTCTTTCCTAAAATAACTCCCTATATTTAGGAATAGATTTAATGAAAATCCCAGTTGTTTTGAATTCAAATTTCAAATTCCCTTACTGGATTAAAATCTGAAAGTTACATTCAGGCTCTAATTAAATCCACGGGCCCCTCTTTTGAATATGCAATAAATTAGTTTTCTAAAACTCCCTCCCCTTTTGGAAACTATTCACGTCATTTTCCTGAGCCAAATCCCCAATAATCCACTCAATTTATGCTTACCAATTTCAGCCCCACAAAATTGGAAATCATTCTAAAACCTAGCCACCATCCAGCCGTCCCTCCCCTTGCCTTCTTGCTGGGTTTTATTTCTCCAATTTCCGATTAGAACTGATCCCGTGCAAAATTTCCTGCTCTCCAAGTTGCTGCCGAGAGTTACTGCACTTACCACTTGCTCCCTGCATGGGTTTTTCTCCACCAAATCCTGCCCACAAGTCCTCCACATAGAGCCTTCCACGTACTAGTGCTGCAGCCAAAGATTTCCCACTTCCCCTGCCACGGCTCCAGCAACAAGAGACCCGATAGTTGCTGTTTGCAAAGATTGAATTGCTGTCCAGCAATTTCTGCTGGATTATTTTCGCTACAGCATCATTGAAGAAGTCTCTCTTGTTTTCTTCCTTCCCCACTTCAATGTTGAATGTCGGATCCTGAATTTGAGTGGGGTCTTGTATTCAACGCCGACGGAAGTATCACGTCCTAAGGTCTCCTTGCTTCGACGTCGGATTTGAAGACGAAGCCACCGTGGAAGAGTACTTGGAGAGAGTTGTGCCAATCCTTGCAAGCATCTACGACCGACAACTTTCAAAGCACACTTGGAGCCTCAACGGTCACCTACGACGTCCATCCCCACCGGCTACTTTTCCTCCGACGAAGTTCTTCGGCGCCCTCTCTCTAGTGGTAACATCCTTCATCGCTTGGATCTTCTATCTCCGCCAAAAGCCTACCAATATTTAAGTTAGATGGCCCCGAGGTGAAATTCTCGTTGCTAAACGTTGGTTTTTGTTATTGTACTTTGCATATTAAATTCTCCTAGAACTTGGATTGAATAGTTTTTGTTAATCTCTTTTGCAACTCTTTGGCCTAAGCAAAGTTAACGTTTCTAAATCTTAACTCTATCTTGCATGATCCACATAAATTTATAAAAGCAAACTTTAACAATTCTCTTTTTAATTTTGATCATAACTCCTAATAGCTTCACATCACTAATTGATCAATTAGTTTTTGAAACCGAAGTTTGATCTAGTGCATGTTCAACCATCTAAACCACCATAAGGTGTTTGTCTTCAGCATCATAGCATTATTAAAATATTATTTTTTTCATCATCATGAGCGGCTTCATTAGCTGGCTTAGTTTCTTACTTTGACGACACGAACTTTCTAATTGGTATTGTATTTCTATACATGCTTATGCAAACCACTTGTAGATATTTAAAAATGTTCATGCCTAAGTGATGCAATTAGGAGGGACATTGGCTTGAAGTAGTGTGCACTTAAAGTAAAACTTGTCTGAGGCAATGAGCAATTAGGTGTTTGTTGCAGTGGAGCTCACAGTATATGAGTTTGCCTTTGGAGGATCGGATCAATGTTGTGCTTGTTCCCAGCGAGTTTTGTCTGGAGGGCTCACCTTAACAAACCTTTGCCATAAGGGGCACTTGCCCCAAGAAGATCTGCTCTTTTTTGGGGCTTTTCTCAGCTAAGGTCTTCCACCTTTCATGGACAACATAATCCTAACATACAAAGCCCACGTGTCATGTCCCAAGATCTAATTGAAAATTTAAATCATGAATATATCAACACCTTAATAAAATAGAGCCATCTAAATTTTCATCTAAATAATTAAACTTACACCAAACATAACAATTTTCATTTTATTTTACTCAAAAAGGAATCATGTAGAATAGTCTTGAAACATGATTTTTTTTTTAAACTATATAGCTTTTAGACTTGAAATAAATATGTTGAAACATAACTTACCCATCGTTCGCTCCTTGCCCTTATCAACCCCTCTATCTATTTACTTGGGGCCTTATGTTTTCCCGAAACATTTGAAGGAAACTATGAGCACAAAAGCTCACCTGACTACACAAAACCTGCTAAAGAACTCAATAAATTGTAGTGAAATCAAACATGAAATGATTTAACAACATATGAACAAGGATTCTTTTTTCACTATGGTGTCATGACTATTCAACACCAAACACACAATAGAGGCTAAATAGGTATGCATTCATCTTCCAATGCAATGTGATAATAATGAATTAGCTGATTTGGTCAACCTGTGAGGGACTCGGGAGCCACGGGATGACTATACCACCTGTGCGAGAACCTGGAGCTGCAAGCTGTGTCGTTTGGTGCTATATGCATAATAAATTCTTAAGTTTAAAATGCTATATATTTCATAGTAGTGGCCTAGAACTTTAGTTTACCAAAACTTTGCTTAAATTGCATCTTTGGTTATTTTTTAATTGATTCAATTAAATGTCCAACTTGAAGCTAACATGATAGTGTAATCATAAACTCTACTAATAATTTGAAGTAGGGCAAATTAGGGTTTAGGTCTCCTAATGTAATTGGAATGATGCAATGAATATAGATCATGCAAGAGATTTTAAAATTTGTAGGTTGAAGATCACTAAATACTCAAAAGTTTACTTCCTTTAGGCGATGAAGATGCCTTGGCTAATATTAGTGATGGAGAAAACATACTTCCATGTGTGAATGTTGAAGTATTTGGGGTGAGAGTTTTTGGTGAAGATGGATTTGTAGTTCCATCATTTGATTACACAAATTTAGGGGATGCTTATTATAATCTTCATGACTGTTTTGAGTTTTGTGTTTTTTGTGTAAAACGATATGAACAATTGAATGATAACTATTATTTTTTTTATTTAATGTTTTATGTCTTCAATTAAAATAATTATTATTTCATAGTCATATTTTTATATGATTTCATCATTATTATGTAAATTATGTTATATTTAAGTAAAATTAATATTCATTATGTCATCTGGTTCTACCCCGATCGAACCATTGAACCGTGAACCTCTCTTTTTTCCAATTCATTGTCCGACCTGATTTTCACAACATTGCTATTTAAAACCGAAGTAAAACACGAAAAAATGTTTCCATTTGCCGTTCATCGTGGTAGCTGCAAATAGACGAATAATATAGGATTGCAAATTCCCTAAAAACCCTCAATGAAAAAGTAATCAAGAAGTGACAATAGGAGCTCTAAATCTGATAAACTTTTGACAGTGAGAAATAAACAAGTCACGATGCACCTACAGAAGCGAAGACAGACAACATATCTATTCGATGAAATGTTATAAATTTGTTTAACCATGTATTTACAAGATTCATTAATTAGAGGGAAAATGGAATTTAAGAAAGCATAGGATTTGTTTTAGTTATTTATATAATTTGGCCTTTAGCATAAATTTTGAATAAATTTCTATCAAACAATCTCTCAATATTAAGTAAATAAACAAATATATATATATATATATATATCTCGAACGCACCCGAAATAAGTGGAACCCTAACGGAGCGCGATACGTCGTCCGGCGGTGAAAAAAGAATATACTTCCTGCGAAGAAGAGGCATCAAGCGGGACGATATCTACCGGGGTTGGGGTTCGATGGTACTTCAACCGTTCACCTGGGTTTGTGACGAGGGAGTTGGTGGACAAGCCCGTTGTATGCCTGTGGTTTACACAGGGCGTTTGGTTGGCTTTTCAGATCGCCGGTCGTGAATGTAGAGCTTGATGCAGTCAGGTTCAATGACGCAAGGCATGTGCAAGCCGAGTGCCAGATAGAAACACTCGATCAATGTTATTGCCCAGGCGCGGGAAGACGTCGAGGCTTGGGCATGTGAGCGAGGGCTTAGAACGGAGAATACGAGAGAAAGTGAGCTATCGAGGCTGAGGCGAGGTAAGGCGGAATGCAGCAGGTCGTGAGGGACAAGCGATTGTTGGTGAGGAGGTGAGGGAGGTTGAAACTCTTTTAAACGCTTTGAACGACATGTATCACATTGTCTTGGGTATCTAATAGGAAGTGGCATATTTACTCCAACGATCTCAGCTATGCTTCGATAACATTATTCTATTTACTGAATCTGTGATTCATCGATGTAACTATAGAGAAAATAAGATGTGTGAATTAAAAAAAAAGTAATAATGAACATACAAAAAAAAAAAAATACTAGTGGAACTATTTAGCAATTTGTATAAAGCCCTACAGATTATCTTTTCATGTAGCTTGTCTCTCAACTAGAGGCAGACACCGTGGATGATATCAGGCTAGTATATAGGCGGGATTCCAAAGTTTGAAGGGATGTGTTTGAACCAGAGTTTATTAGTGTGTGGAACATTTCACTAAGTTCAAGACTGGAAGAAAACTGGGTTAAGCTACATGGAAGTTGGGGTGGGGTTGGAGGTAAGAAAGTTTGTTGATTCTGTTTAAATATTTGAATTAAACATGATTCTATCGGATGATTTAACTTCACCGTTTGATTATGTTTGGAAAAATAAAACAATTAAGCTTGCAATAAGCATTTAACTAAATTAATGTTTAAATTTTGTATGTTATAGAATTATAGTTTGAATTGTGTTGCCGTCTTAGTGTTTCATTGCTGGAATTACTGTAACATTCTTGTAGATTGCAACTATGTTACATCATAAATTTATAACCTTCTAGAACTGCTAAATCAAAGTTCTTCTCAAGTCAAGGATGATTAACAACTAGTTGATTCTCTTTTAGGGCACTTCTTTGTAATTTTAACTAGTTGTATGTGTTTGTATTGAGCAAAATGAAAGCTTTTGAGCTCCTTTTCATTTATCTCATTCTTTTTAATGCATTATGCAGTTATACAATCAATTTTTGGTTTGTGAGGTAGTATAGACTTCAACATTTTAATCCTGTCAAATTAGCCACATTTTAGTTTTGAGGATGTCTCTCTCATAAGCCCTATAAACTAATTGAAACATTTCTTATTCACAATCTAGTTAAATTTGTCCTCAACATTATAACTATCACAAACAATTAATAATCATTGCATCTTAGTACAATTATTATTTAGTATGCAAAATGTCATTAAGGCGGCAAACATTTTTGTTTGAAAACTCGTCCATAATTTGTTCACTAGGAACCTCACATTGTATGCTAAAACATCAAATGCCGTGGTTTGATATCTAATTTATTCGTCACAAACAAGCATATACATATATGTATATTTCAAAATAGCCCCCAACTATTCATATATGGCTATTTTAGTCCCAGGCTATCTAATTTAGTCCCTTGACTATGCTAATTGATCCAAAATGGCCCATTTGGGATTAAATTAAGACCAATTTTGTAAAGCTGAGGGACTAAATTGAGATTAATTTATGTCACAATTACAATATAAGGGGCTATTTTGGATTAATTTTGTACAGTTGAAGGGCTAAATTTGGGCAACGTGATACTCAAGGACTAAATTGGCCATATGCCATACATGAATAATTTGAGAACTATTTTGAGATTTTTTGATATGTATATAAGCTTGTGCCACTTTGAGGTTCTTATTTCAGGTGATACATTATTTCAATAATTTTACTTAAATTATTATTTAAAGATTAACATGCACCATCATCAGGTGTTAAGTATTACTAGTATAAATGTTAGAACATGGGCACCTTATGAGCACGCCTACAAATATTGGTTGTTATATACAAAAGATATAAACTTCTCACATTCCATAAAATATTTGTGAGTCAATATCCATTGGGTGTGAACTTATTATTTATCCAACCATGGAGATAACAAATATCAATCTTTATGCTGAAATGTGAAAACATTACACACTCACAGGCATAATAGAGAAAATATTTCATAAAATATAAAATTGTAGAAATATTAATTTTATCAGAAATGTAGTTAGTAACTCTAACTTGTAGTTAGTGAAATTATGAATATTTAGATTCTGAATTCAAAAATCTTATTTTAAGGCTTACACTCAATGAACACAATTTAAAAGGTTGTTTGCACATTGGCGGTTTGCCAATGGTGATTGAGCATAAAGGTCATCAACGAAACTAGAGGGCGACATCATAGTTGGTTGGCTTTGAGATAGAAAGGCAAGCTCTTCACGTCCAGGAAAAAGAGTTGATATTGGGGAACTTGGGCGACTAGTTCTTCTTATTAAGGCAATTTTGTTGTTTTAACATTGGAGCACATCTGCTATCGCATATTATTCTCCAACTGAAAACTTCAGAGAGTACATGTATTAAATTTGGCTTATGTTAAGAAAGTTAGAGGTAATGATGAAGACATCCGACTTAAAAAGTTTATTAGAGAAGGGGCAGAAGATCTACGACCATAATTGGACCACTTTATTTTTGAACTTTTAGTTGTATTTGATTTATTTATGTATCTTTTTCGCTTTTACCCTCACTTGACGGAGTAGGCTTATGTGACCCCAGGGGCACTTTTGTCATTAGACTTATATTTTTATTTTGGTTAGTTATAGGCTTCTCCACCTCTTTGGAGAGGATGATGACTATAATGAAAAGAAAAATTATGCATTTTGTTTTCTTGGAGAGTTGTGAGCTCTTGTGAGAATCGGAAGTCCCGTTGTGAGGGTAAAGCACTACTCATCAGGCGCAGGAAGCGTCCGGGGTCGTGGTTCATCTCCACCTCAAATGCGCTTGCTTTCTTCCTTAGCCACTGTCCCCCTCTTTTCCCTAGCTAGCCGCCGGACCCCCCCCCCCCCCCTTCTCTTTCCCTAACCTTCCCTTGTACCCAAAATTTAAAATCAAGAAATTGATCTTTTCCATATTTGATGCATCTTAAATTAAGAAGATTTAAAATTCAGATTTTAATTTATTTGAATTTGAAATTCCTTTCCTATATAAGATGGATTATCTCAGGAAAGCCCCCCACCCCAATCATGCCAATTTAAATTAAATAGATATTTGCCATAATCCCTCCTTAAATAATATTCTATGTTTGGCAAGCCTCTCAATTCCCCAATTCAACTCTCCCACTCACCCTAGCCGCTTCCCCCCTCTCTCCCCTCTTTCCCCTTTTGCTCCATCCAATTAATTCTCTCCTTATCAATCCCTCCCAAATTAATTCCAGATTTTGCTAATTGCTGAAATTAATTCTAGATTTCCTAATTGTTGTCTCCACTACCATATATACACAAAATCTAAACTTACAAATCACACTTCTTCCCTCCCTTGGATGATGGCCTTATCCTCACTCCTTCCTCCTAAAATGTTCGCCCTAACTTGTACTTTCTTTTTAGGAAGGAAGACGAGAGCTCTCCTCCCTTGGCAAGCTACATCCCATCCCTTACCTCCATCACAATGCCTGACTTATTATCAAGGCTTGTTTGGTGCAAGGAGAAATCCCAACAACTCGACGGCCGATTTGAGAAACGAAGGAACAAATATCAAGAACACGAGAACGGTAAACTCTTTCCCTAACCCTATATCTTCAACTTTTCCTCAATCATGGCATTGTTTAGTTATGAAGACTTATCCGCTTTAACCGTATTGAGAGTGTGAGTGTGAGTGGGTGAATCTTTCATAGTTACTATTCTAATTGTTAAGTTAGGGATTCTCTTTGAAATCGCACATTAGCATGATATGATTTGATATGATTATTTTGTGCTCCTAACATTGTCTTGTATTCGATTGCCTAAGCTTAATCATTTGCCTTATTGTTTCCAATTTTTTGTTTAAACAATAGGAAGTTGAATAATTTCTGCTGCTCATTCATAAGCGTGTAATTTCAAAGTTAATAGTATCACATGTTCATGTAGTTCTACATCAGATAGACTTAAAAAGATTTGGTTTTGAAAAAAATTAGAAATGACCTTTCTTTATTAGATTTAAATGAGAATTTGAACCTTAATAGGACACCATCGAGTAAGAGGATTCATGTAACTGACCTCATATAGTGGTATAAAGGCTTGATGTTGTTGTGAAAACTTCCTCATAAAATAACAAAATATTGTTAAAAAATCCTAAATTGAAATTTTATTTTGTGGTTCTATTAATTAATGAGATTGTTTCAGAACTCATATATTCTTTGAAATATTAAATTTTACATAGAAAAGTTCTGTAAAAAATAGACTTTTTTTCCGACATAAAATTTTGCCAAGAAAAAATATAACAGATAAATTTGGAATAATTTTACTCTTGTGAAAAGTTAAATTGATGAATCCACCATTAAATAGTCTGCTGGAAATTTCCATGCAAACCATATTTCTTGTTGCGAAAACAGTTTAGCAAGTCATCTTGTGTGATCATTTTAGCAAGCATTATGTGCTATCCCACTACTGGTTTTCTCTCTGTATTTTCATTTCAGCTATTCAATCGACCTCAATGGCTCACAATCAAGCACCGTTCTCATTACTATGTCAATAAGGTAATTTATACGGTTTAACTTTAGCTTGTTCTCACTGTTTGTAATTCATTTCTAGGATTTCTGTCTTTTATATGTCAGTCTTTCACAAGAAATCTGAAACTAATAAGTTTTCAGTTAAGAGAACAACTGGAGGCTAGATGTTGTCAAATTAAATTGGGATGTGCAGTACAATTGGTATGTGGTACTGATAACGGTAGGTCATATATCCCACATAATTCTTTCTATATTTTCCGTGGCAGTGCTACATCTTGCTTTAGTGTGCTTGTTTATGAAAAATTTAAAATTTTTTTTCGGAATTGACTAGAAGATTTAGCATACCTTTTAGATAGGGAAATTTGAGGTTTGATGCCTCATAATAGTTGATAATAGTTGTAATTGATCAAATATATCCATTTTTAATTTTTTTTTATTTTAAAATATGCATGACTGTTTATTTTAAACTAAATTGCACCCGCTTTTTATCGTGGATTTTGCTTATTTGAAGTCCAAAGCGAATGAAATTGATTCCAACTTTTTATCACAGGTTGCTCCGTTCTGGCATCAGACCTTTCAGAAGAATATGATGAATGCATAATTTGCACTCATGCGCCAGATGCTTTGAAAGTTCTTGGGGGACAGATAACATATGATGAATTAAGAATACTTGGTTGTTTTCAGTATGTTTATAGGTATGCAGATATTTTTAACCTTGTGTTTATTAACTTTCATCCATTTACCTTCCGTCTTAAAAATTTTTATTGGTGGCGTAGTTCAGTTATAAAAAATTATAAAAAACAATATATCTGTTTTTTGTGCAATTTAAGTATAATTTATGTTTGCTGTATTTATATAATGATTATAATCTAAATAAAGTTTGGTCTATTCTTGTTCCAACCAGAGAATGGTTTGAAATGAGTTCAGGTTGGAAGGCAAGGAGATTTAACATGGAGGATTCCAAAAATTAGGAAGATGAATGAGAACTTGGAGGCTTGAAAGTTGAGACCTATTCTTGATGAGATATAGATGTGGCAATATGGTTTTTTGTAGAGGAAGGTAGGGTGTAGGGAGAGAGAGGGAGAGGGCAATAAAAGATCAAAACTATTTATTATCTTTAGCTTATGTAAAACTAATTGATTCCATTATTTTAAGGTTTTTTAATATAATTAGATTATCAATCAAGTGCATAAAATTTATTACAATGGTTTGTTTCAATTGCATGTGAAGATAGTTGCTAGTTCAATGCATAGAGACTTCCAATGGTTTGTATTTAAGTGCATGGGTGGTTGATGATATTTGGTGTATATGATGGTTCTAATTGGTGAAATCCATGGGCAAAGCTAGAATTTTAAGTGAGCTTATATGTATCACCCATTCATCGTTTTTTTACCATATCCTTGATGTTTTGCTAAATTATTATGTAAATTGATGAATTTTTATCCACAACAATTTTTCATGTTATCACAATCAATGATGCTATATTCAATTTAAAGACAAAGTATGCAAACATAAATTTTGGAGTGATGATTATATTCATGGGAGGAGAACAATCTATTCATATATATATATATATATATACACCTATTAAAAATAAAAATTTGAATATTTAACCAATAAGTGATGTAGTGCTTCTTACTTGTCATTATTGTTCTAGATTATAGATTTCATGTACCTAGGATTGGTTGAACTTTTTTATTGTCTTCTATATTTTCATTCTATGGACTTGTCTTTCAGTTCCTCTCTTTGTTGTATTTTGTGTCTTTTGTTGTTGGGTGATTTCTTGCATGTTTGGGACTTGTGCTATGGATATGTGATGTAATGTGTACAGACCTTAGCATTGAGCTTGCCTTATTATTTTTTACCCTTAACCTAGCCCAATTTTTCTGTTTGACACCTTTTGACTACCCTTTGACTATCATTGCATATTTTGACTTCCATATTAGCAATTTAACGTACAAACTTACTTTTAAATATGCCACAGTGCCCTACTCATACCGTGGCCACCTCTCTCTCTCTCTCTCTCTCTCTCTCTCTCCCCTTTCTCCCTTGCATTAATTCTACGCCAAATTTTCAGAAGGAGCGGGTTCGAAAGTTTTTTTATGGAAAATAGCGTGAACCTGGAATAATTTAAGAAAGAGCTAAGACGCCAAATAGTTTGGCGTACTCCAGAATCTGTGATTCTGTTCAGCGCATTCATAGAATGCGCCGAACGGTTCAGCGCATTTCAGAATGCGTGGAACTGTTCAGCGCATTCTATGAATTGTTCTTCATGTTTAGGTTATGCGCAATTGGCTTACGTGAATTTCCGTGCATTCGATATGATTTCACAATGTTAATGTTTTGATTTTCAAATGGCAGCAGGTTATTGTTGGGAAATATATTTTTAATTTTTTTTATAATACAATAAATTTGTTTGTCATTATTATATTTTGGAATTAAAAAAAAAGAAAAATCGAATTATAATGCAATAAGTGCTTTGAACCCATAATTATTTGCAAAGAGGTAAGTCCAAATTTTCGGTAGGGGCGTAGTTGTAGCCATATTTAGCGGAATATTTATTGGAATATTTTGAATGGATTATTGTATTGGAAATATTTTGCACAAAAAAAAAATATTGTAGTTTGGAGTGGATTATTTATTTTCATTATATTTTAATTTCCCTTTAACTTTTAGTAAATAATTATAGTTAATATGGTTATTAATTACGAATCAAATGTAGCTTAATATCAATATACTTTAAAATAAATATTAAAGTTAGGTAAATTATGGAATTTAGTTAATTAAAATTGAGAGAAAATAGTGAAATAGTTATTAAAATAAGTTAAAAATGTTATTTTAAAAATAAGGTGAATATGATTTAAATTTTAATTTTAAAAATAGGATTAAATTAGAAAATCTGTGTATTTCTATTTAAATTGTTATGAACATAATATGAACATCAATTTAATTTTAGAAGGTATATTAAAATGAAATATATATCAAATTATAACAAAGTATTGAATATTTGGATGACTAAATATTTATTCAGCATCTTTTTCTTCATAGAATGATTGGAATGGGAATATTGCGTAAATTAATTAACACCAGTTATTGAAAATACATGATAAGTTCATTAATAGAATGAAATACATATCATTAGAATTAGAAGAAAGGTAAAGAAATTATAATTACGAGCGGCTTAGTACAATGCGCATACGCGCTTGGATTTGGGTTAATGTAGGACAACATAAGAATTTTTCTCGAATAGTACCATCATAGATCAATTTCTTCCTTGGAATAATATGAAGGAAATCCCTTGATGGTGACCGCTTTATTGATAAGCTTCTTGATGATGATGACATTTCTAGATGAATATTTAATATATGCAATTTAGTTTGTCATTAAGATAATAATATTAAATGAATTTTTTTAAATAAAAGATTTGAAGAACACGAGCGAAAATAATATAACGAATTACAAGTTAAGCAACAATCACGAACATGAATATTAATCATCAACATAACAACAAGAAATACATTTAAAAGTTATGTTCGAACGAGAAAGTAAATAACAACATGAAATACAATTTTAAAACACGGTGATAGGAGTAACGCTGAAGTTACTGCTGCATATTATTAAGAAGATATCGTACACGAGTTTGGAGCTGTGTTTGTGTAGGACAACATTTGAAGTCGATCTGGAATTGTTGTTGTAATTGCTGCCAATCTTCTCCATTAAGAAAATCCTTAGCTTTAGGGTGTTTTGAAGTTTGCATCAGCTGTTTATAAGAATCTAATTTGTGCTTATCGTGGTGAGGCGTCCATTCAGAGTATAAAATATAGTTATCTATATCCATCATAGACCTTTCGAAACCGGGTTCAATGTCACCGTTTTTATCTCGAGAAAGTTCTAGAATTCTACCTTTTAGGAATTCTTTTGCCACAAGGTGGTGCTTAAATATGGGAAAGCCTTCTTGTATACATTTCCAGCCTAACTCTCGACGTGCGTGGTTACCTCTGTATTCCTTCTCTTTCATCGTATCATCATGTAAGTACCACAGTAAGGAATCGTCATCTTCATCCCAAGTATGGATAATACACTTGAATAGTGCATTTGATGAAACTCTAGCCTCTAGGTCGTTATCGACAGGATAAGATAAGCTTTGACGCACTCGTATAGTACACTCCGTAATCCATTCTTTGATTTCTGTAGTGCTGCTAGCCTCGGAATTGTTGGAGTACATTCTTTATTACTGATGCTGAAATGAAATTTTTTGGAAATGTCTGTGAGAATTGTAGGTTTTTTTCTTTATTATTTAATACAAAACAATGAAGAAAAAAAATTGAGTATGTGAAAAAAAAAATTTTAACTGCTAGATATGAGTTGTCGAGCAATATAATAAGAAGATTTCGTAATATTAAAAAAATTTTAGAACAGGTATTCATATCCCAAAAATCAGCACAACAATACATCTCAAATCTCATACTACCGATGCCTAGGCAGTGCCCCACTTCCTGGAGTAAATCTATTTGGTGCCCTTCGTCTTCTCCTCTGTAACTGTGGCTCCTCTGAAACCTCAGTCTCCTCCTGCTCAACCTCGGCACGTTGGTGTGAAAGTTGTGTACTTGGTTCCGTCGGATAACCTCCTGTTAACATAATGTCCTGCTGCGTTGGGGATGAAGGTAATCCTACTGATGACATCCAGTGTGGAATGGCCATTGGAAATAATGATTGCCCACTAGTTTGGTCGTATTGTGGGTCATAATAAATTTGTCCTTGCTGACTGGACTGTCCAACGTGCGGGCTCCAATGTGGGGCTGAAGTACCTGCTGCCATGGATGGTGTATGAACGGATTGCCGATGCGAGTCTGACACAACATTCCGTCGGTGCCTACTTCCCATCGACCTAGAAGGAGCATCTGAAACAGATCGTCTACTGTGCTGCTGGCCATGAGAACTCTCCGCACATTCTCTCCTATGTTGCTCTGCCTCTGTCGATGTATCGAAGGTCGTGTAGTCGATATAAACAGATTGTTGAACTCAGGGGCGGAACCAGCTTCAATTTTGAGGGGGGGCAAATACAGCACAAAAATAATATTATATATCTATATATTACGAAAAAATTAAAAAAAAATTAAGCAAGAAAAATTAAAAAAAGATGTAATTAAACCGTCCATAAAATCTAAAGAGAATATTATAATTAAATGTGAAGATAATATATATTTAAAGGCAAGTGGACAAAAAAAGATTTTTAGGGGGGCAAAGATAATTTTTTTAGAGGGGAAAAAAATTTTTTTTACTCTCCTATAATTTTTTTTTTTACTCTCCTCTAAAAAATTTTTTTTTTTTTGAGGGGGGGCAATTGCCCCCCCTAGGAACCATGTGGTTCCGCCCATGGTTGAACTCGAGCAGACAATTCAGCAACCTGATCTATAGCCATCTGCAATGAACTAGCATTTTGGCCCCCACCCCCGGCAAGTGGCTCAAGTATCGCAGATGATCGTATATAGTAATCCGCCTAAAAAAAATATAATTTTTTTAAGGGGTTTGTAAAAAAAATTAATACATTTTAAGTAACATTTCAATACGTACCACTATTCTCTCGCCAGGTGATTGAGGAAAGAAGGTCTCTGGAGGCTCAACTTGAGGTTGTAATAGGTAAATAAAAGCCCAGGATCTATACCACCGTAGATAAGCACCAACTTCTTGGTTGCCTGTACCTGTGACTGGAATGATGGGTACCACGTAAGCCCTTCTCTCCTCCCAGATCTGGAGATAGTCACGGTATTGGACTGTCCAATCTTGATCTGCTCGACCCCTACCATCAATGCGCCTGAATGACTGATCCATGGGTTCAATTTCTGTGGTTGGTAGCCCTGAAAACTGTCTTACAACCCGGTCTGGAAGGTGCCACTCTGCACGTTTCCAACTAATAAGCGGTACTCGTGCCCTCCAAATCTCTTCTCCATCATGATACTGTAATGGAAGAGCAGCTAGTACTGTATGGGTATATGGAGTCATGTTTACCTAGAAATTTGGCCACCGAAATTTTGTTATAATTTTTGAGATAAAATATATTATTTAAATAATAAGATTTTTATTTTACCTGACTCATACGCAACCCATCGAAGTCATCTCTATACGTCATCGTATTGCCTGCAGGTAGCTCACATATCCTATCTTCAACCCACCTATATATTTGTATGAACCATTAGTAATGAAATAAGAAAATATATTGTATTGACCAAAGCTTACGAACCTGCAACCCAATGGACGGCCGGCTAAGTCAATAATCTGAGGGACACGGAGTGTTGGTCTACCAATATACAATCGTTCCCAGGACCAAACTTGCAGTAGTGCCACACAACCCGCTATATATGTCCTTGTTGGTCTTGTGGCATAACACAGCTCCCTATAAAGGTGTGCAAGAACAGCACCACCAATTGACATCCTACTGAAGCTGTCAACATCCACTAGTAGAGGTAGCCATTGTAGCGAAACATGAATCCGTGATGTATCTGGAATTAGAAAACAACCTATCATGAATAGGATATATGCACGAACATGTCGTAGGAAAATCTCCGGTGCCAAATCATCATAGGATTCTCTATAAAATGTCCAGCGGAGCCAACGCAGTGGGAGCATAGAATCAATTTGTGAAGAACCCATCCTAAATGTCGCAACGTCTTCCTCATCATTGGGGTCATGATAGACTGTTTCCCTGCTGGGATGCATGCCAAGTAACTCGTCACAGCAATCCGGCCATGTTGCCCATATACGTCCTTGCCCAACAACATTTGGGCCTACCACTGCTGGTCCATCAATTCTAAGCCCCAGTAAAATTTGGACATCCTGCAATGTGATAGTCATCTCGCCAATTGTAAAATGAAATGTGTTTGTTAATGGGCACCACCTCTCCACCAATGCCTGAATCAGGTTGTGATCCAACCTAATAAACTGCAAATGCCTGAGGTTCTGAAAACCCAGATTATTCAACACGTATATCATCCGTGGGCACTCAATTGGCCATTCCCTAGCCATTCGCAGATGAGCTGACGCTATTAGAGGAGATGCCTAAAAAGTTCAAATATTTTATAATTAATTAGATCTTTTAGCTTGACATAAGTAATAAATACTGAAAGTAATTTATTTGACGTACATGCTCTGGGTCATGCGCTCTATGGGAATCTCCAAGTGATGCTATACTAAGCTGCACTGCGACATTTTCTGCAGTAGTACGATGCGATGTGCGTCGACCTGAACGAGCACGTCTAGTTCGGTCGGCCATACCTATTAAAAAGAAGTTAGATACACATCATAAAATTACAACGCATATTCATTTAGAAGCAAATTTATAAGGTGCAAAACTAGATTACCTTGATGATGAAGGATTGTTTGGACAAGTTGATCTATTGTGACCTATTTGTTTGCAAAAACCACAAGCTTTGTTTGATCTACTCGGCGCTTCATCCATCGTGTTACGGAACCTATTCAACCGTGGTCGCCCTGCACGGCGACGAAAACTTGGTGCCATCAAAGGTATTATTCCCTGTTCTTCAGTAAAGGTGGGCCATATATCTTTCGGGGGGAAGACATGGAATTGTTTGGAGTACGTTGCAAAATACTCCTCAACCAAAAATATTGGTGATACGAAAGCATTATGGTCCCATCGCCTATAACCAGCAACTGTAACGACATGAACACAAGGCACATGGAAAATTTGTGGTTTCAAGCACGTGCACAAACAGGTTGATGTATTGATTATCTCGACCTTGTTTGCACGACCAGATGAATCAATAACTTCAAATTCGTTTCTGTTAATCATGACTGGTTCGGGACATCTTCGAGCATCACGTTCAGCTCTTTGTATGACTAGCATGGTGCGTGGAACAAACTTTGATTGTGCTGCCTCAACCCACTTTCCAGATTCAGATGATCTTCTTAAGAATAATGCTACAAGATTATAGTAAATTGACATTACTAATCCTTGAATCGGCAATCCTCGAGCTCGTTTAAGCACTCCGTTAAAACATTCAGATGCATTTGTAGTCATTATACCATACCGACAGCCTTCATCAAATAATAGGGTCCATTTAGCAACATCACGTTGGACCAACCATTCGAATGCCTCCGGCTTTGTCATTTTAATTTCATCCATCATTCGATTGAAATATGCGTACTCATCAGTATTTCCGGCAAAATACATTTTGTTACTCAAGCCCTTACTATCGGGAGTTCCCAAACAACGGACCATCTTTTTAAAATTTTCACGTAATTGCCGCAGGCAGTGCCTATGAACAACATTAGGAAATACTTCCCTACACCCGCGCACTAAACCTGGGTGCTTATCCGAAACAATACACAACTTCTGTCGATTAGCAACCGTTGGTAAAAGTTCTTGTAGCTTTTGCAGGAACCACATCCATGATTCATTGCTCTCCGATTCCACCACTGCAAAAGCTAGTGGAAACAACCCACCATTTCCATCAATGCCTACTGCTGCTAGGAGCGTCCCTCGATACTTCCCAAGCAAGAATGTCCCATCCATGCTAAGCACCGGTCTACAATGTTGCCACCCATCTATAGAAGGACCGAAAGCCCAAAAAAGTGCCTTGAAGCGTGCAGGAGGTACGACATGAATATTATATACAGTGCCTGGTTGGGATAACCTTAAGGCTTCCATAAAACAAAATATAGAGTAATAAGATTGCTCATAGCTACCAAAAGTGGCTTCAATAGCTTTTCTACGTGCGTCCCATGCCTTCATATATGATATCTTAATGTCATACTTTGATTCCATTCTAGCTATAATCTCCTTTGGCTTCATGTCTAATTGTTTTTTAATTAGAGGAATTATTTGTCTGCATATAAATTTTGAGGTGCAATTATGATGTCCACTAGCCAAAATTGGGTGAGTGCATGTATGTGGAGGTCCACATGTCGATATTTTCCATAACCCGCCTAATCTTTTACTTCGTGCAGCATGTAAACGCCAAAGGCAGGGACGTTCAGGAGCTTGATGATGAGCACAAATGACACTCAATCGACTTTTGTTGGATGTCGAATTTATAAATTGAACATTATGCAGTATCGACCAAGCATTAACTGCAACTTGTAAATCTACTTTTGTATGAAATATCATACCTTCATATAACTCTACTGGAGTTGTTGTTTGTAAGGATGGAACAGTGCTAAAACAAGGAGCATCAAAATTTTCATCATCATCCCACTGTTGAGTTGTCCGGACTGTTTCGACAAAATCATTATTCATGTTCATGCCATCAATCCCATCACGATTTTGTGTTGCGTGTTCTGCAATGAACTCTTCTCCATTACAATCCGTATTGGTAAATTGTTCCATCGGTATGTGGGAGTCCAATATCGGGCTATCATCATTTGATGAATTAGTACTATCGCTATTCATCGTTTCATATCCTTCATCTTCATTTTCTGAATTACGCTCCATGAAAGGCATTGAGGGGTTGATATCTCCTGCTACTGTATAATTAGAGGTGTCGTAATATGAATGTTCCCCTTCACTTTGTCTAGGTCGAACTCTTGGAAGCTGCCCTATTGAATTACTAGGTTGCTCCCGTAAAATTGGACAACCATCTAAGTCATCTTCAACATTTCTAGAAACATCTCTAACACTAGTCATAAAGGTTTCAGATGTGATAGTGGGCCTAACACATAAAAGTTAAGTTAGGTGTAAGGACAAGTTAAGTCAAACTGTCATGAAATACAATGGTTGATACGCACATGTAAGCTTGAACCGGTGGTGTAGCAACCTCGATAGGTGAAATTTGCTCAATCTCCACATAAACAACAACAGCTTGTGATCTAGCCTCCATCAACATGTACTCACAGACCTCATCATCGGTGACATGAATCGCACAAAATCCACCATTATTTCGAAGACAACATGTGAGGTTAATAGTGGCTGTTGTAGAATTTATTCTAAGTGCACGCATAATTCTTCTTTTTAACATTTCAAGGGAAATATTATCATCGATCAGGAGTGGTCTAATCGTCCCGCCAATATAACTTGGTGTGAATTCGGCCGAAATTTGTAACTCTCCATTGAAATACAGCAATAATCGAGACATACTATCAACATAAGAAAAGTTATTTAATAACTACCTATGTCTTATCAAGATTTATACCCACAAATACAAGTCTTAAATCATATCTCAATGGTTTTTGAACAAAATTATCCCTATTGATCATGATACTAATATTATGATTGATATTAATATTGCTCACTATTATTAACAAAAATTAACCTTTTAATCATGAGTGTAATATTTTTACTAACAATAATTTTATTCACTATTAATGATATCGTGATTCATTATTTCTCAATATTAACCACGGAGTATGACAATTTTTTTAAAATTATACATTATTATATTATGATCAATTTGTATATCTAATAGCTCTGAGACACAATTTTTGATAAATTCGTTAAAGATTCCAAAATTTTCATCATCGTATGCAAGTTGAATATCTTAAAAAATATATACAAGGCATGATTTGAGTTAACACTTTAATAACCATAACAGAACAAGTAAATTAAATATTGAAAATCTCTATATAACTATGATAAAGTCAATTTTAAATTGAAGCCTTAATTCTGTTTTATTTGTCAAATTTTAATTATACTCTAAAATTCGTAATTTTTTCTAATTTATAATGCATTAAAAAGTAAATAATAAAACTTTAAAAATGTCCTTAATAAGGATTCCAAACAAATTAACATATATTGATACGTGGTGAAAATATGTTCAAATTATTAGTTTTCATAAATATTAAATTTGCTAAATTCCTAAATTAAAACATTATACATAACTTCTTTTAAATGTAACTAGAGTTTATTCTTTAATCCAAAAAAAATGTATGGAAAAAAAAATATTCTGGAATTTATATATTATTAACATAACTAATTCTTATATATTTTTTATAAATCAAAATATTTATTTTCGTAAATACAAGTTGATTTTTTAAATAAAATTATATTTCTTACCCATCATTTTTTAAAATTGTATTGATAGTAACAAAATAAACTTTTTTTTGACTTCGTTCACCCAATTATAATAATATTTTGGGAACATTATACGAAATAACGTAGAAAGTATTTTAATAGAAAAAAGATTAACTAGTACAATAATTATTACGCAGACTCATAATAACCAAAATTGTGCATGCTTGTATAATAATAATTTCTTTAATATAATTTAAATATTAGAAAATTAATAATTATAACTAATATAAGCTGTTAAATAGGCAAACCTACCTGAGTGGAGCTCTGCCCAACTATCTATCCTCATTTTCAAACTATAATATTCTATTGAGTATGTGTATCACTAATCTGCTAAGATCTATCCAAATATAACTAGACAAAATTAAATTGAAAATTAAAAATTTATCTTTCTTCTAATGTAAATTACTTAATGGTTTCCATAAAAAAAAAGCCTTATTTTATTTACTTATTATCTATCAAAAAATGAAATAAATGGAGTAGGATGAATAATACTATTTTGAATTAACTTATGCTTGTTCAAAATAGGATTTCGTTCCACTTAACTCTACTAACTTTCATCAACTAAAATGCTTCAAAAATTTTACTTAATGGTTTCCATAAAATAAAAAATCCTTATTTACTTATTATCTATCAAAAAATGAAATAAATGGAGTAGGATGAATAATCCTATTTTGAATTAACTTATGCTTTCTCAAAATAGGATTTCGTTCCACTTAACTATACTAACTTTCATCAACTTAAATGCTTCAAAAATTATGTTTACGCCACTGCATTTAACAAATAAATCAACACAAACAAACATTTTACGGAACAACTCATTCATGTTCTTTAAAAATAGGAACAGTCCAATTAGGAAGATTAAAAGATCTTCTAAGTTGATTACTTGCTAATGATCAAAGGCAATCCTAATGAATAATTACTAATAATTATTTCATTATCGGCTAACTAATTTAAAAGCCATGCTTTTCTCTTCAAAGCCATTAACGGAGACCACTCTGCAAGAAGGTAAACTTGCATGAAATTAGTTACTTTTATTGTTAGTTAATTAGCCATTAATGCTAATTAACATCGATTATTTACGAATAATTTTGTCAGGCTTATATCGTGTATATGGGCGAGTGTCTGGAGATGGACGGGTTTTCCATAAAGTTGGTTCATAAAAGTCTGCTCCATAAAGTAATTGCAAGGTAATTACTTTTCTAAGTATATATTTCAGAACCATTCATATAAAATTTATTTTTTCTAATTATTTCTCGTAATAGGAATTTGGAGATCATGATTCCCTTTAGCTTGTTAAAATGCATATTTCTCCATACATACTTGGGTAATTTCAATAAATCCATCTAGATTTTGCTTGCCAATTTCAATATCTAAAAATTAAAACATATATTATGGTTCTTGAATTGTAATTTTGGCTTGGTTCTTTATTCGGCTCGCTTGTATCTTTTTTTTTCTTTGGAATAAATCCCTTTTCAATTAAAAAAAAAATTCTTTAAAGAGGTATTTACATGCACAACACTAAGAACTTTTCAATTTACATATTTAACACATAAACTTCATTATTTACTCACATAATATTGAAAACTTTAAATGTCAACAACAATACAATCTACCTAATTAAAATTTCAAACGACATCCAAATCTCATTGCAACTTCGAAGCTTTCACACACTGACAAACCCATTGCCAGCTTCACATGTTGTTGCGCTCAAATGTGCATGAAGGCGTGATTTATGTAAGTTTTAATAAAAATTACATACAAATGACCTTGTTTCTCTCTTACTAAATAATTTTTTTCATAAACCTAATGACCTTGTTTAACAGATGTTGTGAATTTGCAAAAGATTCTCCAACATGTTCTTTAAATTTAGACTTCTTAACTATATGGTGCTTTGCAAGTTTAGAAGAGGACGATTCAATTGTTTACTTAAGAAGGGGATTCTTGATTTTTTAGTTAAACCTTGGGCTAAATTATGCTCCCAAGTCTTTTGGTTCTTGGTTACACCAAAAGGAGAGGACTCCAAAATTAGATAAATGGTTGAGAATTGCAAAATATTCCTTTACTTATTTAAACTTTGAAGTTTTATATTAGTTTTTCTTTTTCTTGTTTAATTCCCTCAAAACCCTTGTTTTTTTTCTACTATAATTTAAGATGAATATAAATATAATACTAGCAAGCTCCCTGCATATACATAGATACATACATATACATAGATACATACATATATACATACATATATATATATACATATATAAAACTAAAATGTGAACAAAGACACTTAACCATGCATGCCTAAAGTAGATTCAATTTGTGTCAGAGTAAATATTTTTTAAAAATATTGACATATTTTCAATAATATTTTTAACATAATTGTACATCAATTATTTTTGCTATAATTTTTTAGAGTTATATTGTCCTTGAATGGGAAGCTCTTACTAAAACCAGTACTCCTACATCAACATGTTGATGCAAAATGATCTGCTGTGTGCTATTCTCCTAGTGTGTACCATTCACATCTATCGAAGCACAGCAATTAGTAATTAAAATCATGATAACGATAATCTAATTTTTCTTAACAGTTAATCCTTCTCTGTAAGAAAATTTGTGATTAAGAATCGGTTTGGAACAACTTCTTATTTATTTTATTTTTTCAAACTATGAGTAATTCTTTTATTATTTTATTTTTGTTATTAATATTTTATATGTTCTTTTATTTCTTTCCAAAAAAAAATTTTAGTAAGGTTTTTTATGCAATAATTCTTAAAAAAATATTTTTCATGTCAATTTTTCAATCATTTTTACAAAAAAAGGAGTCATCTCAAACACTCAAGATAGTTCCAATTGTCAAATTTCTCTAAAGTCACAAAATTCCAA
>NW_021318852.1:6237325-6289130 GCF_001605985.2 Dendrobium catenatum
CTCCACCTAAATGTTGCCAACAGAAGAAATGAAAAATTATTTTCGACATAATCAGCTAGCTTCAATAATACCTCAAGAGCCCTACGCGATAAATCAACAATATTATTACAACATTAACATAAAACCTTAAGAAATTAAGCAGCAAATAAAAACCATACCTTCTGAGCTTTAACACGAAATTTGAGAGAAACTTCACTGGTTGATGAGTGGTGTAACAAGAAGGCAGCAAGCTCTTTTATAGCCGGAACGCAGCACTCCCGTCATCAATTATCACTCCCAACCATCTCTCCGATTAATGTTTCACTAAGTTAAGACTTTCAGCTTTCGCGGTTACACATTAGATTAACAAAGCGATCTAAAATAATGACTAGAAAATAGTAAAACAAATACGTGATTAACGATAATCCGCCACTTAACATTTGGAACTTTCACCTTAGAGTTTCCCTCTCGATCGCTCTTTCGAAGTAGTGTTAGCGGAGGACGAAGGTTAGCAAGCCAAGGGATGCCACTGAAAGACGGAGGCTGCCGGCGGTTTTGATCAACGGAGAGTTGGCCAAAGTCGGAGAGACGGGTGGTCGTCCAGTGATCTTCCACTATCCTGTAGGTTGTTGCTCGTCGATGACGTCCATCAAAGTAAAGAGAACGCGCTCCACGTATTCCTCGACTGTGCCTTCAGATCCAAATCCGGGATCAAAGAAAGGTGATTGAATGATGTCAATTTCCTCTTGAGAATTGTAAACGAATCGTGATCAACATCTGGATCGGCCATGCATGAACATGGGAGTGCCTTGGTGATATACTTTGGAGGAGCCGCTAAGGGGAAGGGGCGGCCAAGAGAAAACAAACGGAAGGTGAGGGTTGGCGGCTGAAGGAGAGGGGCGGCTTGGGCAAGGTGAAGTGGGGTGATGGGGATTGCTTGAGTGGTGTAGAATTAATTTAGAAAATTCTGAATTCAATTTCAGATTTTTCTAATGGGATGGAATAAGCTTAATTTGAATTCAAAATATTCAAATTAAACTTATGAGAGGACCAGTGGTTTTAGGAGGGGATTGAGGGAATGTTAAGTGAGATTGGGGTTTAATTGGAGAGAGAAATGCAAGGGGAAGGGCTCGACCATAGGAGGATGGAGGGAGAATGTCTAGATTCAATATATGTGGGCCCAAGGGAATTAATTGGATTGAAATCAAATCTGATTTTCAATTTCAGATTTGATTAAAATTAGGATAGCTTCTTAATTGAGATTTTACTAATAGGAAGGTATTTGAAATTCAAAAGTTTATTGAATTCAAATGAATATCATTTCCTAATTAGCAAGGGTGCATTTTAGGAAGGTAATCAAAGGCAATTTGAAATTTGAAATTCAAATTTGGGGAGCCATGGGAGGGCCGGCGGTTTGGATTTATGGAGAGGGGCGGATGGGGCTTTGGAGGCCGGCGGGTGGGGCGACCAAGTGAGTCCGGCGGCGTGGGAAGGGGATCTCACTTTTGGGATGGGATGGGGCAACGAGAAGAGGAGGTCGGTGGGTGGTTGAGTGGGATTGGTGTGAAAGTATAAGAGAAAGAAGAAATCGTAGAACCGCGAACCTTGGAATCCTCCAAAGGTTGACAGATATTACTTTCACCCTCACCTCGGGTTTATCCTCTCAAGAACTCACTTAGAGATCAAGCCAAGAAATATGAAATTACCATTTATAATCATCATTAGAAAAATACAATGACTAGGCCTTCATATATAGGCCTCCAAAACACAAAATGTAAAATACACAAATGCCCTCAGGCTACAACATGACACAAGTCCCTCATAGGGGTACAAGTGGAAAACTGAAAAAATAATTAAAAGAAAAGCACTAAAACATCATAAAAGAAACTATGAATCATAGCCATCGATCTACGATTCCATCGATGTTAAGTATGTCGAAATCTCCGGTGGATGTCCTCATTAGATTATCAAACGGCTGCTTGACACTCTTTCATTTGGCATAAAGACTGTTCTCTCAAATTTTCATGATGCACCTGGATAGCTCTGCTAGATGGTTTAAAATCTGCCGATGCCATGTTAAAACATAACATCCTTGTTCATGCTAGCTGCTCCTTTTGTCATTTTCAAAATGAGAGCATGAACCCCCTTCTTTGAATGTGAACACACCTTTAGTATCATCTCTTACATACTTCCTTGGACATCATCCTTTTTGCTAATGCCCAACATCTTTATCTACTTTCATTCATTTTTGAAATGGCTCAATGCAAATCTACAACATAAAACTTCTTTTATTTGGCAACTACCTGCTCTATTTACTTCATTTGGAAATAAAGGAATGGTAGGCATTTTGGGCACTCTATTAACAACACATCTTTTACTTGTGTTATAATTAAAAGAGCCATTCTGTGGAAGGTATCAAAGTTGAACAAATTTGACACTATAAGTGATGTGAAACATATATGGAAACATGAATTGCTTAGGAATTAATAACAACTTGTTAAGTTAAGCTACTTTTAAACTCAATTACCAAGATAGGATTCTAGGAGTTCTTAGTTGCAATTAGGCTTTGGTAGTTAGTTACACAAAAGATTCGTAATAACACTAGATGCAAAATAACAAAACCCATCGTTTAACAAATAGAAAATTCACCTTTCAGTTTCCCTCTCTTTCGCTCTTGATAGTGGGGTTAGCGGGATAACGACTTCAATAATCCTAGAGATGCCACCGAAGGAAGGGGGCGCCTACGGTCTTGATCCACGGAAAGTTAGCCGGAGGGGAAGATGTAGGTGGATGTCTGATGATTCGCTAATGTCCGGGGGGTAGGTGTTCTTTAATAGAAGATGTCAGGGTGAAGAGGATGCGGTCGACATATTCGTCGACGATGTCGTTAACTTCCAGATTGAGGTCGAAGAAATGAGATTGTAGAATATCCACTAAGCCTTGATGGTCGTAAATGAAGCCGTGGTCACGCTCTGGATCGGCCATTCATAGAGGGAGGTAGACTGAGAAGTAGCGTACCTTCTTCCTTGGTTTATATGTGTAGCTAGGGAATAGGAAAATAATGGAAGAGGGAGGATGTTGGGTTCGGCCAAGTCTAAGGAAAGGAGATCCTTTTAGGTTTTAGATGTCAAGTGTTGGGTAAGGAAGGGAAATAAATTAAAGGGAAAATTTGAAATTAAATTTCAGATTTCCTATGATTGAGGGATTTTAATTTTAAAATTCAAACAAGGAGGGAAGGTGGAGAGAGGTGTGGCGGCAAGAAGGAAGAGAGAGGGAAGGGGAGGGGCTAATTATCTCCTTACTTGGAGCCCTTAATTAGTGAATGAAATAATTAGAATATAGGGAAGATGGGGTCGACCATATAGGGAGGAAAGAAAAGTGTCCACATACAATGTATGTGGACCCAAGCATTAAATGTGATTAGGGAATTAAATCTGATTTTAATTTCAGATTTAGAGAGATTAGAGGAATTTCCTGAAATAGTTAACTAATCCGGAAAGATTTTGAAATTCAAATTTAATTGATTTTCAAATAAAAGACTTTTCAAATTAAAAATTTGCTAGATCAGGAAAGTGATGATGAGGCAATGTGAATTTGAAAATCAATGGGTTGTGGAGGAGGGGCTGGTGGCTATGGGGAAGGGATTGGTAGACCATTAGCTTGGGGGAATCGTAGTTGTCGATCTATGATTCCTCTGATGGTAGACGTGTCGAAATCTTTTGCTGATGTCCTCATCAAAAAGAGATCTTATCTTATAATTTTTGGAACTACTAACCGACGACCTACCAATCCATTCCCCATAGCCACCGACCCCTCTTCCACAACCTATTAATTTTCAAATTCAAATTGCCTTATAATCACTTTCATAATCTATCCAATTATTAATTTGGAAAGTCCTTCATTTGGAATTCAATTAAATTTGAATTTTAAAATCTTTTCGGATTAGTTAACTATTTTAGGAAATCCCTCAAATCTCTCTAAATTTGAAATTAAAATCAGGTTTAATTTCCTAATCACATTTAATGCTTGGGTCCACATACATCGTATGTGGACACTTTTCTTCCCTCCCTATATGGCCGTGCCCCTCTTTCCTCTATTCTAATTATTTTCTTCCCTAATTAAGAGCTTCAAGTAAGGAGATAATTAGCCCCACCTTTTCCCTTTCTCTTCCTTCTTGCCATCGCCCCTCTCTCCTCCTTCCCTCATTGTTTGAATTTTAAAATTCAAATCCCTAAATCATAGGAAATCTGAAATTTAATTTTAGATTTTCTCTTTTAATTCCTTTCCCTCCCTTACCCAACACTTGATATCTAAAACCTAAAGGGATCTCCTTTCCCTAGCCTTAGCCGAACCCACCATCCTCCCTCCTTCATTATTTCCCTATTCTATAGCTACACATACAACCTAAGGAAAAAGGTACGCTACTTCTCAGTCTACCTCCCTCTATGGATATCCGATCCCGAGCGTTACCACGGCTTCGTCTACGACCATCAATTAGTGGATATTTGATGAGGTCATCGATCAACGGTTCAGACATGTGTATCGCCGGAAGCATCGCCGATCGATGGCCACGATTCAGAGCTTATATTTTTAGTTGTTCATGCATTTTCAGTTTTCAGTATTCCTGTTTTACCCTTGTGTGTGAGTGAGTTATGTTGGGGCCTCGAGGGCGATTTAGTCATTAGTTATGCTTTTATTTACTTGTATCTCATGACCTATATATAGGGGTCATGTATCATTGTATGAGGTTAATGAATTATTGAAGGAAATCTATGTGTAATTCTACTTTTTCTTGCATGAGTGCTTGAGAGAGGAGAGAGCTCAAGAGGAGCAATCGGCAAGACCCACCAATCGTTGGAAGAGTCCGCGATTCGTGGTAGATTCCCATATTGCGTAGTTTTCCATTTTCTTTGTTCTTCCCTACCTAGTCTTTTCCCCACCTCAACTCAAATTCTCCCCAATTAGGTGCCGCCACCCTTGATCTCGCCACCGGCCACCCTTGATCCCGCCGCCGGCCACCATCAAGGATCCGACCGGCATCATTCCGGCGAAGCCATCCACCCGGCCAAGCACTTCATCCGTTTGCTTCGAATTTGAAAGTTGAATTTCAAATTTCGAAAACTTTCCTAATTTGGAAAGCCAAATTTAGAAAGTTTTCATGGCGGAATTCAATACCTATTAAGTGAGATTGGAGTTACTAAATCTTTGCCACATCATCCTCCCTAGTAATAATCCTCTCTCAAGTGAATTCAAATCCCTCCCTCATGCATGCCGCCGGCCCCATGGAGGATTCACCCCATTGAATGCAATCAATGCCTTGGCAATTTTGGGAACCTTAATTGGAATTCAAATTTTCCCTCCTTGTCCAATTAAAACTGAAATAAAAATCAGTTTTAATTCATTCCCCTCCTCCTTTAGAAACAGCCGCCCCCCCCTCTTTGATGGATCCTATTAATGGCGCATTAATCCTCTTTAATCCTCTTTGAAAATTTGAAAATAATTTCAAATTGTTCCCTCCTAATTATTAGAATTTGAAATTAATTTCAGATTTTGATAAAATTACTTGCCACCTCACTAACCTAGCCCTCCTAATTTTCTCCACCCGCCTCCTTCCTCCTCTTGGCCGAGACTCTCCCTCTCCTTGGAGATCCCGCCGGCTACCCCTCCTCTCCTTGAAGAAATCCCCACGCCAAGCATGTATGGCAGATCCGGAGTTTGAGTGGGGTCTAGTTTTCCACGCCGACGGAAGCATCAACATCCTTCGGTCAACTTGCTTTGACGTAGGATTCGAAGACGAAACCACTGTGGTAGAGTACTTGGAGAGAGTCGTGCCAATCCTTGCAAGCATCTACGACCGGAAATTTGCAAAGCACACTTGGAGTCTCGAAAGTCAAGCATTCACGCCCTTCGCGTCATCGTCGACTCCCCCTTGCTCAAGACCCTTGGCATCACAACCTTCCTCGTGGCATCATATGGTGTGCTGAAATTCTTCTCCCGCAAAGCCTAGTATAGTTGAGTGAGTATTTCCCCAAGGTGAATCTCTCGTTATTAAAATGGCGGATTGTTGTAATAGCTTAGTGTTTGCTACTATTTTGATTGTCTGAAAGTTTTGGCTAATCTACATACTTCTTCGCCTAAGCTAGTTGATAACTACGAAATTTTAATGATTTTCTTGCTATCGCCATAAGTTATTAGTTGTAATTTCTTTGCCAACTCAATTTTAATTTCTTCCAAAGCTCCTTGCATTTGGTATCACATCAATATTCTACAATCTCCTTTTTTCGACCTCAATCTGGAAGTTGACGACACCGTCGACGAATACGTCAACGACATCGTCTTCACCCTAACATCTTCTAATTGAAGAACACCTACTCTCCGGACATTGGAGAATCTCCAAACATCCACCCGCGTCTTCCCCTCCGGCTAACTTTTCATGGATCAAGACTGTAGGTGTCCTCTTTCTTTCAGTGGCATCTCTAGGATTGCTGAAGTTTTTTTCCCGCTAACCCCACTATTAAGAGCGAAAGAGAGGGAAACTCGAAGGTGAATTTTCTATTTGTTATGTCACGACTCAGCCCGGTGAGCTCGTGTAAACAAACGGATGTCGGATGTTCAGAACATGAAATTTTCATAAAACATGTATTGAAGAATCTAAAACACTTCAAAAGAAAAAATAAAAGCGTCTCTAAACAACTTTCCAAATTATACTAAGCATTTCATAAAAAGTTTCATAAGTACAAAGGTGGCAAAATATCTCATCATGTCAAACCACCCAAAAAAATGTAAATTACAACTAAAATAAACATAAGAGGAACATGTCATCCGGTCCTCTAACAACCTATGATGCACGGACACGACACGACACGGACACGGGACATGACAATTTTTAAAAATATAGGACACGGGTGCGGCGTGGACACGTCATAATAATTTTTTAATATAATATATAGAAATTAAGGTGACATATAGTAAAAAGTCAAGCAATAATAAATCAATTTCATGATAAGTTGATAACTTGTTTAGCTTATAACATAAAGATGTTTATACAAAAATGTTTAGTACAACACAAAAATATAAGCAAAAAAATCATTAATACAACATGAAGGTCTAACTACTCAATAGAGAGGAATGATAAAATTAGATTCAAGATGTTGGTCTTTGGCCTTCAATATAATCATTATTAAATATCATTGCTTCCAACTCTGGTTCAACTAGAGAAAGATTTGCAACCTCCAATAATCCCATATCATCAAGGCACTCGAACCCATCTCATCTCCAGCAACATCCCACATCTTGTTATCATCTGTCATATAAAGTGGGGTTTTCCTTGATAAAAGACGAAGATTTGTATGCACATAAACTAAATCTTCAGCACGTTGTGGAGTTATTTTATTCCTCTTCATTGATTGAATAAATGAGTATGTGCTCCTATTTCTCTCACAACAGGAAGATGATGATACTTGACCAAGAAGTTTTATTGCTATTGTTTGAAGAAGAGGGGCTGAAGCTCCATGAATCAACCACCATATTTTGGATCCATCTTCCATCTATCAACCAAAGATTCTTGATCACCAAAATGCTCTAAATATCCAAAGAACTTTGCAAGTTCTATATTAATTTTTCTTCTCTCCTCATTTGGAAAATATCTTTTCAGGCATATCTTTCTCATATTTGAAACTTCTAAATCTTTTTGTGGTGAGACACGTTGATGGTCTTCTTGAAGCCATTCTTTACTTGAATACCTTCAAATAATATAAGCATATAAAATATATATTCATTTACCAACAAATTTAAATTAAATTAAAAGATAATATAATATACATTGGATTTAATGAATGAGCTAAACAATGCAACGATGTGTTGTTTTTGCTCCACCTATCTTCAAAAATAGTATAGACAATGCTCCAGAAACTTGAGTCTTCATCATGTGACTTTCTTTCATGTCTGTATATAATTTCTTTCACTTTTGCTAACATAGAGTCCCACATCTCATAAATCAAATGTAGACATGATTTATCTGTGTCAGCCTCTCTCAACATATCATAAATTGGATCAGTGAAAGCCAAAATGTAGTCTATATTATCCCACCACAAATCATCTAAGACCTTTTCTTTAACATACCTTGCCTTCCCAACATCATCTTATCGATAGCAAGATCACTTCTCACTAATCACCATAGATTGAAGAGCATTTTTAATTTGTTTGAATCTTCTCAACATGATTATTACAGAGGCAAAACGAGTTTCAGCAAAAGCTAGCATTTTCAAGTGGGAGAAATCATTAAACATTGAAAGTCTCATAGAATGACTCATAATAAAATTTCTGATTAGAACAGCATCATCTGCAACCACTGTTATCCAATGACATTCAGCATAGATGATTTCATTAGCCTCTGTATTCTTTGCTGCACAAATATTTTTTAGAGCAAGATTTAAAGTGTGCACAACATAGGGTGTCCAAAATATATGGGGATAAGTTTGCTCCACCAATAATCCTGCAGCTCTACACACCGGTGCATTATCTGTAATAACCTGCACAACATTTGAAGGCCCAATCATGACTATCACCTCTTTAATCAAATTGACAATAAAATGTTTATCCTTGTATTCTTCTTCACAATTCACTGCTTTAATGAACATTGGGTAATTCTCTGTAACGGCCATGAAATTAATAAGTGGTCTTCTTTGAGGATCTGTCCAACCATCACACACACTAAATTAACACCTTTTTCTTTCCACACTCCTTTTGTTGGTTCAAGCAATGTCTCAATATGTGCTCTTTCTCTTTCCAATAATTTTGATCTTAATGCATTGTAGCAAGGTGGAACATATCCTGTGAGGTTGTTGTTACATGCAAAAATGAAATGATTTTATAATGAGGATTTCTTGCAAGGTTGAAAGGAAGTCCCGCTGAAAAAAACATCCTTGCTATTTCACCATCCAATTCCTCTCGCTGATGCAAATTAAAAGCCTTCTCTAGAGGACTATTGGCTACCTCCTTTTCTTTTCTTGTTTCATATCCTTCACTTCTAAATGATAAATCTTGATCAACTCTCACAGATGATGAAGAAGTGTGAGATGAGCCATAAGTAGATGGCAAAGGTACCTCTTTAGGGAGTGTCATTTGGATCCTAGATTCAGTTTCATCAACTTCTGTTCAATTCAATCAACTGCGACGTAGTAATTTTAGGACACATTTTTTATTCCATGGCCAGAAATTTTAAGTAGATGTGCTTCACCCTATAATAAGATCCTTTGTAGGTGCCACCACAATAATTGCATTTAAATGACACATTCCCTCCTCCTTCAAATGCTTTTCCTAACTTGTAATATGAATCCATAATGGCTTTTCAGTTTCTACAGGGCTCTTTGAACCTTCACCTAATCCACTCCCGCCAGCAGCCTAGCTCATTTTGCTAACAAACCAATCATGCATATGAATACATCGAATTAAAATGATATAAAGTGAAATAAAAAAATCACAACATGAATAAAACAATATACCGGTCCTGCGGGTCCAAGGGGCGCTGCCCCTTGGCGGGGTTCGACCTGCCCGGTCAGGTCGTGGGGTCAAGGGTAGCTCCCCTGCGGAAGGTTCTGGGTGCAGCGCCCCCAGAACAAAATTTTATTGTAAGAGTAATTTTGAAGTTCTGCTTGTTTTAAGTCGTAGTTGTTTGTATGTGAAGATACCGAGTGGTACCGAGCATGTACCTAGCAGTACCGAGCATATACCTACCAGTATCGAGCATGTACCTACCAGTACCGAGCATGTACCTGCATATACCTACCAGTACCGAGCCAGTACCGAGCGTCTACCTACCAGTACCGAGCAAGTACCTACCAGTACCGAGCGTCTACCTACCAGTACTGAGCATGTACCTACCAGTACCGAGCATGTACTTACCAGTACCGAGCAGTACCGAGCATGTACCTATCAGTACCGAGCATGTACTGAGCAGTACCGAGCATTTACTGAGCGGTACCGAGCATGTACCTAGCGATACCGAGTGGTACCGAGCATGTACATAAGGTTTTTCAACAATGAAGAGAAGAAATGGCGAAATCCACTTACAGTTCTTGGCTCTCTTGCGCGCAGAAGGTGCTCTGTTTGGCCTTGATTGCAAACTTTGCCTCGAATGATAGTAGAAATAACGCAAGAACGAAGGAATGGGAAAGACGAGCTCTGCTTGGCCGAGCAGAAATGACGAAGGGATGGGAGGCGAAGGCAGCGAGCTCCGTTTGGCGTCGACTGTGAGCTCTCCCGGTCCGCCCTCGAAGATTTCTTTCGTGGATCGAAAAAATAGGGCTTCTCGTTCGCGAAAACGCTAAATAGAACGGACGATTTTATCATTTAATAACCGGACACACGTGTCGGACACGCGTGTCCGATTTAAATTTTAATGTTTTAAATTCCGACACTCCAATGCCGTGTCGGACACGTGTCCATGCCGTGTCCGACGCGTGTCTGTGTCCGACACTGCATACCCTCTTTAAGAGGTGTGTCGGTGCATCATAGTCTACAACTATAAGTGTATCAAGGTTGGTCAGCCATTCCTAGCAGCGGGTTTTCCTGAAAATATCTCAAAATGAGGGAATGAGCTAAAACTCAAATAGGTAACACTAACTCTAACAATTTCATATACCCATAAATGAAAATCAAAATATATGCTAAAAGTGAATTAACTCATCTATATGTTTATTAAATGTTATGGTTGTTTTGCTAAGTGTCACATGCTAGTTCATATGCATATCCTTTCCATTATTTCATGCCCTTTGTGTCATATAAATGTTCTAATATGCTTTCTTAATTCTTTAACATATACAACGGTACCGGTGTACCAGAAGTGTACTAATCAGGTATACAAACATATTTTTGGCAATTTATCTTTCTTTCCTATTTTGCCCCGAAGAGCCATATTGCTCATAAGAGTAGTATTGTGCTTTTGCACCATATTTGATACTCCGCTTTCAACATGTACAATCATTTAAACATTCTTTTCATATAAACATAGAATTGTAGTGTAGCAATCTCATATCAATCATATGCATTGATTAGTATGTAAGCTTACATGAAAGATTGCATTTCAAAGAACATCAACGTGCCATACTATCAAAGAAAGAAACTTCTATGCATTACTATCAAATAATGAAAACATTTAATATGCATTGCTTCAAATAATGAGAATATTTATTATGTATTTCTAAGTGTCAGACACTTCAAAACATAACATAATGGAACATGGGTTTGTAGAGTAAAGTGTTCCTACCTCAAATGTCACTTCTTGAAACCATTTCGGTCTTTCCTTAACACTTCCTCTTTTCAAGACCTAAGGAAAAGAGGTGACAACACAACATAAGCCTTTTTATACCATTACAAATCATAATACCTCACTATCCCTACACCCTACACATTCCATTAATTAATTAATCTCCTTAGGATCATTAATGCTCATTAACCTACCCATAAACTAAAGCATGTTTATCACATATTTATTAATTTAAATGTTAATTTATCACATATCCACAATCTAATGCATTTATATCAAATATTTTTCTTAATGAAATGTAATTTAAATGCTAATTTTCGGATTTACCTAAATTCCACTTTTTGGAAACCTAATTCTTCACTAATTTCATTAAATTTGCATGCTCAAACATCCCTCTTACCTAATTATAATTTTAGGGTATTTAATTTTCGGATTATTAAATATAATAATTAGTAAAATATAAGAAATTATGAAAATTCCCAATTTTCCACCATTAGAGCCCTTCTAAGATTATTTGGAAACACGCTTGTTAAGTACTCTTCACAAATTTTCCAATATATGACAAACCCTAAAATTTTTCTTCATAAAAAGTTCATTTTCTTGCTTAGGCATATGCTCACATACAATCCCTAACACTTTCCTATGAAAGCCCAATTAAAAAGCAAAACCCTAAATTTGGAACCTAAAGAAATTTAGGGAAAACTTTAATTTTTTTTTTGCAAAAGAAATTTACTCTCTTCTTCCTACGCACTTTTCTTTAACCAACTTCATGATTTTTAAAAACCCTAACGTTTGATTCATGAAAAATCTAGGAGAAGGAACAAGATTGCTAGGTTTAAAGCTTACCTCTACCTTATGTGTTTCCCCATGTTTTTCTTCAAAGATCATTGCCGGAATCTCGTTGGTCGTCGGTTTTCCCTAGCTTCTGTTGCCCCTTTCTCTCTTTCGCCCACCTTCTCCTTCGTTCGGCCGAAAGATATGCGTTTCCCCACATTTTTCTTCAAAGATCCTTGCCGGAATCTCGCCGACCACCAGTTTTTCCTAGCTCCCGCCGCCCCTTTCTCTCTTCCACCCGCCCTCACCTTCGTTTGGCCGAAAGAAATGAACAAGGGACTGAAATAATCGGTCCCTTAAGGCTTTAAGGGGGTTTTAGGGAAAAAGATGCATGTGCCCATTCCCTCGTTATTTTCTTAAGAGTTTATGAGGGCAAAATGGGTATAAAGGGTTAAAGTTTACTTAAACATCTTCGACGATTTTTAATTTCCAAATCGTGCGAAATTATGTATATGTTTTTTGTACTGTTTCAATTGAAATTTCACGTAGAATTTTATAAAATTTATTGCGTCAAATTCCGACAACTTTGGAATTTCACCTAATTTCGTCACGGTGCATCGAAATGCGTGCGACGCATATGATCGACAGTTTTTGGGTTTTACATGTTAAACGATGGATTTTGTTATTCTGCATCAAGTATTATTATGAATTTTGATCTTATTTCTAATTGTTTCGGTAATCTTGATGCGGACATCGGTATGAAGATTTGACGCATCTATCACAGGAGGCGTCGTAAATCGACGGCTATAATTTAAATATTTAATTATGAGTTATTTTTCTGAATTTTAGTACTTATTTGATGTATTTCCTGTTTTACCCCTAGGTTGGTTTATGTGAGTTATTTTTCGTAAATCGACAACAATTTTGTATTTTAAGTTTTTTTATGTTGTGGCATATATATAGGGCTTTAAGCTATTGTAATAGGGGGGATTATTGATATTAAAAATTTGTGTTCCACACTTGTGTTCTTTTGAGAGGACGATAGTGAGATTCCTATGGGAAAGAATAAGAGTTTTCACAGCTGCATGATGGGTCCGGGCTCGTGACTTGAAGTCCAAGGCTCGCGGTTTTTATTTTCTATCTTTTGTTTTTGTTTTGTTCCTTCTTTTTGTTCCTAGCCGTCGTCTTCATCCTCTACCTACGTCTATCATCATCGTCTCCATTTCCACCATAAGCCGCCGGTCACCTCACTAGAAAATCCTCCAAACCGCCGGCCATGGCTCCCTAGCCACCGGCCCCATCCCCACTTCGCCGTCTCTTTGAAATTTCCTAATTGGGTTGATGATGTAATTGGGATGATCAAATATTTCAAATCCTTTTGAATTTGAATTTGAATCTTTCCTAATTGGGTTTGATACATATTTGGAAGGTTTTAACTCTCCAATTCAAAATTCAAATTTGCATTAGGAGTTAAAACCCCCTCAATTACCTCCCTTTAATTAAGGAATTAATTGCAGCTTTAAATCTGAAATTTAATTTCAGATTAAAGGATTAATTCACTTAAGTAATTGGGGCCCACTTATTTGAAATCAAACTCCTCTCCCTCCCTCTCTCCTAAGCCGACCCCTCTTCCTCTTTCCTTTGCCTAATTATGAGCCATTTAATGCTCCTAATTAACTCCCTCATTAACTCAAAATTTTTCCTCCACAAATCACTTATTTCAAATTCAAAACATTTTGAATTTTGAAATCTTTCCTAAATTAGCGAATCTATTTTAGGAAAGTTTCTTAAGTTAATAATATTTGAACTCAAATTCAAATAGGAAATCAATTTGAATTTTAGATTCAAATCTGATTTATTGTCTCACTTTCCTCATTCCTAAATTCAAATCTAAGAGCCTTAAATCACATCATTAAATCCCCTTCCTGGCTTTGAAAACCGCCGGCCCCCTTAATGCTGGGAGTAGGAATTCTTTCTTAAAACCATCACCTTTCTTTGGAAATATTTCCTCTTTCCTACCAGCCGTGATATTCAAAGCTCAAGCCATTAATTACTTCCCTAGGCTGAGAGTGGAATAAGGAAATAAATTCCCTAATTCTCTCTACATCCCACCGTTTCTTATGGGCTGAAATTCCTCTTGTTACCACCGTCTTAATCCTTTCCAAAATCACTCTCCCAAGTTGGAATTAATCTCAGGCTTTTCACCCCTGCTGGCTGAACTCTTTCCCAAGGCTCCCGTGCTGTTTTTCCTCTACAAACTCCTCCCAAACCCTATCCCACGTTGGATGTCCTGCTCTCCAAAGCTGCTGCCAGAAAATTCCTGCAGTGGTTCTTGGATTGTCATCAACTTGAAGCTTCAAAACTGCTGCTGTCCACAGCTTTTCTAAACCTTTTAGGTTGCTGTCCAGGATTTTCCCAAGTGCCAAATTGCTGTCCAGGGTCTTCTCAAGACCACCCATCTGCTGTCCAGAGATTTCCGCAGCAGTTTGCTGTTGTCCAGCCTTTCTGGGAGCGACTGTTACTGCCCGGAACTGTCCGGAATCGCTGTCCCAGGTTGGCTACTTGTTGTGCAGAATTTCTTCTCAGGTTTTGGGCAAAGAAATCAGAACATGCTGTTAGATTTTGGTGAAGAGATCCTCTCCCTAGCAGAACCTCCTACCCGTTATACATCAAATCTTTTGTGTAACTAACTACTAAAGTCTAATTGCAACTAAGAACTCTTAGAATCCTATTTTGGTGAAACATTGAGTTTAAAATTAGCTAAACTTAACAAGTTATTAATTCCTAAGCAATTCCTATTTCCATATGTGTTTCACATCATTAGATGGATGGACCGTGAAATGAAGGTGGATAGAGTGTGAGAAGATTATTGACAAGATCTTGAGTGTAACATTTTTTGAAGGCAAGTTATTAGAAATCGATTTATCAAATTTTTGTAAGTACATTGTGGAGTAGAATATGCAATGATATGTTTTAGAATTAACGTGAAACATAGGATGGAAAAGAGGAAGACTTATGGTAACTTGCCTGTAAATTGTGATTCAAAAAGAAAATGAAATACAACTTGCGTAGATCACATGTAACGCCTTGTCTTAACCCACATAATTGGTTATGTCACTGATTTTTTTCTTTTTTATGATGACATGATAACTTCTATTATGTGTATATTTCTCGTCCTGCAGTGACATCTATCTTCATCGTGACATAAGTCTGATGCCCCAGAACCCATCAGCTTGGAGTGCGTGGAATTTTCTTGGGACTACAGAAAATGGTGTTTATCTGACATATTGGTTGAATGTGCTTCAGGTTTGTGGTGTAATTTTTAGTCTATCTTCTTTTATTGACCTTTATATATTAGGAATCTGTTGGAGAAAATTGACAATAGAAAAGGTCTGCGTGCAATTTAAGTGTTGTTATGTTCAGGATAGTAAGTTTAATAATTCCTTTTCCAAATGATTTTTCAGAATCTTGGACACACTTCCCTGCCATTTCTCGTGACTCTCAACCCACCCTTTACTCCGAAGCATAAAGTACTTAAGTGGACTACTAGCCATCCTGTACCCTCCGTTGCAGCCTCAAAAGCCTCTCTTGAGCTTGACAAAATCCAGGGTAAAAGGAGGATCTGGTTCTCTGGGGCATATCAAGGTACGATATTTCCTCTGATAGAGTGTTTAAAAAGAGATAATTATTTAAATTATAACTTTATAGTGCTCCTAGTTGTCCACTAAAAAAATTAATTTTTTAGCATTTTGCATTTCAAATATACATCCTTGAAGTGCATGCTATTCTAGATAACTTCATATGCTTTATTTTGATTAAGTTTCTTGCATGGAAAAGGAAAACTAGCTTGCAATACCATGTCAATACATTTAAATGTTGATTACTACTTCTGATTGATGAAATTCATCAAGCAGCCTTAGGAATACTGTGGATGCGATGTCATTCTCAAAATACTTGCATCTTCTCAAACTTTTGATCCACAGGACGTTTCCAGGACTATGGAAAGCAGCTAGCTTTCCGCTACTGTTAAGATACATTTTGACTACTAATGATGACCGCTGAAATTCATCAAACACCGGTATGGATGCGTTGGATGCATCATTATCTCAAAATAGTCTGCATATTCCCATGCTTTTATTTCACAAAGTTTCTAGTGCTGTAAACTTAGCTAGCTTGAAATTTCTAACTAGTTACATTTTAATAATGAAAACTAATGATGTATACTGATAAAGAAAATCACTAATACATAAGTTGAGGGTTGTGGGAATGAGAATGTGTAGATGGATATGCAGAAAATTAGGAATGGTAGATTTAGAAATTATTATTTAAGGACTATCTGTGTAGTACCTATCAAAGTTAAGTGGTAAAAAAATAGACTTAATTTTTATGAAGTTGGCTAATGAAGCATAAAGATGCACTGATAAGACATGTAAATAAATAATGTTATTTAGAATACATTTAGCATTCAAAAATAATATTGTTTTGAATATGTTGTTCTTGCCAGACTACCGGTAAGATAATGACGCTATGCAAGGCATGGGAGAGCTTAGCTATTTTTTTGTTAGGCTTTGCTTTTTTGATTACTCATGAAAAGCTATGTCACGACCCGGCCGGATGCTCGATTTAATGAGACGGGAACTAAAAGTCGGACGGTAGAATAATTCAGTACAATTCATAAACAATATAACATACATCTTTCTCTATTTTATTGAAGAGCCTCTATTTCATAATTTTCTCTTATACTTACATTTGTATAAATCATAAATTACATGTTGTCATTTGTATGCCGTCTTCTATCGACGAACTCTTCCCTTTTGGCCATTTTTAAATCTTTGGAGAATTACCTGAAAATATTTATTTAATGGAACGGGTTTACAAAGTAAACTCACTGGGTAACTGCTATAACAATTAACATGCGTAAGGTACAATACATATTACCTTCAATATATGTCCATTCATTTAACATTTGAAATATATTTTCTTTCTTTTGGTTCATTTCATTTTATTCATTCTTTTATATATATTATATCATATTCCATTTATTCCTTTTCACATTTATTTTGTGCATGAGCACCATCTAAATGTATCAAAGGTACAATCATTTTCATTTCTTTTTCTTTTTTCATAACTATTTTCTTTTTACGTGCACGAGTGAACTTCTGTAAATTTTTGCATGCTTATCCTTTTCTTTGTTTCCATTTATTTTTTATTCATTCATATATTATTTCTTTAATATAATTACTTTCTATTTCTTTTATAGATAGATTTTTAACGTGCATTTTCTTTCACATTTCATTCACTTGCATATACATTTGTTGATTTCATACAGAATGATTTCCAAAATAATTTATAAGTCTTAAAACTTCTAATATTCTCTTTGCAAAATAAAAAAAAAACAAAAAAAGAGAAAATTCTATAATACCCACTTTATTCTCTTCCAATATTCATCCTTTAACTGTTCACAAGAATATAATGATTTAATTAATATTAAATCTCAATTTGAATGACTCAACAAACATTTGATTTCTTCCATACCTCGTAACATGTTTCCTTTCTTGTTGAATTCTTGAAGACCCCAACTCCTTTAACTTGATCTCTTTCCATTCTAAATTTTTTAAATTAAACAATTTAATTTTCATGGAAATATAATTTAATAACAAATTTAAATAAAATTTATAATAATAATTTTACTTACAAAAAGGGGATTTTCCAAATCCCAAAAATTTTCTCTTTCTCTCTTAAAATCTTTTCCCCTTGCTTCCAAATCTCTTTCTCTTCCTTTAATAAAACATCCTTTGCTTTAGATGAAATAAAACGATGCAATTTATACAAAAATGAAAAAAAATTAACAAACCTTTTACCCTCTTCTCTTCGGCCGTTCCTCTTTGTTATTGTTATTTCTTCCAAATCTCCACTCCTTTAGCGATAAGAATGGAAAAAAGTTAAGAGCTGTCAAACTTTATCCCTAATCACAATCTTCCGCTCAAAATAGTGAAACGAAACTCCCTCGTGCAAATTCGGACGTCTGCTCCAACTCACGATTCCGCCCAGCCCCACTTTTGTTGCGATCCGCATGTTCGCCCCTTTTGTTTCGCGAATTCCCTTATCACGGTTATTAATAGGGGGCCGGCCGGTTCAATTGAACCGGCCGGATGAACCTGTTGTCACAAGCTACCTCCTTGCTTGAGCCTTTTTGATGTAAGTTAGAAACTCCTGAGTAGTTTTCTTTGAGGTAGATTATGGTACAATCTAGCATGAGAGTTTGGAATAAAACGAGGTTGGAGCAAATGAGGGGGTGATTTGAATTGCCAGTGCTTATTTAGTCTAGCATCACAAAAATATTTACATGCATAATGACAAAACAGTTGTACTTGGATATTTCACAACTTCATGCTACATTGCAGTTCTTGCATTTCATATAAAACTATATTATAAAGTCATTATATTTTAAGAAATTCCTTATCGAAAGTGCTCCACATCAGTTGTCTGCAAAATTCTTTCTACTTTTAGTACGGAACAATCATTAATCCATTTTTCACAATAGTTCTCCATATATGATAAATTTAAGTTTAACCTAAGCTTACCTTGAGCTAATGTCATATCTATGATATCATTATAATTATACTAAAAAATCTCATGCCAGTAGACGACACTTCGTTGATGTTGGACAAACCCAAATAAGATAAAATTTTGCACAACTAAAGCTTGCACAACTTTCTGTATACATAACTACCAAACCCACGGAAATTATTTATGGTTAACAGACTGGCATCAACAAGACTTTAAAACAGCTGTCAAATGCTCAACCATCCCCTGTTAACACAAAAAAAGAAAGAGGACAAATGCTCAGAAACAACAACAACAACATCAAGCCTTTATCCCACTACGTGTGGTCGGCTACATGAAATCTTTTTTCTCTATTGTGTCATGTTAAAAGTGAAATTCTCATTTAAAGATAATAAACAAAGGTCCTTTCTAATATTTTCTAATCAAGTTTTTTTAAGTCTACCTCTACCTTTCTTAACAATGTCCAAATATAATATTTCTACCCTCCTAACAGGATCATTGGAAGGCCGCCTTTTTACATGACCAAACCATCTAAGGCGACTCTCTCTAATCTTATCTATCACTGGAGGAAGAAGTCAGATGCTCATGAAAAAAAAAAAAAAAAACTAGTAAGTGGAAGGTTTGGAGAACAGTGAACATGACTAAGTCTCCTATGGATCAAGAAGCAATTGATCTTATTATCCAAAATGGATTCTTGTCCGGGCTAAACTACTCGAGACTTTCAGGATTGTGGCTTCTTGCTGTAATTTTTCCATCCGCCTGTGGGATATCCAAGAGGAAGAAGGCAGGTCGATGAAATACTCCAAGGAAATAGAGAAACAAGATAAGTAGGAGTGAGCAACAGGGAACCTTATACATGCAGAATTTTGGTGAAGTGCGTTCACAAACTCTGTAGAATTTCCTTGTGCAAGAAATTGATAGTAGATTGCTGTTTTTGTTCCCAGTTAACATCAGAGATCAAGAACTCCCATCAGTTACAACAGTTTCTTGTGCCACGTGGGATAGAAAGAAATGACCGAGAGGCTTGTAGTTATCGGGTGATCAATTGTGGCGAAATATTGGAGTCCACTGCGACCTCCTCTTCGCCAACTCTCCAAAACAGGGAATTGTCCATCTTACTCGGGATAACTTTGACAGAAAACTCCACTCAAAACAAATTTCTCTCTAAACGGAAGAGTTTATCTAGATTAGCTTCTCCTCTTAACCTATAGAGCCTTTTAATTATTAATCTACCCTTATGTAGTTAAGAAAAGAAAACATGTCCTATAATAACTAATTAATTATGAAAAGGAACCTTCTAAAAAATTGTCCATAAGAATCTTACACATGGCTATTGATAAAGTTGTTTGCTTGATTGCGATGGTATCGCTATATTACATTTATAACCTAATCTCGGATTTTGCCTAATTACTAAGCTATGAGTTTAGTTATAAGGCATACTCAATAATGCATGAAACCTTTTGTTAGACAGTTTGTTTGAAATTTGCCCCTTGAAATCATTTCATCTTGATTATTTGTATTGTCATTCTTCTTCCAAACACTCTAAATCAATGACAATTATCATTCCTCTTTAATTCAAATTTGATTCTAAAGCAAAGCATCCTTAGAGCTTATTAACTAGATTTAATTGAAAAATCTTTTTAGTGATTGACGAGATCATTAATCATAGAGATTTGCACCTATGGGAAATCTCAAACTCAATCATAATTTTTTTGTAAAATATCTTATCTAAAATTTGATATACATTTTGAAAAGTGAATTCATAATCTTGAATATAACAAGAGCTAGGTGGTTGTTTTCCGAGCCCACATAGACAAGTTGTTGAAGCAACTTAGACTATTAGTAATCTTCTTGGTTGAATTTTCATGCATGGGAATTTGACAGTTCTAATCAGGATGCAACTTGTGTTGAGTTGGTGGTTCTAAAACTTGCTGAAAAAATTGAGAAATAAGGGGTGCAAGTAAGTTTAAAATCTGAATGATTGTTCCCTCCAATCACCTAGTGAGACAACAAGATGCACATGTAACAAGAGACTTGATAGTAGAGAAAGATAGAGTGATCGACTTCAGACTTGAGACAGTAGCATTGAAGGATGCATAACATAAAATGGAGTAGAGTTTCAAAAAAAAAAAAAAAGGGGAAGATTTTAAAAAAAAAAAAAAAAAAAAAGAGCAGTGGCGAGCTAATGTTGTGAGGGTGCCGAACTTGAAGAGTTCTATGCACGCGAGGGTGGATTGGGCATCGATACTAGGTAGCATGGGCTAGCATGAATGGGGGCAGTTGAGCGTGAGTGAGTTTAGGGAGTCTGAGAAAGGGGAGGTGGAGCACAAATGATTGTGAGGAGACAATGTGGTGAGCGCAAGTGCTAGTGAATGTGGGGGTCTTGAGCGTGAGCCAACACGAGTGGAGATTCTTTCATTTGGTGTCGGGGACAAGAGTGTAATGCCTTGCTGATGTAGGCAGGGGGGGGGTCAAATCAAATCCTAATATTTGATTTTTGACTCCTCTAGCTCATTAATGTCTAGTAAAAATTTAGCTCATTATTTCTTAAAATGATTTTTCTTCTTTCCCCTTTTTTCTTCTCATTTCCTTGTCCCTTCCCCTTCCTCTTTTCTTCTTGTCTCTTGGAGAATCGTGGCTTGCTCTTTAGTGATGGCTGAATTCAAAGCATTACCTCCCCCCTTTCTTCTTGGAAAATCGTGGCCTGCTCTTTATTTATGGCTAATTCAATGCAAAATATTAATGAGGAAGTTATTGATTTTAATGCTTTACATTTGGGAATTCAGCCAGCCTTTGTTTTTTCCTAAATGGAATGCTTTTCCCGTAACTATGCTGCTTTGAATTTCGGCCTGCTTGCTGAAACCGTGTGGAATTTTCTGTGCTGGAAACAGTGACTTTTTGCCCTGCTGTTTGGGATTCCTGTGCAGGAAATTTAAGACTTTTATCATTCCATTTATGGGGATTCTTGGGGCTGTTTGGTGGCTGATTGGGAAGGAATTCCAAGAGTTTTTAACTGTTTTCTGTGCAGTTTTCTACTGCAGTTTTTTGGTGTCTTTTAGCCTTCTTCTAGGTGTCTTTTAACCTTCCATATTCCCTAATATTTGGGCTGTTTGGCTGCCCTTTTTGTGCCTATAAATAATATTGTTTGTGGCTGTTTTATGAGAGTGATGATGTGATTTTTGGAAGCCATAACCTGCGGGTTCTTCTTGGAAAAGCTTGAGAGCTTTGTCCACCTTCCACCTCCTCTGGAAATCTTGCGAGCTCTTTCCAACCTTCGTCTTGGCTTCTAACCTCTTTCGTCTATCCGCAAGTGCCATTCCATTGCATCATTCTTCTCAAAGTAAGCAAGTTTAGGGTGTCTTGTTTGAGTCATTTGTAAGTGTCTTGTAAGAGTCAAGTTTGTAAGTCTTTCCTTTTATATGTATAAAAAGTTTGTTTTGTCTAATTACTCTAATTTTTGTGAGAGAGATCCAAATTTTTTGATCACAAAAAACAAACTATTTCTAGAGAATAAAAGAGTACAAGAACTCATAAAAATTAGAGTAATTAGACAAAACAAACTTTTTATATCATATAAAAGGAAAGACTTACAAACTTGACTCTTACAAGACACTTACAAATGACTCAAACAAGACACCCTAAACTTGCTTACTTTGAGAAGAAGGATATAATGGAATGGCACTTGCGGATAGACGAAAGAGGTTAGAAGCCAAGACGAAGGTTGGAAAGAGCTCGCAAGATTTCCATTGGAGGAGGGGAAGAAGATTGGAAAGAGCCCGCAGGATTTCCAAAATAAAAACCTCTCAGGTTTTGTCCCAAAAATCACATCATATCCACTTCCTAAAACAGCCACAAACAACATTATTTATAGGCACAAAAAGGGCAGCCAAACAGCCCAAATATTAGGGAATATGGAAGGTTAAAAGACACCTAGAAGAAGGCTAAAAGACACCAAAAAACTGCAGTAGAAAACTGCACAGAAAACAGTAAAAAACTCTTGGAATTCCTTCCCAATCAGCCACCAAACAGCCCCAAGAATCCCCATAAATGGAATGATAAAAGTCTTAAATTTCCTGCACAGGAATCCCAAACAGCAGGGCAAAAAGTCACTGCTTCCAGCACAGAAAATTCCACACAGTTTCAGCAAGCAGGCCGAAATTCAAAGCAGCATAGTTACGGGAAAAGCATTCCATTTAGGAAAAAACAAAGGCTGGCTGAATTCCCAAAGGTAAAGCATTAAAATCAATAACTTCCTCATTAATATTTTGCATTGAATTAGCCATAAATAAAGAGCAGGCCACGGTTTTCCAAGAAGAAAGGGGGGAGGTAATGCTTTGAATTCAGCCATCACTAAAGAGCAAGCCACGATTCTCCAAGAGACAAGAAGAAAAGGGGAAGGGAAAGGGACAAGGAAATGAGAAGAAAAAAGGGGAAAGAAGCCCCCCCCCCCCCCCCCCTTGCCTACATCACTTGCATGCCTAATTAGCTCTATTTGTTAATCTAAGGATGCTAACCTTTCCTATGCAAAATGGTTACAGAATATGACCTAATTTAAATTTATATTTCAGTGCACATGAATGACTTACTTATTTGGGATGTTCACACATCCAGCTTAAACCTTAAAAAATCTAATTTCTAATTTTTGGATATATTTCTCTACGTTATCATTTTTGGTGGATAATACATCTTTCTTATGGAGTCTAAACCTTTTATTGTAATTCTTTGCAGGCTATGGCTTCCACGAAGATGGACTTAAGGTAATTTTAAAATTTGTTACTTGTATGAGCAAAAAGTTGAAACTTTGAAGTAATTTTTATCATGAAATTTAACTGTAGAGAAATTTCTAGCTCATTATATTTTGATGTCTCTTTCAGGCCGGGTCAACCGTTGCTTATAATATACTAGGGAAGGAGTTAAAACTTCTGAAAAATCCAAAGCATATGACGCTTTCTTTTACTGAAGTTGGAGCAAGGCTTGTAGTGGTTAAATTTCTGGAACGTTACATCGCAACCGGTACTTTGACGTAAGTTTATAATTGTTTTAGTTTAGTTAATGCCATGTATATTTTCTTGAAATAAAATGCTGCTTTTTATACCACGAAATAATAAATCAATCAGGAAATCAATTAGACATCTTTTTGGCTTCTTTTAAAATGAGTTGATTAGATCCAATAGATGGGCTATGTTTTAAGGCGTTCTCATTTGATTGGCTGTACCAATCTTTAATGTTTTTTGATGCATTTTTTGTGGCAATTTGGTTGACTGTTTTTCCTTTTCTATCCTTTTTTGCATGTGTAATGTACTCCAATAAATGAAAATTTTTTCCCATCCGAAATTCACTAGTTCTGGTAATGATGCAGGACTAAAATGCCTAAGCAATGTTAGAAAAGAACCTTGCACAATTTGATTTAGAGAGCTTTATTAACTAAAATACTTGTAGTGATTAAACGATGAAATAAATACAAGAAAGGGATGAGACAAGCTTAGGCCAAGTCACACGATGAGAGGTTAGGATCTCAAAATAATCAATAATTCAAAATATAACATACATGACATATTTTCAACAAGAAATCCCTACGCTAACAATGAGATTATTCACTATGAAGAGTCCTTCACTCAATTCTAATTTACTAGGCTTAGTTGAGAGGTTTAACAAGATCGTAGTGAATCAATTAAAACCACAAGTGGGGTAAGAGTCAGGTAGGAAAAGATTAGGGGAAAGATTCACCTTGCTTAGGATTTGGAGACAATCCACCATTGGACGAAAGAGAGTTGCTCCTCAATAGCTTCAGCGATGGTGAAGATGATCATTTCCACGTAATTCTCCACAGTTTGGTCAACCTCGAGGATGAGGTCGTAGAAAGGGGAGTTGAGGATGTCAACGCGGCCTTGGTCGTTGTAAATGAAATCGTGGTCACGTTTTGGATCAGCCATGCATGGGTAGAAAAGTTTGTAAGGTGTGGGAGGGAAAGGGGTATGATTTCTTCTTCCCTTTCTTACTTAGGTTAAGCTTCAAACCTAGAGTAAATGATGGTAGGAGGAAGGGGTGTGGTCGGCTAAGGTTAGGAGGGAGAAAACCTCTTCTAAAGAAATCTGAAAGTGAATTTCAGATTTATGCAAGAGAGGATTAGGGCTTCGAAATTTGACGTTCAAATAAGGGAAGGGAAAAGGAAAGTGCTCCTTGGCTTAGGGAATTGATTGGGGTTCCAAATGAGGTAGGAATTTATTATGGAATAAAGAGAGAGGAGGATGAGGCCGGCGACATCATAGGGGGAATTGGGCTTGGGAAGGAAATCAATGCTAAATTGATTTGGGAATTTAAATTAGGAAGGGACTAATTTAAATCCAATCTAATTTAAAGTTCAATTGGGATTAATTTTAGGAACTTTCCTAAAATAGAGGATCCTATTTTAGGAAACCAATTCAAATTCAAATTTTTTTTTGAATATGAATTAAGACTTCTTCCTAAAAGGAAAGGTTTTGAATTTGGAAGGGTTTTGAATTTAGGCGGCAAGGATATTGGGATTGGGTGGCCGACGGCTAGGGTGAGGGTTAGGTTAGGTGGGGTTGAATTTAGGGTTGGTTTAACCATGGTTTAGAGAAGATGGGGGTCCGATGTGATCGGGGCTTGGAGGAGGTGGAGGTGGGTTTTTGGTCGGCGGTTAGGAGGGGTTTCTTGGCCGGCGGCTTGGAGGGATTTGTTGAGGAGGCCGACGGTTTGGAGGAAGAGGAGGGGAGGAAGAAAGGAGAAGATAACCACGAGCCCGGACGCTTCCTACGGCTGATGGGTGATCCAATTCCCTCGTCTAGGGATTTCTCTCCAAGAACTCTCAAACTCTCACAAAGAACTCAATTGCTGAAAATTTTCATAATAACATTCATTAGCCCTCAAAGGAGGGGAAGGCTTTAAATAGCCCAAAACAATGAAAATACAAAAGACTCAATTGCCTTTAAGGCATATATAGGACTAGACCCTTAAGCGAGGGCATAAATGAAAAAAAATACAATACACTCATGAAACATAATATAATAATAAAACTAATATAATAATATCAAAAGTAGATCGGTGAGATCGTGGCCGTAGATCGTCGGCCCCACCTTTGGTAGACTCTCCAAGGTCTGATGTCCTCATCACCTTGGCCCTTATGCAATAGCTTTGATTTTATTCTGATCCATTGAAATACCTTAACTGCTTAGGAATTAGTAGACTAGGTTAGACTCACTTAAATCTCACTAAAGGGGTGCATGCAAATGTTGGACAACAAGCAAAACCAAAAAAATAAGATATCTAGGTGATGTTATGCATGCAAACAAACTAAGGGATGGTTAGGTAGACTTATAAGATTACTTTTAGCACTAATAACGCATGCCTACCATGCTCTGATAGAAAGAAGGGAGAGCGAAGGAAATTTGTTGGGCCTTGGTCATCATACACGTAACCATGATCAACCTTGGGATTGGCCATGCACTAGCAAGAAGTCGTGGAGGAGTTTGTAGTCTCTTTCCCTCTTAGGATGCTAAATTGCATGAGAAAGAAGCAACTCAAGAGATGAGAGAGGAAGGAGGGGGGGGGGGTCGGCTAAGGGGGAGGGTTTCTTTTGGCCAAGTTAGGGTTTGGGTTTGTGTGAGGGAAAAGAAGAATAAATATGAAATTTATTTCAGATTTGGGAATTAATTGATGGGAGGGAAATATGAGTTGAATTCAATTTGAAATTCAAAGCTTGTGTAGGGTTAAAGTGGAGAGAGAGAGGGGGAATTAAAGAGGGGGAAGGAGGGCCGGCGGTATGCTTGGGAGATGGGGGGATTGGGAGTGAAATTCAAAGTTTCTAATTGCATTAATCCCCTTTTGGAAAGAAGTCAAGAAATCCAATCTCAATTAAAATTAATTCGGGCATAGATTTAGGGACTTTCCTAATTTAGATTTGACAATGTAGGAAAGTTTTCTGAAATTCAAAAATTGATTTTCAAAATTTAAAATTTCTTCCCAAGTTATCTAGGCTAAATTAAGAAGGCTATTATGATGATGGAAATTATCATCAAGAGGGGAGTTTGGGTGGGTAGGGGCCGGCAGCATGATGGGAGGTGGGAACGACGGGTGGTGGAGAGAGGTCTGCTTGGCGACTAGGAAGAGAGGGAGTTGGATAACCGTCGGGTAAGGGGTTGGGTTGGCCGACGTGGAGGATTAGGGGGAGGAGGGAGGTGGGCCGTCGGCTAAGGCAAGAGGAGGGGTGGTAGTTTGGAGCAACGGAGTCGATTCAGACCACGATCTCCAGACACTTCCAGCGACTGGTGGGTATTGCTTTTGCCCTCACCTAGAAACTTACTCAAGAACTTACAAGCTCTACAGAGAAATTAGAAAAAAAATTTATTCATCAATAATCCTCATACAAAGACTAAGACCTTATATATAGGTCTTCAAACAACTAGAAAGAAATGACAGGAATGCCCTCAAGGTTACAACTCTCGGTACATAATAGATAAGGGTACAAATGACAAAGCCTCAAATAAAATAACTGATAAAAAATATAGACTGCTAATCGCAGCTGTCGATTTATGATGCTTCCGGTGATAAACATTCTGGAATCTCTTGCTGATGTCTACATTAGTATTTGGATAGGTAGTGAATTCAACTTCATATTATATTATGGATCTATCCCCTTGTACCAACCTCCGAAATTTATTTTGCATTTGCCTTGCATAAAAAGGAACAAAACAATCTATGAACACCTGAGTAAACATATCTAATTTGACTGGATACTAGGTATCCCTCCAAACTTATCATGTTGTTGACCCCTCCACTACCTTTCAGCCTCGCCATCAAGTGCAAATAATTATGATGACAACTTTCTCACTTATGGGCAGAACATCCCCTCTAGTATCTTCTCAATCCGTAATAATCAATTTTCTGTCTCAATTGGTCTTTCTATTCCTTTAAACAATGGAGTTTCTTATCCTAAATAATTTTAAATATCCATTGACATGCTACTACTACCACTTCATGATGGTTGAGATCTTGAATCCTGAATCAATTGAGTCATTGATGTCATCATTTGAGTGAGTGCATCGATATTAACAGCTATATTTGGTACAACTATTTCTACATCTTCAGGATCATTCTGAGTCCTGAAATAAAATAAACAATCTTATAAAAATTTATAATTTCATATTATATCAATTTTCTTAAACTCAATTATCAATCTAATGTCTCTTTTAATATGATTCATATCGTGTTTGGGTTTTGAACTTTTGATACTACTTTTGTCACGATCTGGCCCAAAAACTCGAATTAAAGAGGCGAGAGCAGATGGTCTTATGGTTAATGCATTTTTTTTCAATAACATACAACACTAAACATACTAGCATCCAATATTTAACTGAAGAGTCACTAAAACATATTTTTCAATTAAATATATACATAACCAGTTCATACCAATTTTTATTCGATTTCCTTCTTCTTTAGACGAATTCTTCTTTGCAGCCATTTATTTCTCAGATGATTTACCTGAAATTTTAATTTAATAATTTAAGTTTATATAATAAACTCAGTGGATAATCACAAATTGTATTATAACAGTTAACCATACATTGATATTCATGATCCTTTACATTTCTTTTACAGTTAATATATACATAACATTTCATATAATTTAGAGTCTTATTATATTTCTTTTCAATAACTTATTTCTTTTTCTATTTCATTTATTTATTTTCTATTTTTATTTATTCATTTTCTTTTTTCATTTAGTACAAGAGCACTGACTAAAATTTTGTACCAATGAATGTACATCTATATCTATTTTCATTTTCATTTAACGTGCACGTGTACATTGTATACCCCAGCCAGTACCATAAGGGTGTACATTGTATACCCCAGTCAGTACCATAAGGGTGTGAATCCCTTTTTATACTTTTTATTTAGCTTATTTCATTTTACCATTAAATGTTATATAAATGTAGAAAGACCTTTTTCTCATATATATATATATATATATATATATATATACACATATTGCTTTAATTATTTAGTCTTTCTCAAGTTTGTTGTATATTAATATTTAACTATAGTAAGTACTTGCACATGATATAATGTTTAGTAATAAAATAATGAAAATGAATTTACTATAATTAATATGATCATCCACTTTATTTTTCTTAATTGATTCATTTTATATATTATACATTCAGACAACATATATGCTACAATATATAATAATTGCAATAAAAATAAAAAAAATTATAATTGCTATAAATAATTATAATTACCCATTTTAATTATTTTCGTATTTCAATTTTATTCAAATGCTCTAGCTTTGCTATAGCTTTCCTTAATACAACACCTAAGGTCATATGCAAAATTTCATGAATCTGCATTGAAGTTTCATAACTATAATTTCATAAATTTTCAATTAATTTATCATTTACTAGTTAAAATCTTATCTAAATTCTTCATGGATCTTTATTTGATTTTGATGCTTTATCGAAGTATAACAAATTAAATTTTCTTTCCTGTCCAAAACATAACATCATTCATTTCCTTTTTCTACTTTGTTATATCCTAGAAATTTGTTGAAATAAGATTCATAAAGTTAATATTTGTTACCTCAAGTTTCCTTCTTTCCTGTTGAAACAAAATTTTCACCCATTGGATTTTTTATTATTTGAATTTCTTCCTATTGGAGAATTACATACCATTGCTTCAGTCAGAAAAATCAAATTTTATAAAATTTCTTCTCTACATTTGATTAGAAAAAATAAGAAATTGAAATCACTTATACTTCCTTTGTAATTAGAAATGAAGAAACTTCCAAACCCAAATTCTTTCTCTTTCTCTCTCAATTTCCTTCCTTCGCCTTCCCTTCTCCTTCTCTTTCCTTTTGGTCACGACTTCTTCTTGGCTATTGCTTTCACTCTCTCGTTTGATTCCACTGGAGTGAGTGAATTAGATTTATCTCCCACGAGGAGTCATAGCTTTTCACTCTCGATCACTCATCCTTGCTCACTTACGCAATTCGGTTTCATTAGCTGCTCCCACACTCGTGCTCGGCTGCTCGACTCCACCCGCTTGACGTGCTGCTTCACTCGCTTTAATTAAGTGTCTGGTTCAATTGAACCATAACTTGTCTGGGTCAACGTCTAGATTGGTGGTTAGCCTCCTAGATCATACTCATTTTAATTTTTCTATTTGTCCTCCTTGTTTCTCTTCATTTTGGTTCGTGTAAGAATGTATCCATGTAAAATGTTCATTTCGTGCATCCTATTTATAAGTTATTAAAGCTTATTTCTATGTTATTTAACTTCTCGCTGCTTCAAACATAGAATATATGATGATAATTCTATATATTTCTTTTTACAAAATCAATTGAAGATGGAAAACTCTCTCTTCTTCCAATTATCATTTGTAGTCTGGTGGCTTTTGCTTGTATGCTTCTCTGTAAGCTATCTAAGTTAGTGCATCCACTAGTTTGAAAGAACCTATATCTCGAGTTTAAATCATGTCAATGATTCTCTTTAATTGTTATTTCAAAAGATTTTGATGAGGACATCGATCCAAGGTTCAAACAGGTGTATCGCCGGAAGCATCGCAGATCGACGGCCACGATTCAGAGCTTATATTTTTAGTTATTATGCATTTTATTTTATGTATTCCTTTTGTACCCTTATGTTGAGTTGAGTCATGTTGGGGCCCTGAGGGCAATTTAGTCTTTATTTCTTCTTGTATGCTTGAGACCTATATATATGGGTCTTTTCTCTTGTAATAGAAAATGAATATTTGAATGAAAATTATTTTGTTTCTACTTCTTCTTCTTGCATGAGAGCTTGAGAAGGGAGAGAGCTCAAGGGGAGCAAATCGCAAGGCCCACCAGTCGTTGGAAGAGTCCGCGGCTCGTGGTTAAGTTATTCTATCTTCTCGTTCGTATCTCACTCCATCTTCTTCTCCTCCACCACAAGAAAATCCCTCCACAACCCAAATTGCCGCCGCCCCTTGGAAGCCCTCCGCCGGCCACTTCCACGGCCCCGGCCGGCCACCTTGTCTCCACTTTGCCACCTAAGCACCATTTAAACCCCCCATAACCCCATCATAACTGCCGGCCCCCCTTCCCCCATTACTCCCTTAATTAATGTTAATTTGAATTTCAAATTGACCCCTTCCCTTTTAATTAAATCTGGCATTAAAATTTCAGATTTTTCCCACCAATCTCCTAGCCCACTCCAAGCTCCTCACCCGAATCACCCCACCTCTTCTCCCCACCTTGGTCGCCCTTTCAGGCTTGCGTTTCTTTATTGGCTGCACCTCAGGAAGGCCACCAATTGCTGTCCCAGAATTTCTGAGAGGACAACCTGCTGTCCTGCACCACGTGAAGGCCACGTCTAGCTGTCCAGCAGCCCTAGTCTTCCCATAACTGCTACCCAGAGTTCTGTCCACCTCACAGGATTGCTGTCCAGCAATTTTCAGCAAGGTAGTTTGATGTCCAGGTTGCAGGAACGGTCTCATTTGCTGTCCAGAATTTCTGGATATTGACAAATTGCTGTCCCAAGAACGCTAGTAAGAAGAATTGCTGCTAAACCCTCCTGGAATACACTCTTGCACTGTTCATCAACTCCTCCAGCTCCGAATAGCTTTCCCGTGGACAGTATTACGTCATCGACGAGCAATTCGAAGACTATTCGTGGACCGTCATCGGCTATCCCTCCGTGCCTCCTCCACCACCGCCAACCTTTCCGTGGCTCAAGACCATCGGTGTTGCGGCCCTCCTCATGGCATCGTTAAGTGTGTTGAAGATCATCTCCCGCTAAGCCTAGTGTAGTTGAGTGATTACTCCCCAAGGTGTCTCTCATTATTAATTTGCGGATTGTTGGTTAATAGCTTTTGGTATTGCTACTATCTTTGATTACCTATGAGTTTTGGTTAATCTACTTGTACTCCTTCGCCTAAGCAAGTCAAAGACTAAGGTTCTTTAATGAATTTACTTGTTATTTTAATAAGTTATCGATTGAGATTACATTGTCCATCGTTCTTAAATTTCTTAACAAGCTCCTTCGCATGTGGTATCACATCAGATTTTGTTTCAGCAATTGTCAGTTATGAAAAATATGCATTCGTTTTTTTAAACAATTGCATTTCATTTTCTGTAGGTTGCTTGAAGAAGGGGGTACGATATTTGTTTTTGCAGGAATTAACAAGAGTACTCATGTGAAATCTGTCCTGAAAGTGCATAATCCTTTATTTTACTGGAAGGTTACCTGTCACTGCATCTGTTGGTTGCATGTTCAGTCTGATGGTCCATTAATAGTATCATGTAATAAACTTATCAACTTCATCAACAGATTGCTACAGAAGCCGATATAGGCTTTGCAGATGCTTACATTAATGGCTACTTTTCCTTTGTTGATGAGAAAGAAGGTCTTCTTAATCTTCTTTTGGTAAAACTGCTGCTAAATTCTGAGATATAGTGCCCCTCTACTAAACTTTTCTGTTACGAACTTAGAATATATTTGCTTTATTTTCCTTCAGATTCTTATAGCTAACCGAGATCTGAGAAATTCTTTTAGCAATAACCAAAATAAAAGGTTCGTGCATTCATCAATTCTTTAGTTTTTTCAATAATTTTTTGAGCAATTTCTCATATGCAATTAAGACAGTTGTCAGAAGAATTTCTTAAATACATGATGCAGGGGCTGGTGGACGCCATTACTTCTGACAGCGGGGGTTGCATCTGCTAGGTATTTTCTCCAACATATCTCAAGGAAAAATAGCCTTTCCCAAGCCCGTCTCAACATATCTCGTCATTATGATCTGGTCAGTCACTATTGATTGCTTTTTATAACTTCAGGGTATATGCCATAAACGTTTTTTTATTTATAATTAGGTAATTAATTTCTATCAATCTATGCCAGATTTAGCATATACAACCGTTAAGCTTTTAGATTGAAACTTGTTTTAAGTACTTGGTTTTTACTTGTTGGCCAATTACATTGTTGAATACGTGGTAAGTTGCAAACACAATGGCATTTCTTGGTCTGTATGGGAGAGAGAATTAAAAAGAACCACATATTTTTGAATTATCTTTTGAATAAAAGTATAAATATGTGACTATATGTTGGTTGGATAATATAACAATAAAAGAAAATATAATGAAGGTGAAGATCCTCAATAATGTGGAAATTTAACAATAAGAATTAATTCAGATACCTCTTCTAAACAGTTAGCATATGTGAGAGTTTAGATATTATACCACTCTGCTGCACAAGTCAAGGTGATATAAAAGATGTGAACTTGAGGTTGGAAATAGTAGCAACCAGAGTTGAAGTAATCTGAAGTTTTATTGCCCAGAGGTTGCAAGTTTTGCTAGGGGAGCATGATTTATTTGTGAAAGAGAATAGTGTGAATAAAATGTAGAGAGTCGGTAATGAGATTCATGTTAGAAAAGTCATGAATAACATCGCTAAATAGCGGTATCGATCGAGTGCATCAACAAAGTTATCTACTGAGAGTTTGATGATGTAAGGATAAAATCCAATGTCATTGTAAATGCATAAATCTAGCGAGAAATTGAGAAGAAGTGATGCAGGTCTAAGTATGCTTCAGATGTATGCGTTAAGAACTTGTACGATTTAGATAAGACATAAGAGTTAATAGAAATTAAGACTATTAGCCACTAAACTATAATAGAAAATGTAAGAAGGGTAGCTACACTTAGGACAAATCACATGCTAAGAACTTGAATCATCAAAGTAATTTATAATTTGAACAACATACATATTAAGTAGTCATTCAACAAAAATCCCTACGCTAACAATGAGATTAGAAACATAGAAAGTAAAACTCAATCCCTACGATTACTAAGCGGAGGCAGAGGGCTAGGCACAACTCCTTGCGATTTGATCATCACCTACAAGATTAGTGGAATAGGAAGATAAATGAATAGGTGAAGAAGTTCACCCTTGTTGATGACCGGAAACAATTTTCCACTGGACGTTGGCAAGTTGTTCTTCGACGGCTTCGAAAAGTGTGAAGATGATGCGATCCAAATATTCTTCGACGGAATTGTCGACTTCCGGGTTGACGTCGAAGAAGGTTGACCAAAGGACGTCGATGTTTTCTTGCTCGTCGCAAGTGAATCCGGAATCAAGATCGGGATCATTGTTGACAATGTTGTTGACCATTCATTGGTTTGAAGGGTTGAGGTGTTGACAACAATCGTTGTTGCTTCCCTTGAAAACTCCTATTGAGAGGGAGGAGTTCATTTTGAGATTTCGAGAGGGAAAGAGGCAAAGATGTGGCTGGCCAAGGGTATAAGTGTGGAGCAAGACTTAGGTTCAGATTTTAGAAGAAAAGAGGTGGAGGAAAATCAAACAATTGTTTCCCCAATTAATCCTTTTAGTTTGGAAAGGATTTGGATGTATTTAGGAAAGTTTGGGGGCACCTAAGAAGGAAGGAAAGTGGATTTGAATTCTTCCCGAAGAGGAATAGCTTGAAGTTGGAAAGTAATTAGGTGGTGGGGGCCCAAGGAGGGGGCCGGCAGCATGGGGAAAGAGAGAGAGGGGTTTGGGGAAATAAAATCAAGCCTTCTTTAATTGGATTATTCAATTTGGAAGGCCCTAATTAATTTTCAATTAATGGGAAAATTCAAAGGGTTGAAATTTGGTAACTTTCCTAAAATAGGATTGGTATTTTAGGTAACTTTTCAAATTAAAAAAGATTTGAATTTTCTAAAATAATTGAGTTACCTAAAATATTAAAACCGAATTAGGAAAGAGGTAATTGTAAGCATTAATGGAGGGAAACCCCAAAGGGGGCCGACAGTTTTGGCTAGGGGTTTGGTTGGGGAAAAGGCTAGCGGGTGGGGTGGGGATTTGGGTAAGTGGGTCGGTGGTTAGGTGGGGAGGAGGGTGGTTGTTTGAGGTGGTGGTGGTGGGATGAGCCAACGGGTAGGAAGGTGGGGGAGGCCTGACGGCTTGAAGATGTGGGGGAGGGGAATGGACCTGCGGGTTAGGGTGGAGAAAAAGAGGAAGATGAGATACGACGAACTAGCCCCGAGCCCGGACTCTTCCAAGGCTAACGAGTGATACAATTCCCTCTCCAAGGGTTCTCTCTCCCAAACGTTCTCAAGCTCTCGCAAGAACTCAGAATGCAGGAAATTTTATTCTACATCTATTAACTATGAAAATAAAACATAAGGGCTACATATAGCTTCATACAATGGACTAAAAAAACAAAGCCCTTTGAGTTTACACATGACCATCCTTAAGGGGTAAAAGTGCAAAATAACTAAAAGCAAATACAAAAATAAATAAATAAAAATAAATACATATGACGACTTAAAAATATATTGGCGCGATCGTGGCCGTAAATCGGCGGCCGCGCCTCTGATAGACTTTCCAAGCTCCGATGCCCCCATCAACAAGGTTACGTGCGTGTTCATGCTCATTGTAGGCGGTGTTTGAAGGTGAGTGGTGCAACAATGGGAGAATGTGGCGCATGTTTTGGTGGTTGGCAATGATACTGCTTGTGGCATCTTCTAGGTGCCCTTATGGTCGAGCCCGAAGTTTGGGATTTTTGTTATCAACTAGGACGATAAATGGTAGGACACCATGTGGTCACATGCAAGGTTGGTGAGGTTGTGGGTCACTAGCGACAAAGGTAGAATTCATGGGTTGCTTGGAGTAGAGCTATGCATTTGGTCTGTTTGGATGGTTTGATTTGCAAATTAGCTTTAACCAATTGGTTTCATTTGTAAAATTTTGAAAATCAAACCAGGTGAACTATTTTTCAAACCAAATTAAATTGAACTGAATTTTAGTTTTTTTTTGTTTAGTTTGTTTTTTGGATGAACCAAAATATAAATAATCTTAAGAATAAACGTAACATAATAATATGGAACTTTTAAAAAGAATATTAAGTAGTATTTTCTAAAAAATTATAGTTTTGACATGTAGAATATCCATATTAATCTTTTTGTTACTTGTTTATTTATAGTTTAATGTTTATGAACTCAATTGATTTAATATTTGAAGTCTATAGTGTAATTCAATTTTTGATTTGATCAGTTTTACAAAAATAATAATTGAGCCCATAACCAAAAGATTATATAAAGTCAAATGATAATAATAATCAAACCAATACTTTGTCAACCCAGCCAAACCTACTAAATAAGAGCAGTTTAGTTTGATTTTTTTAGTTTTATCCAAACAATGCGCACCCTAGATATGAACGAGGTGAAAAGTGATAGGGAAACCCAAGTAAAATGCATTAAAGAAGAGGCACGAAGAGAGAAGTTGGAGGAGGTTGACAACATGTGCATGCAAGGTGTTGGAAGGGTTGCATAGGTTGGGATGATGCTCATGGGAGTAAAAGTGACACATGGGTTATTGAATGTAGTATGCTACTAAATGCATTGGCAAAATTCAATAGGGTGCGACCACATGAATAGGAGATGAATTACTTGGCTCATGTGGAGGCTTACACAAGTAAGAACATAAGCAATTTATGATAGGTTGTATAGCGATGATGTGAGGAATCAAAAGAGTCGATATGGATGATAGGGGGATATGAAAGGGGATGAAACCAAGTTAGAAGAGTGAGAGAATTAGAAATGAAGGAAAATATAATAGAAGAGAATAACTTCAATAACGAGAGAATTTAACAATAGTAAATTTTATAAATTTTTAGTATAAAGAGTTAGCACATACAAGAATTTAGATACTATTGTTGAATAAGATTTATGAATGAGAAAAGGATCAAAATGGTCCATTGACTCTTTATAAAAGACAAAAATGGTCCCCAACTATCATTTTGGTCCTTCAACTATTTAAAAGCGGAATCAAAATAGCCCCATCATGAGACTATTTTGATTATTTTTTAAGGACTTGAGAGATCAAAATAGTTCTTGATATAGTTGGCGATCATTTTGATTCTTCATAAATAATTTAGGAATCATTTCGAACTTTTTCCCATTTATGAATATTGCTGCCAATAATTTTTCATTTATTGATACCAACATTTTTCCATGTTATTGGAAACACCAATGGCTGACTAAGATGCATGAAAAAGCATTAACATATCCAGCTCAGCTTTTTCTGGCATATTGTCCTTGTGAAAGAAGGTTTAATTTCAAGAGCGCAGAGTCTAAATTTTGTTCACCCTAAATTTGTTGTTCCCGTTTATGAATTTCTGAATTTTATTGCATACTTAATGTTGACCAATCCTAGACTAGTATTGGTAGATTGCCTTTGTTTTTTTTATAAGCTCACAGTTTTATACTGCTATTCACAATGTTCCTATGTTAATTCTTAATTTTATGCTCATGGTGTTATTGATGCTGTAGAGTAAAATAATTATTTTGGAACACACCATCCTTAGGATGGAATGAAATCATGGACTCCGTCAATGCACAATTAGCAAATTTGAATCATGATTTGGACTCTGCACTTTATGTTCATAACTTCATATATATACTGATTTAGGAATCACAAGTATAGCTGCTTCTAAAAGGATGCATCTTTGAATGATTATCATGTTCAGGAAAAAAATATGTTTTTTGCATAATTTCTACATGTACGTCCTATTTGCTTGCTCTTGTTCAATTTTTAATCTAGGTTGTAGACTCTTTTGTATAGTTCTACTGCTATGCATTGGTTTCCTTTATAACTTCCTATGAGTTCGTACCATTCAGTATCAAAAGAAAGGCAATTATTTTTAGTATGTCCGATACAGAGGATTGAAAAACAAAAATGAAATGATAAGCTTGATCATGAAGATTGCGCTCTCCCCTAATCTCTCCTACCATGGAAACCTGATGTTTTGATTTTTTGTGCTCTTTAACATTTAGTTAGTTCTAATTCTAGGTTGATAACTGTTCTTTTGCTAGTTGATAATTATCTTTAGGTTAAGAAGTCCAAGAAAATCTATCTGATTTCTATTTTAACGTAATAAAATATTATCCATAATTTTCTTTTAGCATGATCCTTTTTCATGAAGAATTTGGATAAAGAAGAAATGCTTTTCTGTTTTTTTCCTTGTGACTGATCCACTTCTCTACCTGCATATAAATTTCCATCTCTTTTATTACAAACGCATAATTTTATTTTACTTGCTCTCTGTAATTTTTATGTTACATCACTGTTCCAAAGCATAATTTGATTGAATTTCCTTTTCAATCTTTCATCTGCAGAGCAATGATTTTTTCTCTTTAATCTTAGATGAGACAATGACTTACTCCTGTGCAGTTTTCAAGGTGGGCCAATCTTCCTTAAATTGCTTTTGCAAATTCAAAATGATTTCAAACTCATTTATGCATAGATTGCTTTAGTTGAGCTGACCTAAGTGAAAATTTTGATAGACTGAAAATGAAGAGTTACAAATTGCACAAAAGCGTAAACTCTCTATTTTAATCGATAAGGTTTGCTCCAACATAAGTCCATCTTGTAGTGATCTAGATTTTTTTTTTAAGTTTTATGCTCATTTTTCATAACCATTTAGGCTAAGATTGAATCAAGGCATGAAGTTCTTGAGATTGGTTTTGGTTGGGGAAGCTTTGCTTTAGAAGCCGTGAAGCGAACAGGATGCAAATATACTGGTGTCACCTTGTCTATAGAGCAGCTAAAATTTGCAAAAAGAAGAGTGGAGGAAGCTGGTTTACAGGTTTCTTTTTTCTACAACTCTATTACCTTGATTTTCTTTATAAAACAGAGATATTCTTGCATAACTATGCACAGTTGATTTTTGTTTTCTTTATAAGCTCTGCATTGAAATTGACTAATTAACCGTCAACTCTAGAATGTGTTAGCTAAATAAGAAATCATAAATTTGTGAGTTGATTTTGTTCTGTTCCTTTCTTTGCAAATCAAATATTTTCTTGCATAACTATGCTGTTGATTTTTTTGTTTGTTAATATTTGCATTGACATTTATTAATTAACTATTAACTCTAGAATATCTGAGCTAAATAAAAAACATAAATTTGTGCGTTGTTACATGGTCGATTGAAATGGCTTTTTTCTTTTTGATTTGTAATGAAAATATATTTGATGTCTTAAATATGTGTTATTTTTATTTCATTCAATATCACAAAAGTTGATTTATGTGTCAAGGTGTCGGGGTGACGATGCTAGGTGGCTACCACTAGTGATGTTGACGACGATTGTTGTTTGTGGTGGCAGCAGCAGGTGGTGCTTGTAGCTGTAGCAGGTGGGTGGCATGATGGCCATTAGGGGTGGCCAGTGGCCAATAATGGTGACAACTGTCTATTTATGGGCACGATTTTTATTTAAAAAATGAAAACTTTTCTGAAGTATCTAAAATTTGTTTCAAGTTTTTTTTTAATACAATTTGATTTATTTACAACAGAACAATTTGAAGACACACACCAAACATGTATTAAAAAAAACAAAAATAAAGTAAATGGTTTCAAATAGGTTGTAAGCTTTAGGTTAAAAAAAAGATTTGAATTAGATCCTTTATTTCTGTTACTATATTTTATTTGATGACCATTGAACTATTGTCGTCTTTTACCAAGATGTTTGGGGCATCTTTTGTTTTACTTGCATTTCAAAGCCTTAACAATGACCTTTTACAACCTCTCTCCAAATGTAGGGATAAGGTGCTTCATCGCTCATGCTAGTTTATGATCATCCTTTTCATTATCTTTGCAGCATGTCCCTGATATGGGAGAGGGTAGGTGGGACCAGCAGGAGACAGACAGGGCAAGGAATTCGACCCTCCTTGTGGGACCCATTAAACCTATCATTACATACGTGAGAAGAGAAATTAAGGAAGTGATTAATTAGGAAGGTGTTGATCTTATTTTTGTATGAGGTCATCAGGACCTACCTACATTCCTTCTTGGTGACCTGATGATTAACAAGTGTCCACTTATCAACCATATAGGTCCCAATCAAATTTCAATCCAATCCTCAACCCAAACTTCAACCCCATCCTTTAATTCCAGACTTCAATCCAGCCTTCAATCAAGCGTCAATCCTATCCAATCAATCTCAAGCATTTATATGACTGTGATTGATGTGGGTAATTCAAACTCAAGTCCAGTTGAAATTCAGAATTCCAAACCAAATCTTAGGATTAAAGGCCTAGGTTCTGAAACCCTTATGCATGATTTTTTAGTCATCTTGAAATCCAATCAAATGACATCCGATTCATGATCTACCAGTTGCATATTGATCAGGCATATCCCTAGGGTTAACCCTCCAAATTTGAGCTCATTCTGACATTTATAACCCCAGTAACTGAATTGATTTTCAAAGGCTGTGAAACCTTCAAATATTTACTGCCTATACCACTAGATCCTCTATCTTGTGGATTTTGACCTTGACACCCTTCCCAAGATCTTTGACCATGTCTATAGCCTCTGTTATGACATATGGATCTGTACACTGCATTTTGTTGGCTCCAATTTAACCCAGAGTTGACTAGGGGTTAAAATGATAAAAATGCACTTTAAGGGCAAAATTGGACTTTTCCCCAAAACTCAACATGACCCTGTCAAATCAAATATTGCAACCTACTCCAATGCTTCCTAAACATCATTAGGAGTGCATTCGACCTAAACTTAAACCTTGGTCTGACCTGGTTGGCCAAGTCAACCCTGATTGACAAATGACACCTTAGTGGTCCAAATGGTTGTTTTGACTGAAATGAATCTTCTGGTGCTTGGGACCATCTCCATTAGTCTCTATCGATCAAATCAAATTAGTTGAGTCTAATCCCAACCCTTGGTTTGACCTGGTTGACGAAGTCAACCATAATTGACCAGATCAACCATAAACCTTGTTTCCACTGATTTAAGCATCAAATCCATTATGAATTCACTCAAACTCCTTTGACTATCCCTCCTAATGGTTTGGACCAGAGTCTTGCATTGGATACCCACACCCACACCCAGTCATGTACCCACCCATACCCAATGGTATGGGTGGGTATGGGTATGGTCTTGTGAGTGGGTATGAGTGGGTACTCAATATCGGGGGATAAATCGATTTACATTGCTAATTATCGTATATCTTATATTATTACAATCCTCATTACATAATGTGCAACACTTAATCATGCTGCGACTATGGTAAATTGTAAAATGCGGCTTGAAAGTTTGCAATCAGAGCACAACTCAACAAGCCTCAGGGCCATCAGTCCGTGGCAGACTGCGTTCAAAAAGCATGGAAAGTGGGTTCTAGACAAAATATGGCTACTGGCCAAGAGAATAAGAGGATCAAGCCTAACGAAAGTTCAAGACAAACTTTACTTCTCTCAGCAACCTTGAATGAAAAGGTCAATCATTTGGCTAACATCAGCTTACTAAATCCTGTAATGATTGGTCTGGATGACAACAAAACTTTATTCATGACAACAAATAATACCGTGAAACGACTATTATCTTTAGATTCTGACAGCGATGGTAACTTAGAACATCATAGCCCATTACGAAGCCAGGCAGCAGAAAAATACAACCTTCCTGTCCAATTAATTCAGAAATATGTAAAAGTGTCCTGGGGTTCGAGGATGGTGTTGCTTCTTTCCATTCTTAGGAGTTTGTTTAAAAAAACTGGTTCCCAGAAGATTGTGATCTTCCTTTCTACATGTGATGCTAACTTGACGGAGTCGAGTATTCTCCCACCTGGGGAGAATGATGCGGACATCGACACGAAGATCTGGTGCATCTATCACAGGAGGCGTCGTAAATCGATGACTCTAATTTAAATTGTTATTTAAGATTTATTTTATGAATTTTAGCTATTATTTTATGTTTTAGCTTAGTTTATTTGAGTGTTATGGCCCAAGGGGCATTTTTGTAATTTTCTATTTTCTCATGTTATGGCCTATAAATAAGGGCCTTAAGCTATTGTAATGGAGGATTAATGGATATGAAAAAATTTTATTTTTCGACACTTGTGTTCTTCTTGTGAGAGAGCGTTAGTGAGATTCCTATGAGAGGAATCGAAGTTGCCACCAGTCGCAGGATGGGTCCGGGCTCGTGATTTGAGTCCCTTGGAGAAGGGCAATTGTATCACCCACCAACTTTGGAGACGGCCGGGTTCATGGTTTTATTCTTTTCGTTATCTTTTCATTTTCTCCTTGTCGACATCCCCATCTCCTCCTTCCACCGCCATCGGCCCCTTCCTCCTTCCCATTGAACCGCCAGTTTTAACAACCCCTCCATTAACCCAACCGAGAACCCCCACTTTTGCTCCAATTATTAATTGCCTTTCCTAAATTGGAGGGATTAAGTTAACGAAGGATTTGAATTCAAAATTCAAATTTGAATTCAAATTTATTTATTGCTTAATTCATTCTTAATAATTAGGCATTTAATGATGTCATTAATTCTGAAATAAAATCTCAGAATTTTGAATTCAAAAATCCCTCCGTCCTCCCTTAATCCTTCCCTTGTAATCAATTAGTTTCCTATTATGGAAGAGCTCTTCATTAACGCAAATTTGAATTCCAAAATTTGAATTCGAATTAGCATTATTCACACCATTAATCTCTCCCACCATTTAAGCCAATCGTCATTAATTCTCAAATCTGAATTTAAATTCAGATTTAAGACATTAATTCCCTCTTCTCTCCCCTTGGATGCCGCCGGCCCCACCTTGCCCCCATTAGCTGGATTTAATAAAATACTTCCTAATCTCCCCTCTTGGCTTTAGGAAATATTTTTAAATCTCCCCTATTCCACTTAGCCGAATTTCCCTCCCTCATATTTCTAAAATTAATTTCCTAATCTAGGAAATTGATTTTAGGAAATCAATTCCCTGATTTTCCCTTTTTTTCTCACCCGCCCCTCCCTAGCCATATCTGTCTCTCAAATCCCCTCTCCACCGTTAGTGCTCTAGTGGATCTAAATTCCTCACCTCTTACTCCTTCAAGACCTTCTTCCCTACACGTCAAAACTGAGTTTTCCTCTCAGATTTTTGAGATAAATCCCGATTTATTTCAGATTTTTGAGAAGGGCAATTTCAGATTTTTGGAAGGAAGTTTGGAGTTCGTTCTTGCAACTACTTCTCTACCCGTTCTACATCAGTTGGAGAGGGAAAGGTGTTGCTTTTTCTTTCCTTTTTCTTTTGGTGACATATCGAGCCAAGGACAAGAGATGGAGGGAGAGGTTAGGTAGTCGGCCAAGACTAGGGAGGGGAGTTAAACTTCCAAAATATGAAGTTTAATTTCAGATTTGATGGGAAGGAAATGGACGTTGTGAAATTTGAATTTCAAATACATAGAGGGAAAGGAAGGGCGCTCCTTTGACGTGGGAGTTGATTAGGGCCTCAAAGGGGAAAAGGACTTAATGTAGGAGAGAGAGGGGGAAAGTGGGGCTGTCGGCATGCAATGGGGGAGTGGGGCTTATAGGTGGGGATTTAAAGCTTGCCCTATTTAGAATCTTGAATTTGGAAAGATTGTTTTAAATCAAATCATATTTAAAATTCAAATAGACTTTATTTAAGGAACTTTCCTAAAATAAATAATAGTAGTTTAGGAAAGAAATTTCAAATTTCAAATGACAAAAACCATATTTTAATATTTTCCTATTGTGGTTTGCATCCAATATGGAAAGCATTAATGTTGTAGTTTGAAATTTGGAGGTAAGGGGAGAGGAGTTGTGGCCGACGGCTAGGGGTAGGGTGAGGGTTGGGGATCGGCGGCTAGATAGAGGGAAAAGCCTTGAGGCCGGCGGCTTGTAGGACTCCGGAAGGGGTTTTAGGGTCGGCGTCTTGGAGGAGGGAGGGAAAATGACCTTGAGGCCAGCGGCTAGGAGGGAAGAGAGAGGGTAGCCGGCGGCTTTGAAGGGTTTGTAGTGACTCGGCCGGCTGCTGTGGAGGGGAAGGAGATCTTAGGGTTTAGAGAAAAGGGAGGAACCACGAACCTGGACTTTTCCTGCGGTTGGTGGGTGATGTGTTGCCCTCAAACACGCTTAAACGGCCTCAACTCTCCAAGACACAATGCAGGAAAAATTTGTAATAATATTCATCATCCCTCAAAAGTTGAGGAGGCTTTAAGTAGCTCCATACAATGAAGGAAACAAAAGATAAGCACGCCCCTTAGCTCTTACATAGGACTACTCCCTCAAGTGAGGGTACAAAGGGAAAATATGCAATAATAAACTCAATACTGACATAATAATAAATCTAATACAATTGACGACTCAAAAGTAAAGCGATGCAATCATGGTCGTAGATCGTCAGCCCCATCTCTAGTAAACTCTCCAAGGTCGGATGTCCTCATCAATCGCACTCTACATGTCCTGGTTTGTGAGGAGGAAGAGACTGACAGTGAGGACCAGTTGGAGGAAGCAAAAGAAGAAATGCAGCATTTACACCTTGATGCGGCAGAAGTGTTCTTAAATTCTTTAATGGGATTTACTCCAAATCACACTATGAAGGTGAGGGGACAGATTGGGGAGCAGTCAGTGGTGGTCTGGGTGGATAGCGGGGCTACTCATAACTTCATCCTCAACTTGGTCGTGGGCCAGTTGGGATTGTAGTTTGTGCATACCGGGAGCTTTTGATCCATGATGGGAACGGGAAAGGTAGGGATGAGTACAAGGATTTGCAGGAAGTTGTTGCTGAATTCCAGAGTATATGGATAATGGAGGATTTATCTTCCCTCGGATTTGGGGAACACTAATGTGATATTTAGGGATAAAGTGGTTACAAATGATCGGGGAAACAAAGATGGATTGGAAATCTCTGACTATGGAGATTCAAGTAGAGGGGAAAATAGTGGTGCTGCGGGGAGATGCCAGTATGTATGAAACCATAGTTTCGCTCAAAACCATGGTCAAGACAATACAGGGAGAAGGGCTGGGCTACTTGGTGGAGCTGTAGAGCCTAGAGAAGTTCCGAGACGCAGAGCCGATGGAGTTTGTTCAATAATTGCCACAACAATTTTCTTAGGTCTTTCAGCAGCCTAACTGATTATTGCCCCCCGGGAGCACGAGCATGCCGTTTCCTTGAAGGAGGGAGTGTCACTTATCAATGTCAGACCATATCAGTACCCACAGATTCAGAAGGATGAGATCGAGATGCTCATCAAAGAGATGCTTGGGATGGGAATTATCAGGTTTAGTGTGAGTCCTTTTTCCAGCCTCGTGCTACTAATAAGAAAGAAGGACGACAGTTGGAGGTTTTGCGTGAATTACTGGGGCCCTGAACAAGGAAACTGTGCTGGATAAATTTCCTATCCCTATAATTGATGAGCTGTTTGGAGCGGTCATTTTCTTGAAGATTGGCCTGAAGTCAGGATACCACAAGATCAAAATGAAGCTTGGGGATGTTCACAAGATAGCCTTAAGGACTCATGAGGGTTACTACGAGTTTTTGATGATTTCTTTTGGCCTCACCAATGCACCAACAACTTTTCAGTTTATCTTGAATATTGTTTTTCGGCCCTACCTCAAAAATTTGTCTTGGTGTTTTTTTATGACACTCTGATTTATAGTTGTATGGAGGCAGAACATATGAGTCATTTGAAGAAAGTATTAGAGACATTGAAGGAACGCCAATTATATGCCAACCTAAAGAAATGTTTATTTGTACAACCACAGGTGTAGTAACTGGGACATATGGTGAGCACAACAGGTGTAGTAGCGAACCAGTCAAAGATTAAGGCTATGTTGGAATTGCCTTTACCTAAGAACCTAAGGGAGCTGAGAGGGTTCTTAGGTCTCATCGAGTACCACCGATAGTTTGTGCGAGAGTATGACACGATAGCATGACCCAATGTTTAAAATTGCAATTCGGGTATTGAAGCGTTTTTCATTCGTGAGGCGAGGCGTAAGCCTCAAGGCGTTTTGAGGCGTAAGCCTCAAAATCAAAAGATTGCGTAAACATAAAATGATAAATTTTTTATATACTAATGAGTGAATAATATAAAACATAAAAAAGCATAAGATATGAAGTGAAATCAAAATATATCAATAATAAGACAACATGAAATATAATTCAACTCAAAATTATATCTTTCCTAAATCCCAGTATTCTTTTCATTAACATATAATTCAAATTTCCAAAAATAAATAGCAATGACATATCACATAAGAACTCATAAGTCATCAGCACTGTCATCACTAAGCGGTTTTTCATTTGAATCATCATTATTGTGAACTGCTCTCTCCCCTTCCTCCTCTCCTATAGAGTCCAATGTCGAGCATTTACTTTAAGATTTATGTAAGTTTTAATATATATAGCGTGAGGCATAAGCCTCATGCCAGTGAGGCGAAGCAGGCCTCAAGGAGAGCCTCAACCAAGTTGAGACGCAAGCCTCATAAAAAAAACTCGAGGCGTAAGCATCGAGGCGTTTTTTACTGGAATTGCGCAAAGGCGGGCCTCAAGGCGAGCCTCATATTGCGCAATTTTAAACCATGGCATGACCATTGACTAAGAAGCTAAATGACCGTTTCAATTGGGGGAAGGCGGCTACATAGACTTTCAAGAAGCTGAAGAAGGCGATGACTAGTGTATCAATGTTAGCATTTCCTGACTTCAGCAAGCGATTTGTGATAGAAACAAATGTGTTAGGATATAGACTGAGGGCAGTGCTCATGGATTAGCGAGCTATCGCCTATTTTAGTCAGGTGTGCATAGCCAGGGTGAGACTCAAGTCGTTGTACGAGAGGGAGCTGATGGTTATTTTATTGGCTATTAAAAAATGACAAACCTATTTATTGGGAAGGCATTTCCTTGTCAGGATAGATCAAATGAGCCTAAAACATTTGTTGGAACAACGGATAATCTCGGAGGAGCATCAACGATGGTTATTCAAGTTGTTTGGATATGACTTTGAGATACAATACCAATCGGGCTTAGAAAACAAAGAAGTGGACGCCTTATCCCGAAAAGGCAAAGAGTCTTAGTTAGCAGCTTTGTCAGTACCCATGATCCTAGATTGGGAAGCTTTGAAACATGAGAGTGAACATGATGAAGGACTGAGGAAGATCAGATCAGATTTGCTGCAGAACCCAGATATTCATCTTGGTTACACGTAGGAGTCCAGCTGCTACATTAGGGGAGATTAGTTCTACCAAGAGGATCGGGTTACATTCCCAAGTTATTACAGGAGTTTCACGGCAGTACAATTGGAGGAGATTCAGGACCTCAGAAAACCTACAGTCGATTGTTAATAGAATTATGCTTGGTGGGGATGCGCCACAATGTAGATGATTGGATAGCCATATGTGATGTGTGCCAAAGGCACAAGTTCTTAGCCATGACACCAGCAGGGTTACTATAGCCTCTAGCCTTGCCGGAGAGGGTGTGGGAGGAAGTGACTTTGGATTTTTTTTTGAGGGATTGCTGCTTTCGGAGGGATTTTCAGTGATACTAGTAATAGTGGATCGTCTGAGAAACTATGCATTCTTCATCCCTCTGAAGCACCCTTACATTGCTGTCTCTGTGGAAACTGTTTTTTTATTAAAGGTGGTACGCTTGCATGAATTTCCATAATCCATTATGTCATATAGGGATAAGGTGCTTCTTAGCCACTTTTGGAAAGAGTTGTTCTATTTACAGGGGACAATCCTTAAGAGTAGCACAACATACCATCCCCAGATAGATGGACTCGCAGAATTGGTCAACAGAAGCATATAGACCTATTTGAGATGCTTTATATCAGACATGCCGAAGAGTTGTGCAAGGTGGATTGCGTTGGTAGAATATTAGTACAACACCTCATTACCATTCATCAACAAAGACAACACCTTTCAGGATTCTCTATGGGAGAGATCCTTCCAATATGATTCATTATGGAAAGAGCGCTACACCTGTGTTTAGCATCGAACAATACTTAGGGGAGAGAAACATTGTATTATCTGAGCTAAAGGGACATTTGTTGAGAGCCTAGCAGATCATGTAAATGAAGGATGATGAGCATAGGCTAGAAGTAAACTTCAAGTTAGGAGATATGGTTTACTTAAAATTGAGGCCCTACAAACAGAAATCACTTGCCGAAATAAGGAATGAGAATTATCCCCTCGGTACTTTGGGCCTTGGAGTGTATTGAAGCAGCAGCCTATTGATTGAGGCTACCACCTTTATCATCTTTGCACCCAGTCTTTTATGTCTCACAACTGAGGAAGGTGATAGGAGAGCATACATCATCATCTCTATTCCCGACTTTGACAGAAGACATGGAGGTTATTTTGAAACCTCTAGAAGTAGCGGGTGTGCGTAGAAGGGAGACAGGGACATAGGAGGTGCTAATCAAGTGGAAAGATCTGATAGAGAATGAGGCCACATGGGAGCCATATGAGACAATCAGGAGACAGTTCCCTAGGTTCCACGTTGAGGACAAGGTGCATTTTAGGGAGGAGAGTATTTATACAAGAAAGGGCAGTTGAGACCAATAGGGGGCGAACAGAGCAAGGAATTCGGTCCCTCTTTGTGGGGCCCATTAAACCTATTATTACATATGTGAGAAGAGGAATTAAAGAAGGAATTAGTTAGGAATGATTTCTTAATTGAAATTCAAATTGACCGACCACAAGTATATTTCTACCAATAACATATAGCGGAGATATTTGTTCGACCACATGTAATATGAGGCATATGAAGTCAAAATTTATTTCAAATACTATTTTCTAGGAGGGGTAGAAATACATAAAAAAATTATCATCTCTCCAAAATTCATTAGGCTTCAATTGAGGAGGTTAAAATGAGACTTTATGATAGATTTCTTCACCTATTGGATGGATGCCTCTAACTTGTCTTATACATATCCGCAGTTGCCTTTTTTTATTATGTAATATGGCAATTCACTATAATTTTGTCTTGTTTACTCATTTGATTATTATATTATAATATTTTGCATTAAGTAAAAAAGATGCGGATGCTTGAATTAACCTTTTAATTGATCACAAATAACGACTTATTATACATAACTACCTTTTTTAATAATGAAATTTTTAAGTTAATTTTATAAGTTTCTCACTTTGCTGGCTCCATATATGAAAGGAGGCATCTTAGGCAAAAGGATTTTATACATCCTTCAGAATTGGTATGGGAACTTTTTTATGAAAATATCACGACTTCACTAACAAGTACCATTTTTTAAAACCTCGAAGCAACATGCTGGATGGTCAAGAACAAAGCACTGGTATTATTGCCATCTATCACTTGCAATATGTTAAAAGCATCAATCGAGGTTAGCTTGCCACTAATCAATGATTTCAAACATTTGAACTCCGTTGCCCTTGGAACTAGTCACTCCCCTAGAGTGCAACTTGTATTGCTCCCAGAAGCGGCTCTACCCCTCACCTTTGCCTTCTTATCTCCAAGTTTGTGCGTGTAGTTCCTACTTTGTCTTGACTCGCAGTTGCACCTCGTTGAGCTACGAAGTTTCATTTTTTCGTCCTTAACAGTCATGTGCATGGGACGAGACTGCAATTTTCTTGCACCTACATTGATGGTTTCTATCAAACATTCAAACCGTCTAGGGCTGCAGCTTGGCTCTCTTCTTTCTTAGGTTATCGCTCTCTTTTGAGTAACATTCTCTTTTCCTTATTTCATGTCTGTTATGCACGTGCCCTGACCTTTTTAGGCTGCTCAACTCAGCTTGTCCTCTCTTCTCAACTCTTGCTCAACTAGCTCCCTTGTTTGATTATCCTGGGGTTTTGGTGGTTCCCTCTGAGCTATTGTTGCCGCTGCTTTGTCTACTGCACATACCTCTTGGTTTATTGTAAATGTGGTAGGTGGATTGTTGGTTGCAAGTTGCTTCCATCTTCTTCCATGTAATCCCCATGATTTTTTTTGTGTGAAGACCTAGACACATTTGCGTAATCAAGTTTATACTTTCCAAGATGAACCTACAATTGTTTTCATTGATTCATTAAACTTTCTTGGCCATTCTTTCTCTCTATTTTTGGCATTGGCTTATCTCAATATGGATGTCATTTGCAAATTTATGTCAGATTTATAATTAGTTGGTGAATATCAGTCAATCTTATTGATCATCATCACATCATTTTAGAATTTTTGTCGACTCAAATTACCCCAGCCTCTTTTCTCGTCATACCTACTATTTCAGTGGCTTTTCAATGCAAATGTTGAAGTGTTTCTGCCATTTTGATGCTTATGAGGGACCACCTTCTCCTAGATTACATTTATATTTCTCCAATCAATCAACTCTATACTATTTGAGATTTATTTTTGATAAACTTTTGCAAGTTAAGCTGCTACTGTTCATTTTACTAGGCCATTGGTGGCCAAGATCATTGTGGAAATAGATGTTAGTTCTCCTCTTCAAAAGATGGTGTTGATTAGCACATCATCGTGTGATTAATGGTGGAAGGTTGAATTTAAGGCACTCCCCCTTGTTGCTTATTCTGCAATATCTTTGGTTATGATTGCTTCAAAGTCTTTTCAGATTTAATGAAAGCAAATGCTTAGGCTCAAGTGATACATTTAAATGGTCAAATCATTTTTCTTCCATAACGATTGGTGCTCCTTCATCAGTTGAGGTTTGCTGTTAGAATAAGTGACTAATTGATCTTCCTTTGGAAGTTAATGTTAGTGTGCATCATCATTAAAAATTCTCCCATTAGAATGAAATAGAATGCAGTGAATCGTTATGGGAGAGACAGGCTATAGAGCATCATTTTAGTATTTTTCTTTTTTTTTTTCTCTTGCAATTCTTGCTAATTTCCTTTGTTGTACCCTAATCATTATCTATTTATAAAATTATGTTAACAAAAATATATAACGAGCGTCAATTCAGCTTAGTATTATTTCAGTCATCAATATATTACTTCAATGTTAAAATTTTGATTCCTTATTTACTAATTATTATGGGTCCAATTGCTATTTGTACTAGGAAGCCGCTTAAGTAATGCAGCAAACTTTTATATCACATTGGACTGCTATTGGTTTTTAAAGTGAAGAATAAACATGGATTTGATCTCGTGCAACAGCAGCTGAAATGCACGAATATCTTTATTCTGAACCGTTCATTCTTTATTTTAACTGGACAACCTGAAACGTCTTTCAAAGTTTAGTTTGTTTAAATGAATAAAAAAATATCAAACAGTAAAATTATCTAAATGATTGCACTCCCCGAAAATTTTCTTTTAAAATGAAAGAGATGCTTTTAAAAAGGACTTCTCCAATGGCTTAAGTATTCATGAAATGATCAGCTTAGTTTGAGTGTTTTTCCTCTCTGAAAGGCCAATGATATTTTTATAATCTTTATTTGTTTTTACTGGAAATTATATGATAATTTCTATGATAGTTCTTTTCTAAGATACACATCGTTGAAAGCAGTAAAATCATAAGAGCTATTACTACAACTACTTTAAAAAAATGTTCTACTTAATTTGGGCTATTGTTTATTTTTTCTGAGATGGAAATTTCATATTTTATTTCAGGACCGTATCACATTATTGTTGTGTGATTATCGCCAACTTCCAAGCTCTCAAAAATATGACAGGATTATATCTTGGTATTGTCAACAACCAAGTTTGTACTCATGCCAAGTTTTTTTTCTTTCTAGAAGATTTGAACATGGTGATCTAAAATATCCTGTACCATAGTGCATTTTCATAATGCAGGTGAATCTTTTATCATAGCATGAATATTTTGCATGCTAACCACACCATGCATTTATGTCCTTGGATACAGTTGAATTCAGAAAGTTAACAGACTTGGAGAGTGTGTGGAGATTCTGTGAGCATGAAATTAAGCTATAATAACAAACAAACAACAACATCAAGCCTTTATCCCACTACGTGATTTTGCATGCTAACCACACCATGCATTTATGTCCTTGGATACAGTTGAATTCAGAAAGTTAACAGACTTGGAGAGTGTGTGGAGATTCTGTGAGCATGAAATTAAGCTATAATAACAAACAAACAACAACATCAAGCCTTTATCCCACTACGTGGGGTCGGCTACATGAATCCTTTTTCTCCATTGTGTCCTATTAAAAGTCAAATTCTCGTTTAAATCTAATAAAAAAAGGTCATTCCTAATATTTTCTAACTAAGTCTTTTTAGGTCTACCCCTACCTTTCTTAACACAAGTCAAATCTAATACCTCTACTCTCCTAACCGGGTCATCGCAAGGCCGCCGTTTTATATGACCAAACCATCTAAGGCGACTTTCTCTAATCTTATATTCTACTGGAGCTACTCCAACCTTTTCACGTACATGCTCATTTCATATCCTATCTCTAAGGGTAAAGCCACTAAAAAATAATAATAATAATAATAAATATAATATTA
>NW_021318852.1:6289918-6357961 GCF_001605985.2 Dendrobium catenatum
AAGCCACCCATCCACCTGAGCATCCTCATCTCTGCAACACTCAACTTAATATTATGCTTCTCTCTTAATGGCCAACATTCTGCACCATAAAGCATTGCAGGTCTCACTACCATCTCATAGAATTTTCCCTTAAGTTTGAGGGGGACTTTTCTATTAATAATATCTCCATCTTATAGAATTTTTTTCTTTTCTACTAATAATATCCCTATCTATCACACAACAAGCCCGATGTATTCATCCACTTCAACCATCCAACTTGAATTCTACTACTAATATTCCCATCTATTTCACTATCACTTTGAACAATAGACCCAATATATCTATAAGACATGTACACTTATCAATGAATTGATCGCCCAAAGTCATAATCCCCCCATTAGAGCTATTACTACTAAAATTATACTTAATATATTTAGTTTTAGATATACTCAAACAAGACCCTTTAGTAAAGGTTGACCTCCTTAATTCAAGTGTACATTCAACTCACTCTCTAGTTTTATCAACAAGAAGAATATCATCAGCAAAAAGCATACACCAGGGTACAACTTAAATGTCTAGGGAGAACATCCATGACTAAAGTAAAAAAGATATGGGCTTAAGGTTGATCCTTGATGTAATCCAACTGAAATTGGAAAATGCTTGGTCAAACCACCTTGTGTTTAAAACACAAGTAATAGCTCTTGCACACATATCCTTAATAACTTGAACATAAGCATTATTAACCCCTTTCTTTTCTAGAATTCTCCATAGCACTTCTCTTGGAATTTTATCATATGCTTTCTCTATATCCATAAATATCATATGTAGATCCTTCTTATTCTCTCAATACTTCTCCATCAAACTTCTCAATAAATGTATAACTTCCATGGTAGATCTGCTCGACATGAATCCAAATTGATTTTGAGAAACATTAATATCACGTCGTAATCTATGCTCCATAACTCTATCTCATAATTTTAAAGTATGTCACATTAATTTAAAACCTTTATAAATTGTGTAATATTGTGCATCATCTTTATTCTTAAAAATAGAAATCAACACACTCATTCTCCACTCATCTCGTATTTTTATTAGTTTTCAAAATAATATTAAAAAGTTTTGTAAGCCAATAAATTCCTTCATCTCTTAAGCATTTTCACACCTCTATTAGAATATCATCAGGTCCAATAGCTTTTTTACACTTCATTTTCTTTTTTTTTTGAAGCCTCTCTAACTTCAGTTTTACTAATACACCGATAAAAATAAAAGTCTTTATTTTTATTTAGGGTGTTAAGATCACTAAAATCAATCTCATTCTCATAGTCTTCATTAAAATGTTTAGCAAAATAGCTCATCCACCTTTGTTAAATATCCTATTCTAATAAAAGCCTTTTTTCTCTTCATCCTTAATACACTTCAACAACAACAACAACATCATCAAGCCTTAATACACTTCATTTAAACTAAATCCTTACTACGTTTATCTCTTTGTTTGGCTAAGTTATAAATATATCTTTTGTCCTCCATAGTATCTAATCAATTATATAAATCATTATAATAAAAAAATTTACATCACATATAACTTTCTTAAACTCCTTACAGGACTTTTAATAGCTTTCCCAATCATCAAAGTTTTTATATCTAAATCAATTTTTATAACAAAGATTTTACTTTGATCTTTACTTGCACATTTTTATTCCACCAACTTTTAGTATTATTAGGAGTTTTTTCCTTTGATACTCCAAGCACATCCTTTGCAGTATTCTTAATATCACTAGCTATTTTTTCTCACATAACATTAGCTTTTTGATGCACAAACAAAATCTTAAGATCAAGAATCTTACCCTAAAAAAATATTTTTTTAATATTTTTAAATGACACTATCTAATCCTAGAACAACTTTTTATTTTATTTTTTATGTTTTGCCCTTTGATCTTAAAGTCCAAAACTAATAAGTGATCTTTGTTACTTAAGCTTTGATTTAGAATAACTTTATAATCTTTGCAATCTAAATGATATATTTTTCTTATAAGGAAATAATTAAGCTGAATTTTACTAGATTCATTTTTATAAGTGATGAGATACTAAGCTCTTTTCTTAAATAAGTTATTAGTAATTATAAAATCATAACAACAACAACAACAACAATAATAACAACAAGCCTTTGTCCCACTACGTGGGGTTGGCTACATAAATTATTTTTCGCCATTGTGTCTTGTTAAAAGTCAAATTCTTATTTAAATCTAAATATTTAATAAAGAAAGATCATTTCTAATATTTTCTAACCAAGTCTTTTTAGGTCTACCTCTACCTTTCTTAATATAAGTCAAATCTAATACCTCAACTTTTCTAACCGGGTTATCGGAAGACCTTCGTTTAATGTGACCAAACCATCTAAGGCGACTCTCTCTAATCTTATCTTCCATTGGAGCTACTCCAACCTTTTCACGTATATTCAATAGATCGATGGAATAAAATATTCCCCCATTCAATTTCTTTCAAATTTCTTTATGATATTAGAGCGAGATGGGGCCTTTCTCTGCAACTAGTATCCTTTGACATCACTTAGCCTAACTCTTCTTGCATCACGATATTTATCATTGATGTACAGGCCTTCTTGATGTTGCCTTCGAACAACGGTCTCAACCAGGAGCAGCGAGACTTTGGTCTCCTCTCTTGAGATTACTATGCACCGCTACTTCTAGCCATCTTCCACCCTATTAATCTTGTATATCAGCTTCACCTTAAACAACTCATTTAAAACACTCCCATAAATCGAATCTTATGCAAGCTCAGTTGGCCTCCACTTGATGAATGTTATTCCTTAAGATTACATCTTCTTGTTAGATCATGGATGAGTTCGTGTGCCTTATCAGGAAGAGTGTCAATTTGGATCATTGTCCTTACAACATTGCTAAAGGTTCCTTCTTTGCCTTATGTTGGTTTCTCACCAATAGAAAGAACAAGATCTACCCAATCTTCATGATTCTTGCTTATGCAAGAAAAAAAATTATGAAGACCCTAATTTAGCAAGCATACTAAATGTCTTCCTAGAAAAATAAGAAAATACATTTTTTAATAAAAAAAAAATAATACATAACAAGGACATTTAGAATATAAAACAACACCTAAAGATGCTTTTACATTGCTTGAGAAGAAAGATACAAATGACATGGAACTTGCGGAGAAAAGAAAGAGATAAGAAGTCCGAAACGAAAGAGAGGACAAGCTCGCAAGCTTTCCCATGAAGGAGAAGAAGAATGGAACAAGCTCGCAAGCTTTTCCAAGAAAAACCCTCAGGTTTTTGGCTTCCAAAAATTAGTTCATAAACTCCTTTTATGTTTACAAAACATCACATATATATAGGAGAAAAAGAGCAGCCAATAAGCCCAAAATACCCCAAATTAAACCAATCAAACAAGGGGAAATAGAAAGCCAAGGGGATGTCCAGGAGCAGCAGTTGAAGGGCCACACAGGGAATCGGAACAGGCAGCCAAGGGGGAAGGAACGGGCGGTCAGGGGAACCGGAACATGCAGCCAAGGGGGGAAGGAACCAGGTACGGGAAAAAAGAGCTGGGGGGAGGGGGGGCGAAGGGCCACAGAGAGGGGGGAATGAATCTTCAATTTATGAGCTGAAAACAACAGCTCAACATTAATGAACTGGAGAATAGCAGCTCCCACAGCAAAAACCGGACAACCAAGCCCAAACCGAGAACCACCAGCAGCCCAAGAGTTTGGCTCATGAGATGCCCCCCTTTGCCTACATCACTTGCAAAGTTTGTCTTGCTTCATTCTTGCTCATTGACCTATAACATCCTCGGAAGCTAAGCCGTTTGATCATGATATTACTTTGATAGATATCATCATTGAGCCTTTTTTTTCTTTTTACCAAATATTGCATGGCCATGAAAAGGTAGAAATCCTCTTTCGAAGTGACATTTGGTTAAGAAACCTTAATTCCAGGTTCAATTGGAGGATCTAAGTGCAATTTTCTTTTCATTCAAAAATCATAAATTAAATTGTCACAATTAATGTTTTAGGTTTTTAAGTCTATGACAAATAAAATAGGTGAAAAATTCCCACTTTAGGACACAAAAAAAGAGATCTGGGATGTATCCAAAAAAACTTATTCGAGTTTGGAAAACAGATCAGAACTATTTTCCATTGAAAGTATTCTTCACAAACTTGGTTTGAAAAATCCTCCAACACTAATTCTCTCAGCTCTATTGGCAACCGTTCGATCTATAGAAGTTCAGGAGTTGAAGTTGCTTAAAGATTAAACATTGTCTAAATAATTGTTCAGGAGAAACGAATCTATAAATTTCTAATTGAATTAAAGAAGGATCTTGATAAAGTATGTGGGAGTCTTAGAAACAAAGCCATTTTTCATAGTTCGAGGAATTCTTTCAAACCTTTGCTTGAAGGAAAGTTGTTGGAAATTGATAATGAAATTATCTATTTTCTCATCCATTGTAGAAGGGTTTGCCATAACTATCTATGATCCTCAAAGCATTAAATTTCAGTAGCAAACCATGAAAGAGATGGACTTAGTGTGATCTCTGCTGTAAATCATGTCACATTAAGGATGCTTTTTGGAAGGTCTATGATAAATCTGTACATTTTCCAATAATAATAAGATTTATGGATGTCACAGCCAACAACTCAGAAATGAACCTATTTAACAAATAACAAACGATCTTCTCCAAAAAAACGTTTATCCAATTTTAGAATAATTGTTTGTGTCCACTGTGATTGATACTCGTTCCATGTCTCAAATAGGTAATATCATAAATGCCTTAACAAAGATAACATAAAATGATAGATGATAGATTTAGATGCCCTAAATCATTTGACGGGTGATCTCTCAATTTTATAAATTTAAATCATGTTGTAAGGTATTTATTGCTATAATTGATGATGATTATCTATTTTAATTTACTTGAATCAGATCTATTTGTATCTCAAATAAATTGATTCTTCATTCAAACCTACTAGTGCCAAACATTCATTGTAATCTGTGGTATATTAGTAAACTGAACTTTCAGCAAAAGGGTAGTGATAAATTTCTTCCTGATCTTCATAAATTTTAGGGATTGGATTTGTAGAACTTGATTGACAATGTTAGGATTTGTTCAATACTTTATCTTCTAAATGTTGATGATACTCCAAAAAGATTAGCTCTCTAGGTGGAGTCATCTAATCAGTGCAAAAATAATCCATTGGTTTTGGTCCTAATAAAGATAGGGATATTATATAATGTCACTATCTATTATCTAGTCCAAACCTTATATTGAAAACTCTTCCCTTTATTATTCAGGAATAAAAGTTAAATAAATTTCCCATATTGAGCATTTAAATTCTTAAAATAGGTGAGAAATTTCTATTATGACCTAACCTGTATAAAATCACATTTTTTTTCCTTTCATTCGCTCTTGTAGTTGGGGTCATTAAGAATTTAAGATCTATACAGAGATATTGATTTATCTCTTTTGTAAATGATCATATCAGAGTCACACACATGTTCCTTATGAAATAAAAATGTCGGTCATATTAAATCTTTAAAATTTTGAGCATTATGATTCAAACTCAACTTTGAACAAAAGTATAGATGTTGAAAACTTACAATGCAATAAAACGTACTTTGGCTCAATCCTAGATGGTTATCTATCGATTTAGGGGATGTTTTATCAAATCTCATGTTTTCACACACCACGACCAAATGTGATTGCTGAAAGAAAAAATATACGCCTTTGGATTGGCAAATCACTTATGTTTGCTACACTGTCTTCCCTCAAAATTTTTGGGAAGCAAAATATCTCAAAAATTGAATGCTTTCTCATATGCTCAACATTCAAACTTTCATTCAAGTTCTTTTAAGTTCTTAGCCACACACTAGAATTATCTCGACAATTTCATTGGAAGTGTTTGAATGTTTTGTAAATGTCCTCGTTCATTCACAATATAGGAGTATCCTTGATCTTAAGACCATCAAAACACATTCATAGGATATTCTTCTAATTAGAAAGGGTCCAAGTGTTTTTATTCCATTAGAAGATGTAATTATAACTCCATTGATATTATCTTTTTTTGAGCAAACCATATCATCCTAAAATTAATATTTAGGCAGAGAACTTCTTTCAAGAATATCTGCTTCGGAAGATATACCCAAAGCTATAACTATGCTTGAACCCTCATTTCTATCGAGCATAATCCCATTATCCCCCAAGATAGAACATAATGAAAAGCAGTACTTGTTGTTGTATTAAGTTCAGATAAACGCAGCTCATCTCCTAGTCAACTTAACTCTCTTATTAAAAACCATGAGATGGTCTTGTGTATTCTCAAAGAGAAAGAGTATAAAAAAGAGTGAGCACCTGTCATGACTTTAGCAAGGCCAACAATCCAATTTGAATCCACCCTTGAAAAATCCAAGGCTATCACTTTTTTGGAACCCGTGGATTCTAAATTGATTGATAAAGTTTTTGATACAGCTATTGCCTTGAAAAATTTGTGAGATCTTGCATTAAGCGCACTATCTCTAATTTTGTTTCTTATGAGAACATTTCTCCCATCTTTCATGCATTTGTTAACAATCTCAATCAATTACGAATTCCAAAGTCAATACAGGAGACATTCAAAATTCTTGAATGGAAAGTAGTGTAAAATCTAACTCTTGAAAAGACTCGGGGCATTACAAAATTGTCACTAGGAAAGCAACAAGGGGATTACAAATAGATTTAACAGTTAAATAGAAGATTGATGGAACATAGATAGGTACAAGGCACATATTTTGCAAAAAGGTTCACATAGTCCTATGGAATTGACTATCAAGAGATATTTCTCTACATGCCAGTGATCTTGAATAAGTCCACATGAACGTTTCATTATATCGCTTAACATAATCCTGACAAACTTTGTTCTATTGATTCACCGAAGTGGTCCAATTTTATGGGCATAGGCAATGTTAAATTGATCACCCTCTTTATTGAAAGATCACGTGGAGGGAAAACTATTATTCTAATTATTTATGTAGACGGCATTATCCTTACAGAAGATTATTGGACTCAAGAAACTTATAGCTAAAGAATTTGAGATTAAACATTTCTTTTTTATGGAGATGTTCATCACAAAAAGCATCTCAACCTTGAATCACAAATATGCCTTAGATCTTCTAAAAGATACATGTATATTGTGATATAAATCGAACGATACTCTCATGGATCAATTGCTAAAGTTGGAGCTAGTGATTACAATAATTAATGGATAAAGGTATATATTAAATACTTGTTGGCAAATAAATTTCTTCCTAACACTAGTCTTCATATTAGATTTCTAGTTGGTATGATTAATCACTTTATGAATAATCATACTAAAAAGATATGAAACTTATTTTTATTGTTCTTAGATATTTGAAAAAAAACTTAAGGAAATTGATTGTTCTTCAAAAATTAACTTTGAGAGAAAGATTAAGGTTTTTTATTAATACTAATTGGGTAGGCTCAATTATGGATCTTATGTCCAGTTTAGGGTACTTTGTTTTTAGTTTGGGGGACTTAGTCATTTGGCATAAGAAAAAGTAATTTGTGGTTGCCCAAAAGTAGTGCAAAAGTTAATTTTAGAGCAGTGACCCATAGAATTTGGGAAGCAATGTGGTTGACATGACTTCTTAGTGCATTGTTCATCTCAAGAGAAGAGCCAATAAGATAATCATGTGATAATAAAAATGCAACAATAGGCATTTCAAAAATCTGTTGCATTATCATGTGACCAAAAATATTGAAATAGATCAACACTTTATTGAGGAAATGATAGTTGGTGGGATTATATCTCTTCAACATACCACTACTTGATGTGAAACGGAAACGCCATTTACTTGCCTAGGTGGCAAGACTAATTAAATCCCAAATCAATTTGGGGAGAGAATGAAAATCTGAAATTAAATTTCAGATTAAGTGATTTGGGAGGGAAAATTAAGTGAAATCCAATTTTGAATTCCCAAATTAAAGAGGAGGATTATTGCTCATTCAATTGGGAGAAAGTTGGGCTGATTTTGTGGAGTCATTAATGTAATTAGGAGAGGGAGGGGAGGCCATTAAGGGGCCGGCCACATGAGGAGGAGAGAGGGGATGAGTTTTGAGAGAGTGGGGACCACCAATTTAATATCAGATTTTACAAAATCTGAAATTAAAAATTCAGATTTAATAAGGAAGGAAGATTCCTAAATTAAAACAATCAGTTGGATTGAATTTGAATTTCAAATTCGAAATTCAATTTCAATTTATTTTGATTGCTTGAATTAAGGAGGCAATTTATTAAACATTTAATGGCTAATGAAACTCCTAAATTTCATATTTAAAATTCAAAAGAAGAGGGGAGAAGGAGGCCGCAAGTGGGAGGGGAACCGCGGCTGGAGCTGGCCGGCGCTGCTGGTGAGATGGGCCAGGCGCGAGAGCCTGGCCAAGGCCGGCGGGTTGGACCTTGTAGCCGGTGTCTGGATGGTCAAGGGGTCGGTGATAGCAAGCCGTGAGGGGAAGAGGAGAAAATCTTGAGGATTTTCGTTGCGATCCACCACCTTGTTAATCTTGAAGACTCTGATCCCCAACAAACAAGAATAAGGATCAAAGAGAAACTAAAAAGGAAATGAAATACAAGAAACCCTAGAACTCACAAAGAATCTAGTTTTTTTCCTACCGAACTCACTAAGAATCGAGGAGAGTGAACTCACTAAGAGATCACCATGAAAACTCACTAAGAGATATACAAGAACATAAAATTTCATATCAATAATTCATCATCCAAATTACAAAGAGAAGGGGCCGTCTATATATGACACCGGACCTGAAGGGCTCGACGACATCCACCGCACAACCCGGTGACGCGAACCAAGAGACTTCCTTGAAGAGAGGGATACACCACCTGAAATCCTTTCAGCGATAACAGACAAACACAACCCAAAAGCAGTGTGTAAAAAAACTACTCAATTTTACTTCATCTCCAAATCAATCCTCTATTTACAAGGTACAAGGCTCCTATTTATAGACAAATTAACCCATAATTTAGGCTACACTCAAAACAAAAACAAGAGCTAATTCTAATGTAGCACATAACACTACCCAAAAAGAAACTAAAACTAATGAAAGTTTAATCGGATAAAAACCAGCTTAGCTCCCGGGCGTCATACTACCGGTGTAGGAGGGAACTTCAGGCTCATAGAAAAATGTTCCGCTTGGCCACCATAAGAGGTGGATTTGGTGGCTAAAACTTGATCAGCAGGATAGGTCCCCCGGTGTCATTTCTCCCATCTAGAAAGAGACTTTCAAACATAAGGTGGAAAGTCGTAGCATTCATTGCAAATGACACTCTTCAGAGTTGGAATTGACTTGACCGTCAAAACTGATCAAACTATGTAAATATCCTCATCCCACAAACGATCGGCCACCCCAAGGATTTCTGTGTCGAATGTATGAAGGTGCCAAGGTGATTGTCGTGGTCCGGTTGCATCAGACCAACTTTCCCTAGCAGTGCGACGTGAGCATATTTGTTGTTTTATTAGGAATGATAGGAATGCTTAATCTCCAAAGGTGTATCCACCTGCTCTCATCATCATTCATCATATTTCGGGGTTGCTCTAGATCAAGAACTTCATTTGAACATTCGTCATCGTACACGTCATACAACGGTTGCATTCAAAGATTGGCATAAGACGACGAATCAGCAACAACGGACTTCATACTTCTTCGAAGGTTGAACTCGATCCCAGCGGGGTAGGAAGAGACTTGAATTCATCTGCAATCCCTCCGTCGACGCCGTCTTCGGAAGAATTTTGTTCTTAAAACGAAGGATCTGAAGCCATCTCTGTGGGCAGCATAAACTTGCCCCGGACACCATTACAGTCTCCGGCCAAGAGGGACCTCAAGTTTTTCCCTTCGTTCAATCTTGATAGGTCGTATGTTTTTGAGTCCGTGCCAATTCTCACGTGCTAGAAGATCTGTCGATTTCTTTCATCTTTGAATGTTGATCCCTTCTCAGTCCATGGAATGCATCTTTCTCCGTTTCAAGAACAATATTCCAAAACAGGCAAGCAAGATCTGCTCCGGAGCCGCTTCCCAATTCTATAAGCCCGGTTCTTCTTTGTTCTCCTCGGCCCAGTTGCTCTGCAACCACCCTTCCAGACTCAGCCCTCCGGCGTTCCCCCTCGCTCAAACCAGCGGAAACCCGTGCCGAAGTAACGTACTGCTTCACGGCACGATCCTCTTTAGGCAACCGGAAAATCCGACGCTCACTTCAAAAATAATTCTTGTTGAAGTCCTGCCTGGATAGGATGATAGATTGCTTAACCAACAGGGATCTATTTGGTCTACGTGGATAGCCACCAAAATGATTTTTTTTCTTGGCGCCTCCTTTGTTCAAGGCATCCGGTTACAAAATACCATAGGAGGAAACACAAATCTTGGCTTTTCTGAGGGAAAACCGGATGTGATTCTGCGCAATGATTTGACCACGATCCCTGGACTGCATCTAGCAAACGACGTCCTTTCACGAACCACAGAGGAATCCTCTGTTGGCTGTTGGTTTCCGTTCTTCCACTGTGAGCACTCGGCTGAGTGAGAACAATTACCATAACATGACCCACCCGGCGAACGGATCGGACGGCGATATCGTCGACAAAAAAAGAAACGCCAGCAACGTGTGCTGGGCTCTGATACCAAAATCTGACCACCGACCGTGAGGGCTCATCGAATCCACGTTGACAAATTCCGTTGTGCACTACGACCAAAGAACTCTGCCTTGGAATGAGATGGGGATCACCACCTGAAAATCCTTCAGATACAGAAAACCCCAAAAGCCAGTGTAAAAAACTAACTCCAAATTTTTATTGCATCTCATAATCCAAATCTCTATTACAAGTTAAAAGGCTCTATTTATAGAACAAACTGTAACCAACAATTAGCTACACCATCAAAACAAAAAGAGACGCTTAAGTTTCTATGTAAGCCATTCATACACTTTTGACCGACAGAAGAAACAAAACTAGACTGTACAGTTTAAATCGGATTTAAAACCATGCTTATAGGCTCCCGCGTCCAATTACTTATAGGCCTTCCAAACAGAAAATGTAAAAAAGACACATTTGCCCCTTGGGCTTACATAAGACAAGAGGGTAAAAAGGGAAATTGCAAAAATTAAATAAAAATACACTTAATAAACTGAAATGAAATAAAGTGATCTCGGCCGTCGATCTTCAGCTCCTCGGATAAGCATGGACGGTTGGATGTCCGCATCACTACTCATTATAAAATAGTAGATATTCTCACCAAGGCTCTTTCTTGGACAAATTCGGGAGAATGGGAATGACAAAACCATCCAGCTTAAGAGTGAGTGTTGAAATTTGAATTGTAAAGTAGCACTTGTATTTTGGGCTTTCCCTTAATTGATTTCAGTAGTTTTTCAACAGGTTCCATGTTTTCTCATATTTACTTTTCTCTTTTAGAAGATTTGATTGATGTAATAAGAGAAAAGGAATGTTGTCCTCTTTATAAATTTCTCTCAGCCCTATTTGTTTGGTCAATTAAATAAAATATCTTCTTATTTGATTTGTTTTGATTTCTTATATTTCAATTATTATGCTTGCATGCTATTCGGTAAACTAAATTTATCTTGCAGTGAGATGATTGAAGGAGTTGGCCATGAATACCTGGGACAATTTTTTGGCTGCTGCGAGAAACTTCTTGCTGACCATGGCTTAATTGTTCTGCAGGTGGATGCTTAACGTTTTTCGTTTTTTTGGTTGCTCCCATGATATTTTTATTTATTTCTCATATTAAGTTGAATTTCTGGTTTAGGATTCTAGTCCTTGACTACCACAAACAAGTTGTTGATTATCACAAGTTGTTGTTTGATAATTGTTTAATTCTAGAAATTGGTATCTGACTAAATTGATAGCATTTTTATAATGTTATTATATAGAAAACTTTGATCATTTTAACTTTATCTTTTATTGCATTCTCCACTTTTTGTTCTTTCCATATATCTTACTGTTAAATTTAAAGAATTTGAGAGGGAAAAGGCTTAATATTATTACACAAAACTATCCCTATTTATAGATTATACTAGATATCTTTATAAAGAAACAAATAACTTCAGAATAATGTATAATTTTCCTAAAATAATCCTTCCTGAATCAGCCACCCGAATATGGAAGGAGATTGTCGTGATCCAGGTGAGCCTTCCATGGATCTCATCCTGGCCATGAGATTAAGGGCCAAGGGACCGTTGAAATTTTAACACTTACCATCTAAGCTATCTTTGTGGAAGTGATATATGGTTCACTTGAAAGTGCATCTGAAAAGCATTGTAGCGCCTGAAAAACTTTGATATGTTGCTCTGTCTGGGGACCTTGTGAATGAAGGCGATGACCTATGATGCACAGACATAGACATGGCGACACAAACACATGACACGACATGGACACATGACATGCCAATTATTGAAAATATAGGACACATACACATTGCATACGGTATTAACATTTTTATATCTTAAAATCATTGTATAAAATTGAATAGATAAAATATTAATAAATATTGAGAAATAATAAGTAATTTAAATAGGATTTTGATGGACTGGAGGCTGAGCCTTAGGCCCCACTAGGGTGGGCGGCGGGTAAGAAGAGAGAGGGGGGAATTGTTTAGGTAAGTTTTAATTATAATTGGGAGGAAATTAATTAGGAAAAGAAATCTAATTTGAATTTCAAATATGAGAGGGAATTATTTAGGGAAAGCTTATGGGAGTTAATATTGATTATGTAAGGAAGAATTAAGGGGGAATTGTTTAAGAAAGTTTTAATTACAATTGGGAGAGAATTAATTTGGGAAAGAGATCTAATTTGAATTCAAATATGAGAGAATTATTTAGGGAAAGGGAGTTGATTTAGAGGGAGTTAGAGGAGCCTATTTAAGGTTAACTATGTGGTGATTTTAGGTTATGCTTGATTTTACTGGAATTAGTTTCACTTAGGTTGAGTGGGCTATAGCTGACGGCTAGAGATTTATGAGAGCTAGATCTTTCTCTCCAATTGAAGATCCAATTGTATCTTATATTTTTATTCTTAGTTCTTTCAATAAAAAAGAGTTATTGTGTGTTCTTCTTTCTAAATTTCTTATGTTGTTTTCTTGTTTTTGCTGAAATTGCATCCACTTCCTATCAAATTAGTATCAGAGCCGTGTTATGGGCTAAAAAATAAGTCTTCCTCGTTAATTTCTGTTATGTTTGTTTTCTCCGTCTTGCTGAATTTTGCTGTTGGAAGACCATATTCGTCATTTTTTGTTGTTTCTTTTGCTGTTTGGAGCCTAAATCCGGGTACCTATATGGGGAGAAAGGTAGAAGTACTGGAAGGGGAGATCGGGCAATTGAAATCTTATTTTGTAGAAAAGATTCAAATTTCAAAAAGTAATTTTCAGACATCCATGAGAAGATCGATTAAAAGTTTGCTATCATGAAGGAGATGGATAAGATCTGGGCGAGGGTAGTCGAGGTCTCACTCTTGTAGCGAATCATGTAATCGTCAAAAGTTGCAATGTAATCATTCACATGTTTACTATCCTGGGTTAGCCTATTCCACATATCCAGAAGCCTAGGGAAATACGATGGAGGCAGGTACTTCTGCTTGAGCTCACGCTTTATAGCAGTCCAATTGGTAATGACAAACTCATTGCGGGACTCCCTAAGGCTTTCTAGGTTGGCTTAATATTGCTGGCCCTACCGGTGAACTTTATCTCGCCGAATCTCACTTTTCTAGCCTCAGATATATTGTAGCATTTGAAAAGCTATCCATGCACTTGATCCAATCCAGAAAGAGCTGGGGATCAAGTGTGCCGTCAAAAGTGGGGGCATCGACCTTAATATTTCTCAATAGTGATGCATCAGGGTGGGCGGGAGGTAGCGGTTAGGAGGAAGAGAGAAATGGTTATAGTGGATCGGACAAGGAGATTTGCGGGTGACGATTCGGCTAGACTTGGATGTGAGGATGCTGAGCTTGATGGGGAATGGAGGCTTTGATAAACCGTGAGTCCGGACGCTTCCTGCAGCTTACAGGTCTTGCTTTGCCCTCACCTAGGGACTTCACATGCGCTCTCACAAAAACTCTCAAATGCACCAAAACATAAAGTGCAACAATTTTCATTCATTCATCATCATCTCCCTTCCCAAGGGGAGGTGAGGCCTATAAATAGACAAAATACCATAAAACATCAAATGACAAACGACTCTCGAAAAATTATACATAATAAATCAAATACAAAATAATTGCTCAGAAATAGAGCAATCCGATCCTAGCCGTAGATCTCCGGCCCTTCCTCTGATAAAATTTTCACGGCCAGATATCCTCATCACAAGATCTTCTACATTTTTGTGAATCAATTGAATCTGGGTGCCATGATGCTAGCTAGACCAATGGGCTTCTCTGTTTTCTTTAATGGAGTACTGTTTTCGAGGCAACCTCTTGCTTATGGTTGATCATATTCAATTTCCATTAGGGCATGTGTTCATTCGATTTCCGTTTAAAATTTTTTTGGGCAAGTGTACCCACTCATGGGTTTATACAAACTTAGATAAGCATGTAAACATGTGTACTTTTCCAACTTGAAACAAAACCCACCCAGTACATTAATGATAATGATTAAATGTTTCTTTGAATCAGAAAAAATGATAAATCTGAAGCTGCTGCAAACTGACAGTTACCGTAATCAATTTTTCTTCGAATTTTTAAAATGTGAATAAGTATTGGACAATATAATTTCTGTTAAAGCCATTTCATGGTATATTTACATTTTTTATTTTTATTTGCACAGTTTATTTCAATTCCTGATCAAAGATATCAGGAATACAGGAGAAGCTCTGATTTTATAAAGGAGTATATTTTTCCTGGTGGATGTCTTCCTTCTTTGAGTATAATAACCTCTGCTATGACTGCCTCCTCTAAACTCTGGTGGGCAAACTGACCATTCAGCTACTTTTTGGAGAACAATTTTAACTATTTTAAGATTATTCAAGCATGCATATTGTTGCATAGGAAACACAGTTCAAAAGTTATCATATTCTTTAATACTTTCTTTTATTGGGTATTATGTAGCATTGAGCATGTGGAAAATATTGGCATACACTACTATCAGACACTTACATGCTGGAGAAACAATTTTATGGCTAACCGGCGGTATGCATTCCTCTACATTGGTTATTTTCAATAATTTTCTGCATCAGATACTTCTGCACATACAGCCATGATCATGCAAGCTGTACTGAAATTATAGTGTAATCATCCGCTTGAGCAGTCAAAATGATTTGTTTTGGAGAATTTGTTCTGAGGGTTAAACTTGGTTATAGAAAATTAATTTGTAAGATTCTTGCATGTTTAATAGAACCTTCTAATGTTTTCAGGAAAGACTTTGCATTGTCTAGTGGCTGTATTTAGAATTCAAGGAGTTTTAAATGCAGTGTAAAATAAATACAGTACATTTGAAGTAATTTTGTTTGGTTGATTGTAAAATAAATTCAATAGATTATTTTCTTAAATTTGGTTGGAAGTAAAATGTTGATAGTAAAATAAATTCAAGAGAACATTTTCTTGAGTTTGGTTGGATGAATCTAAATAATAAATAAATTTAGGGCACAATTGTGGGGTGAGTTGCGAGCCCATCATGCAAGCGGTGAGGTTGTAGGGACTGAGCATTGCTTTTTGGTCATGTGATATAGGTTGCAGGGATGGAGGGTCTTACGATGGCGAGCTAGTAGAGAGGTGATCTAGTGAGTCTCATGAGTGACAACTAGTGGCAAGAGAGCAAAGGTCATGCACGATAGTCTCGGGATGCCGCATATTTTGAATGTCTAATTTAGGTGAATTCAGAATCCTGTGAAAATGAACTAAGTGATTCCTAAAAACATTAGGTGCATTTATTTTTCTTCAAATCAAACACCTAAAATATCATAACCCCTGCATTTGGTTTTCACTCCTAATAATCCTATCAAACAACTCCTTAATAGGTTTCGTCTTTATTTATTTTCATTTATGATACATTTAGAAATTTATGTTCCAAGTCTTAATTGATGATGAACTCACATTGCTTCAACACATGTTGTTGTGTCTATATAAGATATTCCATATAATCAATTTGCTTGTGAGCTGCAAGTCTTAAAACAATATTTCTTTTCTCCACAAGTTATCAATGAATATTACTCTTTTGTGCAGTAAGATTCTTTCACTGGGGTTTGATGATAAATTCATGCGCACATGGGATTACTATTTTATATATTGTGCTGCAGGTTTTAAATCACGTACCCTTGGGAATTATCAGGTATGTACAGAATAATAAGATCTTTTCTTACTTTCTTGATGTCTTATTTATTGAGAATTGTTATGAAAGTTAACTAGAAATAACCACTTCCATGACTACAATACGAGTTCAACCATCTCGATTTTGTCAATTCATCTTTGTTCATTTTATCCTGTGAAGATTTTTAACCCCTACAATACAGTAAATCACATCCCTAGATACCTTTTTTTATCCTGGTGAAAATTTTTAGATTTCACTTCCATTGAACTAACAAACAAGTTATTTCAATTGTATCTTCCATGAAACATGGTTGTCTTCTCCCCAAAATTATTATCACGCTCTGCTTTCGTGAATTAAGGAGCGACAGCCATTCAACTTGTATTGCTAATATAGCGTAGAAAATGATTGAGAACAGTGAGGTGAAGACCAAGCAGTGTTTTGCTTCAACAAAGAATAAGAGAGTTCTTTTCATTTTGAAACACTGTGTAATAACCAAGTTAAAACCTAATGCCATTTCCCTCTGCTTCAAGCAGAAATACTCTACTAGCTACAGTGCAGAGCAGTAATCATTGTTGAAAATCGAAGGGGAATGGAGTAGAGCAGGGGTGGAACCAGCTTTAAATTTTAGGATGGACAAAATTATTACAACAACAAGCCTTTATCCCACTATGTGGGGTCGCCTACATGAATCATTTTCCATTGAATATTCAAATATTCTTCAAATGCCCGCATCTAATCTTTGAACAATGATTTACTTTATTTTTTATATTATATCCCTTCATCTTAAAGTCTAGCGATGTTTGACACACAAACTTTCACTCGGAATAACTTTAAAATCGTTTTAGTCTAAACGATAGATTTTTCTTTTAATAAAATAATTGATTTGAGTTTTATTATATTCATTCTGATAAGTGACTAGATGCTCATCTCTTTTTTTAAATAAGATATTAGTAATAACAAAATAATAAGCTATAGACAAATCTAATATGGTCTTACCATCTTCATTAGTTGCTCCAAAGCCATAGCCACCATGAATGCTTTTAAAATCATCTAACTTTCTACCAATATGTCCATTTAAATCTTCTCCAATAAAAACTTTCTTCGAGAGGTGTCTTTTATATTAATTCTTCTAAATCATTCCAAATTTTTAATTTTGAACACATTCAAACCTACTTGAAGAGCATAAGTGCTTGTAACATTAATAATCTTAGCATCAACAACCATCTTTTTAAGCTTTAATTTTATCTACAATTTTATTAATTTTTACAAATTTGTCTTTCAAACTCTCTCTCTCTCTCTCTATATATATATATATATTCATCATTAGTTTTCAGTGTTAAAGCAACCCAAAAACCAAAGCTTCTACTTTTATTATCTAACCTCAGCATTTATCAATAATTATTTCTCATTCAACTTTGCAGATTGTTTTGTCTCGCCCAGGCAACCTGAAGGCATTCAGCAACTCATATGAAGGCATTGCATCTGCATATTGACCATTTTCTAGCAAATCCTCGTGTCTTAAGGTTTCTTCCGATTTCAATTTTTTCTTATTAATTTTTAGCCAAAAAATGCATAATTTTCATGTTATTTTCTCCCCCTCTTAAACGAAAATGCAGAAACGAGTGGAGTAGCTTCAGAAAGCTAACCTAAATTATTATTACATGCTATGCTTTTCCATATAATATATCAAACTTCTTACCAATCAAACTATTGTGTTGAAACTAATTTCAATTCAGTTCATTATCATTTCCATTTCCTTCTCTTTCAAAATTCCTTCAAGCCAAACAGCAAGAAACCTTCTTTCCTTCTGCATTCAAATTATTTTCTTTAGCATCTAATGCTATCAATCGTGTTTTGCAGATGTGTTCTGAAGCATTCAACAACTCACTTGAAGGCTTGCAAATCATTTTGATCATCCAGTCTTCTCACTTTTATCATTATTTTCCTTCTCAAAAAATAATTATTGCTCCATCTTTGAGATGTTTCATTCTTATTTCCTTGATGGAATTACAATGATTTAGGTACCATTTTGCAATTTACAGGACTTCTTAAGTGCATTTAGTCTATAGGCTCAATAATGCTTTATTTTGCAATAAATTAGATTGGATGCAAAAAGATATTTTGCAATAAAGGGGCATGTATTACATCCATATTAGCTTGATTTTTTTGTTGTTGTGATGGTTGAGATATAATGAAATGACATGATGGATGATTTTTATGGTAAGAATTTTCTCTGATTTTGATGGAGGATGATCATATCCATATTAAGGCTGAATTATTGAAATATGTTGTGTTTTTTTTTTATTAATTTGGTGGACAACTCTGATTATGAAATTTGATTATTGAATCCATCATTGAGGGTGTTGCTTAATGTTTATTTTTATGATTTAGAGTTTTAGGCTTCATTTGGGGTTTTTTTTATTATTTTTTTAAGATAACTGTTTAGTACAATTTTTTTTAATTATAATTTTTTGTACTATAAAACAACTTTAAAAAATAATAAGAAAGTTGTCTCAAATGAAGGCTTCGTGTGAGATGGCTTTTTTTCTGCTTCTTAAACCAGCTTTCTAGTGCAAAATTTAAAATTTTTGAACTAAAAAACTACTTTAAGAAGGAGAAAGAAAACCTTTCCAAACAAAGCCAAAATCTTAGTGATATTGATAAGCTATATGATTATGATTTTTAACAATTTATCCTAAAGCTCAACTCACACACCTATCTGGACTTCTATTATAAAAGTTCTTAGAAAATAATAGTCAGCTCTCCTACAGTATTGCAGCAACGATCAATTATAGCTATCAATCATTTTGTTACTTTCTTTACAACTCCTACACTATAAAGCTTTTTCAACTTTGCAGATTGTTTTTTGATTGGTAAATTCTGCTTCAACTAATAGGATGCTAACTCAATTCAAATTGTATTTCTAAATTACTTCTAATGTTCATTCAATCATATTATTTTCTCAAATACTATTATGCTAAAAGCACTCAAAATTAATTGGAAGCTAAAATAATATTTCTATTAAATTCAATTCAATAGAATTGATATTGATGTAAATAATTATTATTATAATTATTTTTTTATAATATTTTAATTCATAAATAAAAGTAAAAAAAATATAAATGTGCACGTGCAATTATGATTTATGGAAGCACAAATTCAACTAAATCTTTTTTAATATACAATATTATTAACATTCTTGTAATATATATTTTTTTTAAATTCTAGCAACTCCAACAATAAAGCTAGTTTATCTAAGTTGTGCTGCACAGTCAAGAGCTCCGACCCCCCGGGTTCCCCTTCATGGCGTCTCACGCCGCTGTTCTCCAAAATCTCTCTCTAATCCCCCCCTCTTCGCACTCCACATTCTTCCCCGTTATTCAGTCCAGAATCAGCTATGTTTCTCACTTCGATTCTGTCGTACTCAAAGCCTATCTCCCAATCCATCATCCCCAAACCAGTCCGGGAGAACGCCTGGAAGCTGAATCTTCTGCTGGAGATAACAAGAGTGACAATGAGAAGGATAAGAAGAAAAAGACAAAAAAGGAGCTTCGGCCCAATTTCTACCACCAAACCTTAAAGAAATGGTCCGTCAAGATCTCATCCCAGAGGACCAAATTACCATGGCAGGAACAACAGGTGGAACGCGGGGAGAAAGTCGTTCATGGTTCTGTAGCTGGAGGTTTGCCTGTGGAACCTTTAAATAATCGAACGAGTGTAGTTTTCTTGGACGGCAGGACGAAATCCGGATCCGCGCGATTGGACCTAGAAGTCCATTCATCGGACCACTTAGTAAAGCTGCCCAAGTCTAGCAATCTTGCGAGGCCGAAGGACTCACAGCATGATGTGGTTGAGAACAATTCACAAACCGAAGATAACCGCTTCAAGTTGGGAATGCCTTTGTCATCAGCTCCTAGGCCACAGCCAGCGGAATCCAAACGCTCCAGTTTGGCACACAGTAAGTTGTTTTTAGCGCGTCAGCCTGATTTGACCGACAGTACTAATGAAGAGAGCCCTAGTTATAGTAGGAGAACTATTTCTTCTTCCATTAGGATGGGTGTGGAACTTCAGAAGCAAGAATTAGGAGATGTTTTTTTGCCAACTGTTATAGCCGAAACAACGAAATCCCAGTTTTACGTTGATGCCGCATCTACGGTCCCATCTCAGGCGTTTAAATGTGATGCACAGCGTCCAAAGAGTAGGGTTAGCGCAAAAATTGAAAAGCTGGAAGAAACAATGGATCATTGTAATCAAGAAGATGCTAGAAGTTATGTTGGATCATATCATGAAAATGTTCCGACAAATTCGTTGTTTGATAGTGATAATTCCAGTGGTTCTTCATCATTCCCTTGGGGGGATGGGGATGGTGTTAGTAAGATAGATCCTCTTCGCAGAAGAAGTAACACTGATATGGCTGAGAGGACCATTCCAGAGCCTGAGCTGCGTAGGCTTAGGAATGAGGCAATGAGACTGAAAGAGAGACTGAGGGTAGGGCCTGCTGGGGTTACCGAAGCTGTTGTAGAAAATATTCTTCAGAAATGGAAGGAGGTTGAGGTGGTCAAGTTATATATAGAAGGTCCACCAAGTCTCAACATGAAGAGGACAAATGACATTCTGGAGGTTGGCTTTTTTTCTTTTTTCATGCATAGGTGCTGTTATATTTTTCTTTTTCTCTTTGTAATTAGTATTGTGGAATGGAACCATGAAATTTGAAGTATTAGATAATCTCCCACTGAACTGAATACTACCATATGCCATCCGCCATTCGTTGCATTCGAACTCCAAATCTCACATCTTAAATTCGGTAGGTGAACAGTGCGACCCCAATATTGATGTCGGACTGTTCAGCTACGCCAAAAAATCCTCGCTTGCAAATTTGCCGAAGAAGAGTGGGAAAGAGGAGAAAAAGCACATGAAAGAGGAGAGAGATTGTTACCTTTGCAGGAAGAGCACGAAAGAGGAGAGAAATGAAGTTCGATTGGAGATGAATTACATTATTTTGAAATTTTACTTCATTTTAGAGTGTAAGATGAGTTTTTCAGTTGGAGATGCCCTTAGACGGCTTTACCATGCAACACCTTCTTTAAGATAATTTTTGTTCATATTTTACATTGGTCGTAATTTTACTTCAAAGGTAACTTGAGCATCATAAGAAATTTTAGTGCTCATGCATTGAAAGCGCTCTGCATCGAAGCCCTTTTCTGAACCTCCTAGCAAGCTCCTATCTTGATGGTCTACATTGTTTATAATTGGCTCAACTAAAATAAGGCATTCATTTTTTCCACTGCTAATAACAGTTTCCACGATTAGCTGAGGCCCATGCTAGCTAGTAGCTTGTTGACTTTCATCTGTATTTTGAAGCTTTCATTGATCTTGTGAATTTTGTTTGTAATGTTATATGTCAGGAATGTTTTGCTTCTATAAATTGCTATTTATTTTATCCAGCTTCTCTTGACTCGAATATTAAAAAAAAGTTCATTCCTAATCAGACAAAAACAGGAGGCATTGCAATTTGGAGGTCTGGAAGTTCAATTGTGTTGTACAGAGGTCTGAACTACAAGCTTACCTGTGCACGCTCATTTTCAAGAATTTCTGAAACTACTTCTAGCATGGATGGTTCAGCATACTCAAATTATTCTGTTGTAACCAAGGGCACAATAAAGGTTTTGGAGCAATCTGCTGCTGATATTGAGTTATCTAGTGCAAGAACATTTGAAGTTTCTTCAGATGCTTCTCATATTGATTCTATTTTAAACCAATTGGGACCGAGGTACACAGATTGGTCTGGTCGTGACCCACTTCCTGTTGATGCTGACTTGCTTCCTGGCATGGTTCCTGGTTACAAACCTCCTTTCAGACTTCTTCCATACAAAACCAAAAGAAGCCTTACGAACAGGCAAATGACATTTCTTCGGAGGATTGCCAGATCTATGGCTCCTCATTTTGCTCTTGGTAAGAGCATTAACTATTTACCTGATCAGTCACTCTTTATTTTCATTACTACCAAGGGACGTTGTCCTGTTATATCTTCAAATTTCTCATTGTAGGAAGAAACAAACAACTTCAAGGGCTGGCCAATGGTATGGTAAAGTTGTGGGAGACAAGTGCTATAGCAAAAATAGCTATTAAGCGTGGTGTACAAAATACTTCAAATGAGAGGATGGCAGAAGAGATTAAGGTAGGTTAAAGAAAATTACTTGCAGCCAAGTTTTCAAGATGTTATATGTTCATTTATCCACTTTGTAGAAATCCGTGTTTGTTCATGCACAGTTTTATACTTGCATCATGAATCCCGAAGAACTTATAACAAATTTAGCTCAATTTGATCGAATTAGCTCTTGATTTTGCCCTTGAATTTCACACGTTCTCGAGCAAATTTCGTACAAACATGAACTAAACAAGCAAGTGCTCAAACTAGATCAAACCAACCCTGAAGAAGTTTGGCCTAGAGCTTGGGTTTGCTTGGTCAGCTTCATCCTTTAATGCTTGTGGAAGGAATTGATGGTGGTGAAGATGGCGAGGAGTGCTCCTACAGTTATGGTTGTCACTGGCATGCTCATTTTTAGTTGTAAAAGATTCATGAAGTTGCACATCTTCAAATTACCACAATTATCATGCTCCATCTCAATAAAAGATGTTTGCCTTGAAGCGGTTATCTTTAGATGAGGGAGAGTTTCATGTCATTCTTAAATAGCATTACTATCTATTTTTATCAGATATGAATGACAAGGTGATTAACCTCCTCAAAATTTTGCCCATTGATCTACCTCACAAAACTCTATATTGATTGCGTTACTGGATCACGACAATATGATAGGAAACACTTGTAGATTTCAAGTATGTCCTATCAATCTTTGGAAAACAGCGAGAAGTTTCCACAAAAATCCTCACAAAATCACAAAAACAGTAGATAATTTATATTATTTGATGAAAGGGAAACGGAAAATAACAAAATACAATTGATCATCTATTCGAGAGGATGACCGATCTCTCCCAAATCTCTAAACACCGCTAGAGCCCAAAAGAAAACCTCAATCTAAGATATCACAAATTTCAGTCAAATTCAAAATGCCCTAACTCTAGGAAAACAAACTATTTAATGCATACAATCCAAAAGGAAATCTCTAAATAGTCCATACATTCAAATTTCCCTCCTAAATCTCTCAAAAATCCTTCCTAAACTACTCCATGGGATCCAGCAGCTTGCACGACTCGTACAGGAGAGGCAGCGAGTTCTGCCTCTTTTCTCCCAGGCTAGTCCCGTAGGACCGGATGGATCGGTCCATTGGACTGGTCTAACAATACTTCCCTTCCAAAGACCCACCTTGTCCGCATGGTGGACTGAATAAAATTGTTGTTGAAGCACTTGACTAATACCACTGGACTGAAAAATAGAGTGACACTAGGTTGAATGATCCCTGCCTCCAGCATCTCTTTGATAAACTTCTCAATTCTATCATTCTGAAATTAAAGATAGTGGTAGAGCCTGACACTGATGGGTGACACATCTTTTCTCAAGGTGATAGCGTGCTCTTGCTCCCTTTGCGGTGGCAATCTCTAAGGTGACTGAAAAACCTCACTAAATTGTTGAATCGATTGTTGTACTAAAAGAGAGATGTCCCCACCCTCCTCCAATCTGATCTCCTTCAGTCTCTGTAGCTCTACCAGATAACCTTCCCCCATCTACTATATGCTCCTCACCATCGTTTTAAGTGATACCATGGATTTGGAGAGCCATGCATCTCCTTTGGTTACTACCCTTCTCCCTTCTACCACCAGCTCCATCATCAATGCCCCCTAGTTAACCTTGGTGTCCCCCAAGGTCTGCAGCCACTTCATCTCTAGGATAACATCGGTACTGCCTAACTCCAATGAGAGAAAATCTTCCCTCACTTGAATCATTTGGATGATCAAAACCAATCATATACAGATACCCTGGCCTTTCTACACCTGCCCCGTACCCATCATCTCTCCATAATAGCCAGTGTCCACAGATTTTACTCCGAGTTGATCGACGACCTGAGTGGAAATGAAATTTTGGGTAGCCCCACTGTCGATCAATATCACTACCTCCCTGTCCTCTATCTTCTCCCTCACCTTCATGGTATGATTCATAGTGAATCCTATCGTAGAGTTCAAGGAAACTTCTGCCAAAAGGGTATGCAACTTCTCATCCATCTCTGGAGGAGCATACAGTAGGTGGGGGAAGGTTATCTGGTGGAGCTACAGAGGCTGGAGGGGATCAGATTGGAGGAGGGTGGGGACATCCCTCTTTCAGTACAATTATCGATTCAACAGTTCAGTGAGGTTTTTTAGTCACCTCAGAGACTGCCACCGCAAAGGGAGTAGGAGCACGCTATCACCTTGGGAAAAGATGTGTCACTCATCAATGTCAGGCCCTATCGCTATCTTCAATTTTAGAAGGATGGGATTGAGAAGTTGATCAGAGAGATGTTGGAGAAAGGGATCATTCAATCTAGTATCACTCCATTTTCAGTCCAATGGTATTAGTCAAGTGCTTCAACAACAATTTTGTTCGGTTCATCTTGTGGACAAGGTGGATCTTTGAGAGGGGAGTATTGTTAGACCGATCCAATGGACTGGTCCAGCCTGTCCGACGGGACCGGCTTATGCGAACAACGGCGGAAGTCTCTGCCTCCTGTACGTAGGATCCAACCGCCCAATTTTCCTAGAGCAGATTAGGAAGGATTTTTTAGGGAAGTAGGAAAGAAATTTGAATGTAGGGTTGTTTAGGGATTTCCTTTTGATTTGTATGCATTAAATAGTTTTTTTTTTTTTTCATAGGGTTTGGGCGTCTTGAATTTGGTTGAAATTTGAGATATCTTAGATTTAGGTTTTCTTTTGGGCTCTAGCTGCGTCTAGAGATTTGGGAGAGATAGATCCTCCTCTCAAATAGATGATCAATTGTATCTTGCTGTTTTCCTTCTTCTACTAGTGAATTTCAAGTGTTTTCCCTCAGATTTTCCATTGCTTCTACTGATTTTCTCGAGTTTTCTGCTCTGTTATTGCTGTTTCTCTTTGGAAACAGCAGTTTTCACTGTTGTGGTGGAGTGTTTCCTATCAGTCTCCTCCTTGATCATCTTATCATTGCTTCTCAACTCCTCGGCAGTCCTCTAGCTCATTGTAATTGACTGACAAACTTTATAAGAGGTTTCTCAATGGCTAGGCTTTCAAATTTCTTTCAAAAGTTGATTTTACTCTGGAAAGATCAGAGTGGCATTTATGGCGAACATCTTGGTGGGAGTTCCCTAGCCGAAAATGGAAGAGCCCTTTGCTTATGTTTAGTGTCGAAGTGCTTAATGGAAGGTTAAATGCAAAGAATGAGATTTGTTCATGAGATTGTTGGGAGAAAGGCAGTTCCTAACAATATTTGAAGATAATTTTTGTCACAAACCTGATAGGTAACGAATCGACTCCATAAAATATAGAAATCTTAAAAAGGTATTTACCTATGTATCTAACGGATTACGCGCTCCATGTATGCACTAACACGTTATTTTATGTTTCCTATCAAATTTTTTAGTTGTTTCAGTTTGATACTTCTCTTAGTTGGTTCAACTTTTTACAGGAATTGACAGGGGGGACTCTGCTTTCTAGGAACAAAGAATATATTGTATTTTACCGGGGAAATGACTTTTTGACACCTTGTATAAGGGATACATTAGTTGAAAGGGAGAAACTAGCTATAGTTCAGCAGGATGCTGAAGAAGAAGCTCGGTCCAGAGCTTCTGGTTTAATTAGCTCGAACTCTAAAGCAGTTAAAGGTCCATTTGTTGCTGGTACTCTTGCAGAAACTTTGAAAGCATACAATCACTGGGCAAACCAACCTAGCAGCGAGGACAGGCAAAGAATGAGAAGGGATTTAGCCTTATCACAACAAGAATCTCTTGTTAGATACCTTGAGCGAAAGCTATCATTTGTAAGGTTTCCAAGATAATTGCGTCATAATTAACATGAACTGCTGTATCCTGATATACTATATGAAAGAGTATCAATTATTTAAATTTGTTTCTGATTAACAGGCAATTGCAAAAGTGCGGAATGCTGAGAAAGCCTTGGCAAAAGTGCAGGAAACTCTGCGACCAGCCAATCTCCCAACTGATCTTGAAACTGTTACTGATGAGGAGCGAGCTTTATTTCGTAAAATAGGACTTAAAATGCGATCCCATCTACCTTTAGGTGATTTAATTCACACTCTTTGTTAGGCTTCATTTGGGACGGCTTTCTTATTGCTTCTTAAAGCAATTTTTTAGTACAAAAATTAAATTTTTTATACTAGAAAGCTGTTTTAAGAAGCAGTAAGAAAATCATCCCAAATGAAGCCTTTGCCTCTGTTAGTTGCTGTTGAAAGTCCTACCCCATGTTTACAAACTTATCTCTTTAGAGGTTTGGAATATTTTATAACAATTTTGTTTGAGGATCAAAGTCTTTTGCTTTGCAGGGAGGCGTGGGGTCTTTGATGGTACCATACAAAACATACACTTAAATTGGAAGCATATGGAGTTAGCAAAAATAATTGTCAATGAAAAAAGTTTTGCTCAGGTAAAGCACATTGCTATCTCTCTTGAGGCTGAGAGTGGCGGGGTGTTGATTTCAGTTGACAAAACTACCAAAGGCTATGTAATCATTCTATATCGAGGAAAGAATTATCAGAGACCACACATTTTGAGGCCTAAGAATCTTTTGTCAAAAAGAGAGGCACTAACACGCTCAATAGAACTTCAGAGGCGTGAGGTGAAAGCATAATTGACTATTTTTTTAATTTTTGTTCCATTTAGTTGGTTATGCTCCTAATCGGTGATCAAATTGTTATTCATTTTTGGAATTGGCAGGCTTTGAATCATCATATTGCAAATCTGAACGAAAAAGTCCAGATACTGAAATCTAAACTTGTAAGATATGCCCTTGTGTTAAAACCTTCAGATTATGCTAACTTTTATGGAGGAATCAGGAAGAGAGTAGACAGATCCCCACCCCTTCAAATTTAAGAAAAAAAAATTATATATTTTATATATAGTATGAAAGCTTTACCCTTGAATCCTAAGCTTTGTCCCCTCTAAATCTGTTTAAATTAATTCGCCCCCCTCTCATTTAAAATTTGGGTTCTGCACTCATTAAGAGATTCGTCTTGTCTTCTTATATCTGCATGTTACATGCCACTTGAACAGGCTCAAATGGAACTTGACAGAGAAGCAAGTAGTGAAGTCACACACGACGAAGTTGCAGATGCTTTTTCCTACAATGACGTTGAGGTAAGGGTTTAGGTAAAACGTAAACCGCCTCCTTGTTTGCAGAACTGCTTAACTAAACTATATTGACAAGAAATATCCAACTTGGCATTTGCTGAACATAATTTTACAGCTTTGAAGTACAGTTAGTCCTCTTTTAATGGTGAAATTATTCTATGCGGATACGAACGCTGTTCGGAGGCGAATCTGAGCGCATCACGTCGCCCTCTTGTTGTGTACCGCAGCTGTGTACCCACTGTGTACCAGGTAACGTGGCACACTCTGATTCGCCTCCGGACGTTCCGGTGTCCGCACAGAATAATTTCTCCTTCTAATGATATTTCCAATAAAAAAAAATTGTCAGAGACAGCTTTTTTTATTGTTTTTAAGTAGGAAAAGCAAAGTTTTTATTGTTTTTTGTCTGTGGATGAAAACTTTTCAAATTTTGTTTTAAAAAAAGCTTCTTTTGATAAAGAAAAATAAAATATGTAATTGAAAATTAACATTTTAGAAAACTTAGGAGACTAAAAATAGAATATATATATAAATAGCCCCAAGCAAAATCATAAGATATGATTCTTCTGATTTCAAACACTGCATCAGGAGGAATGTAAAGAGACTCGTCTTACAACATACAGCTTCAGCAACGAAGGTGATGACACCGATTACCCGAACAGGCTTCAGTTTTGAAAGAAACTGACCCCTAACACTGAACAGGCTTCAATAAAGCTCCAGCAACAACAGCGCCAATAGAGGTAACTGCAATCATCACCTCTCTGGCCTGAGAAAATGGTGTTGTCAGCAACTACATACTGGTTTTTCCAAGATAAAACTGCAAATTCTTTAGTGTTTTTTGCTTTCTTACATTCCAGAATTTTTGCAATATGAAATCATCTAAACCTTGTTTCAATTCATCATTTCTTTCCTCATTTTGAAGTTCCCCAATTGTTCTCTGTGAAACTGTATTTCCTTTTCTTTTTCTGTAATCTGTAATTAAACTACTGAAAATTTGTAGTGTAATGATATCCAGTTTGAGCGCAAAATTCAGAGCTTGAATTATGTTGCTTCACATTGATAAACTGAGGTTGCTTATCCAAAATTTGCTGCAGATTTCAGATACAAGCTTCGTGTGGGACAACTTTTTTACTACTTTTTAAAACAACTTTTCAGTACAAAAAATTATTGTTTAATAATTTTTTGAACTAAAAAGTTATTTTACAAAATGGTAAGAAAGCCTTCACTGGAAGGTAAGATTAGAGAGAGTCGCCTTAGATGGTTTGGTCATATAAAACGGCTGCTTTCCGATGACCTGATTAGGAAAGTAGATGCATTAGATTTGACTTATGTTAAGAAACGTAGAGGTAGAGCTAAAAAGATTTGGTTAGAAAATATTAGAAATGACCTTTCTTTATTAGATTTAGATAAGAATTTGTCTCTTAATAAGACACAATGGAGAAAAGGATTCATGTAGTTGATCCCATCAATCCCACAGTAGGATAAAGGCTTGTTGTTGTTGCTATAGTAAGAAAGCCTTGCCAAACGAAGTCGTAGATTAATCAAAGCAACTTCTCCACTGTATATAAATTTTGTAAGTTAGAGAAAAAGAATACAATTTCATTAGAGTTATTATTATGTGCTAGAAAAATCTTTTGATTTCAAGCGAATAGAAGATATTCATGCTTGTTCTTGATTAATGCATTTTCAGGATATTTTATTTTATTTGTTTTTATTTTTATTTTTTTTTAATGTGACACACACTTAAAACAAAAAATCATGGGGCCAAGTAGAATGAGAAATTAATGCTATCAATACAAGGTGAGTACAAGAGGTTGGTTTTATAATAATTATTTACTTTGTAATAAGTATAATTGAATAAATATTTTTATAAATAAAATTATTAAAAAATATTCATAAACATATTGTTGTTAAAACAAAAACAAGTTGCCATTATAAAAAAAAAACAAAAAAAAAAGAAATTAAAAAGTATAATTACGAAATGAGATTGAAATAAGATGAATTTGTATTTAACATATATAATAATATAAAGACATCCATTCAAGATTAATTTAAAATAGACGCCTATTAACATAAATACAATTTTAATAATATTATATTATTTTTTATATTGATAATTAATTAAAATTAATAATTAGATTAATTTTTTTATATTAAAATTGTTTTTAAATGCTATTAATTTTAAATGTAATCTCAAAATAGAATTTTTGTGCTGGAGTAGGCTTCGTTTGGAATGGCTTCCTTACTGGTTCCTAAAATAATTTTCTTGTATAAAAATATCATATTCAAAAGAATTTTATACTAAAAAATTGCTTTATAAAACTATAAGAAAGTCGTCCCAAATGAAGCTTAAATCTAAACAAGTTTCAAACATGTTTCAAACCGAAGAAGATTTAAAATTTCTATTATAAGTTCAAATTTTTATTTGTTTTTGAACATAAGCCATAAGGCTTATCTCTACTTCTCTTTCCATCATATAAGAGATCAATTAATGTATTAAAACCTGAATAATCATAAGTATAACATGATTAACTTTGAATTAATAATGGTTGCGAAGTTGAGACTATCTGCAACGTTGTATCTCTAACTGATGACATGAGTTTTGCGATCATTATTGACGAAGATAATGCTCTAAAGATCACGCTAGTCATTAGTTGGAGAAATTATTCTGAACTCCTAGGACGCGGAATGTCGTCCAGAGATCAACCAGAATGTGTCACACAACGATACCGAGCTGCGATACTGAACAGTATGCACAGAATAATTAATACATTAATTTAGAGTTATAATTCATATTTTAATATAATGAAATACTTTTGTTTTAAATGAACATTAAAACATATTTCTTAAAATAAGGAAATATCCTGAATATTTGATCAATTAGTATTATTGTGAGACATAAATCAAAATTCTTTTTTATCAAAAATAGGTGATTTAGATATAGGGAGTTATATAAATAAATATAAAATTTTAAATATGTGATTTTTATACATAAAAATGAATTATTTAATATTTATGTAAAATTGCCATTTTTAATTTAAATATTAGAACTTTATGTGCATAAAAATGAATTCTCCGTGTAAATAACCCTTTATTAAATTTGGATCCATAGAATTTACAAAATTAAATTTAATAAATCGTGAATCCGAAGTCGCGCCGTTAAACTTGGCCCATCGCTGCTGGCCTCTGCAGCCTCGCCGACTGACCGACTAAGCGGCCTTCAATTCAGGCTAAAGGGTTGTACGGAAATTATATGTTTCTGTGGGGATGGGGCGGTGATGGAGAACGAGAATGATTTGAGCATTCGTGGAAGTATCTCAGAGCAATTGATCCGGTAAATTGAATTAGAAATTCGCGGGCATTCCGATTTAGTTTTTTTTTTTTTTTTTGTTACCTTGATTGCATTATGAGATTTTGTTTTTCTTCGAATTTTTCTGTGTGTGGTAGTGGAATGTCCGACGAAGGTTTGCCTAGTCACTTTCGTTGGACAATGGGTTAGATCGTAATATGGTCAAATAGGTTTTTCTAGGGTTTGTATAGTTGTAACAATGTGAAATTGCTCGGCTCAACTCAGGGACGTATTGGTTTTGATATTATAGGGAAAGAACAAAGGTAAGTTTGGAGAATCTGGTAAAATGCTTATAGAAGTGGTGTTATAATATAATCTCAATTTTGGTGTGGCTTTATATGTCAAGGAAGGCACTAATTTGAATGCTAATTTAGGGGACAATAGATCTGACCCGGGGAATATTTTAACTTGCCTAGCTTAAGCCTTAACTATTTTTCTCTTAGTTTTGAAAATCTATTGCTCCTCTCAAAATTAAAAGTTCATATGTGATTGCTTTACTTAGGAAAATCCCTAATAAGGTCTCTCTTCTATCCAAATGGATTGTCACTTTGGCTTTTTGTGATAAATGCACTGACAAACTAGAAGACGAATTTCATATTTTTTCTGATTGTTCTTCTATTTCAAATATTTGGTAGACTCTTTATGATCTCTTTGGCAAGGCCTCGTCTATTGTTAACTTGGATCTAGCTTTTACTTCTCTCAAAAAAAACTAGAGATCTTTGAGACTTTTTTTTGTTTTTTGCTTTTCCTTTTGTGTGACATATGAAATATAATGAATGCTAAATGCTTTAAAAATAAGAAGAAAGGTGAGAAGCTCTTCTAATTATCATAACCAACATTGTTTACTTTTTGGATTAATAACACTATTAGCAATAAGCTATGTTGCACCGATACTTCTATTTATGAAGGCGTTTCGTATCCGATACACCGATACACGGATACGCCTCCGATACGGCACCGGTACGTGTCGGATACGCCAAAGCCGTATCCAATTAAAATATTATTTAATTTCAAAAGGACACACGTATCCGATACGTGTGTCCGTTGAAAAAAAAAAAAGACACTTCGTATTTATTTCCACGGCTGCGAGCGAGGTTCTCTCATTTCCAAGATGGATTTGAGTATCTTGATGATATGAGAATATTAGAAATTGCTAATCTTTCACTTGATGAGCGTGAATTAGAAGTTATGATATTTATTGAAGATGATATAGAAGTTCAAAAACAAACCACTGAAGAAGTCAATCGTATCATTCCTTCTATCGAATAGTTGGAACTTCATGTGCTAGACAATTTATGTTTATGCTTTTGTTGTTGTACTAGACATTTAATGCTTACTTTTATTTTGATATTATAAGCTACAAGGCTACAAATAATGTTGCTTTCATTTTTTTTTTTTTGTAATTTCAAATATTCTGCTTTGAATGCTTTCTTAATTTTTATGTATGATTTATAAATTATAATGTCGTGTCAGCGCCGTACCCATATCCTATACTTCTAAGAATTGACGTGTCCCGTATCCGTATCATGTCGTATCCGTGTCGCCATATTCGTATCGGTGCAACATAGGCAATAAGTTGATCTAATTCAACAAGTATATGTAAGATAATCATTTTGTTTCCAGCCCTCAGGAGCTGATCTTTCCTTCTTAAATATTTTATTCTTTTGGTTTCATTTTGAGTTATTCCAGCTTATTTTTAATTATTATGTAAATTTTGTTTTTAAATCAATGAGAATTGTTTGGCCAACTTTTCGTTAAAAAAATCCCTAACTCAATGTTTGATTTTCCATTTGCCTTTAGTTTAGGGATGGTCCTTTCGTTTTTGAATAACAAAGGATTGAGTGCTATTTAGGGAGCAAATAATTTAACTTAGAAAATATCCCAATCGATCTCAAGTTTAGGATCCCCATTCCCTTTTTTCTCTCGACTCTCCTGGTCCAATTTCTCTATCATAGTGAACCTCCTTATCCCCAAGAGTCAAATGATTGCTCTTGGTGGTCCTTGCTCACCAAGTTAGTTTTTGATAGGAATGAGAAGCAACGATCCAAGATTTACAATATTCCCTATGCGATTCCACTAAATAAAGTTTCAAGAATGAATGAACATAAGGGTGGCCCGACATTACAAAGGTTTAATTTGATAAGCATCCATGAGGTTAGAAGCAGATGCATTAAAAAGGTTTTGAATCATAACATGGTTTTATGTAACTGAGCTTGCAAAAATGGTTCTTTTTAGAATTTTATCATATAGTTTAACTAACAAGGGTGGTTGCATGTGAACTCTATGTTGTCAACAATAGAATAAGAGGTAGAAAAATGAATATTTGGGGTAGAATTTACTTTATCAATATGGTCATCCATGCTTTTAAGGGCTCGATGGGCATCCATGATGTGGAGATTCAACATGCTAAGAGGAAGGTAGATTGTTTTTTCGAGGCTCTTAAAGAGAATCTCAAGAAAGAAACTGTCTTTGAGAGATCTAAGCATGCTCAACTCCTTTTTCACAAATGGATATTTGAAAAAATATCCTCTAAGGAGTTGAGGAATTGCAAATCATGAAGAGGAGATTAGTTTCTAGCTCTTATCTTGGGGAACCGTAAGTTTAGTGCCTTGTTAGGATCAAGGTGATATCTTCAGAGCAACCAATTCATTTGTGCTTTTCTTCCTTGCTTGTATGGAGTTAATGACACCTAATGTTCTAAAGACAAACTAATGGACCTCCATTTCACAACCTCCTTCACATAATTTCGGTGGTCATTATTCTTATCGCTATCGTCCCTCCAAATGACATGAATAAAGGCATTGGTGAGCAAACGCTTTACAGTGTCATTGTCTTTATGGAATTGAATCTTGAAGTCACATGCCTCATTGAGAATTTTTTGAAAGCCTTGTGGCAGAAAACATCTTGACAAACGCTCACAATTCAGGAGGTTGAAGAAAATGTAAATTTCCAGAGTTTTATGTTTCACCTCTCTCATCTTCATGTAGAGTTTCCATCTACTTTGGCGAATAAGAAACTTATGAAAAACATGTAAAAATTGAATTCATAAAGCATGATTCCACTTTATCTCATTTAAGGGACGCACTTGAGTACAATTCACACCCATGGCAAAGGAATTTTCATTTCATCATCAATTTTCTATCTTCTTCTTCCGAACCTAAGACAGTAGAGTTCACATAAACAAACTAGCATGCTCAATAATAAATGTCTAAAACAATAATTACAATGAAATTTAGCATGAACTACTTATAATGCTACTTCTATGCTGGAGAAGGTTGTGTTTTGAATTTTACCTGCTCTTCTCTAGTCTATTCTATGAATTGGAAATCTTCAAATCCAGCTTATACAGAATTGCAACATCTTATAACAAAAAATTTCTTCAATGCTACTTGGCTCGCTTTGGTTAATCATTCTGAGAATGTTTCTATTTTTCAGACCGTTTTTCTTTTCTCGTCCCTTTATAGTGACATGGCTTGTTTATTGAGTATAGAGATGGAAGGAGCGAAGGTGGAGATGGGTGGCCTTGAGTCATCACTTATCCAAATCATTCAGGAGCACCAACAAAGAGCTGTCTATATCCAAGATCAATCTGGTCAGTTATTTAGACAGATTCTCAGAAAGCTTAATCTATTTTTATTTATTAAATGTAGCATTATTTATAGACCTAATATAAGAACACCCGATGCTGAAATGTTGATGGCATTTATGCATTTTATGGATGCTATTTGATGGAATCTTGAAACTTATGACAAAAACATGCAGTGAATTGAGGGATAGAATTAATAAGAATGATAAGAGCGACACTGAGATAGGTTAGGCTTCATATGGACCAACAATCAAGGAAATGCAACTTGATTTGTAACAATATTGTTTCATGTTATTGCTTTTGTCAAGAGAAGTTTTAGTTTTCATGTTGTAATTAGTCTACGTCTGGTCAAGCACCAATTATGTTTTATTACTTTACCAAAATAATGAATGAGAGTAATGAGTTTATCAATATTTAGGTTGGTGTTGGTGGGGCTTTATTTTTAGAAATCCTAATTAGAAGATGGATCTCTGATAAAGTGCAGGTTGCTTGATAGCAGTCAAAATAATGACCACTGACTTGTGCAGAAATATGGAGTGTGTGACATTAGAATCGGTCAAAGCGCTTCTATAGAGGATCAAAAGGCCAAAACACAACCAAATCATGAAATTTTTGGATGATGAATGAAAGAGATAAGCTGAAAGTACCATGAAAAAGGGTTTTGAGATCAAGTTATCAAATTTTGGAATGAAATTGAGAATACAGGGAGAAAGAAAGAGTGTTATCAAATAGAAGAGAGGACGGATAGAATAAGGGGTAGGAATCAATTCACAAGGTCGTTCATTCAAATCCTATTCATCCAAATCCCATGTCATCCTTTTGAAAGATAATATAAAATAATGAGTCATGATTATTACAAATAAGTTAAAATAAAATATGGAATTTACATAAGCATCTAACTAACATCTAAATCCCATGTCATTTCCTTTGGTGTTACATGGTCAATTGAAGAATCATTGTTACACAACTTATCTTTCCAATATTTCCAGTATGCTTGCTAGCCTAAATGATGATGAACCTTCTTTGAAGTGTTAGAGAGGGTAGGCAGTGGCACAAGAAAAATAATGGATGCTGAAAAATAGAAGATGTGCCTACATAAACAACGTCTAGTTACAATAAGCTGCTCAAAAGTGTATTGATATGATGTGATATCTTCGATGCTAACTGCTAAGTATTGTGGGCTCCGAAAATTCGCACCTCGGCCTCTTTGCAACCTTTTTTATTCGGCGAGGAGAGTTTTAGCGCTCTCATTTTGCGAAGACTTTATGTTCCGAGTTCAGGTTTCCTATAGATGCAAGCCCCTATAGTTAATTACCCCTCCCGATAATGAGAGAGAACTTTCGATTAAGGCTATTCGTTAGAGCAGCCACTTAGTACCTGGCATATAGTAGCAACAATTTTAGATATTGAAAATTGAAATTTAACACCGCACACTTAATGATGATGATGAAAATTGAAATTTATTAAATTTCCAATTCATCCATTAGGTTTATCTTCATCACCCTTTCTAACTAATTAATCTAAGATGAAATCGTTTCCTAGACTCTTCTATTCTTCTCACTGTTATTGTGTTTTTTAGTTCCTAGAAAAGCTAATTGATTGGTGGGAAATGTCGTACTTATAATCCTTAGAGTTTGGACTAGGAATACGAGAACTTGTGCGGTGCTTAATTGTGATGATTATCCCGTTGATAATTGATGATATCTTATAGAATTTAAATAATTTATTTGTATTCCTACGGTTTTCTTTTCCATTTCTCTGCACTTGTTAGCATAATAAGTGTTGTATGATGATCGTAATGATAAATTTATATAGTCGCTGTGAGGTTAAGCTCTACCATAGCTTTCTACTTTGTTGGTGTTGCAATTAGTTTGATGGGCTCATAAATGTATGGTTTCAGCTAATTACTAATGTTCTTGTTTTTGTAATCCAAAAAGAGCTTAAATCCGTCTTATATAACATGACTGGAAATAATAATGGTTAAGTATCTTATACACAACACCTTTTTGTTTTTTTTTTTTTAACTTCCAGATAAGGCGAAGAAAGATGCTTTAAAAACTGCAGTTCAGGTTTCAGAGCTTCTGGTTGACACTGTTAATGGAGGAGTGCAGGAAGCCTTCACTACTGAGAAACATATTGAAGTTGAAATCCGTGCATTGATCAGTACCATCATTCGATATAAAAAACAGACAAATCAATGGCTTGCTGCATCTCATGCACTGAATTCTGTTTTAAAGGTATATTTTACGACTTTGAGTTTTGCATATGCTCCTTCATGAAGTATTTCTATTGTTTATACATGTATTTCCTCTGAATTTCCATTCATATTTACAACTTGGTTGCCATCTGTTGTTTACTGCCAATATTTCCTACTCATGATTGACGAAGCGTAGCAGAAAACCAGATGTTATAGGGAAACTCATAATTAACTCCAAAATTTTGTCTATTTTAAGTTCCTTAAGTTACTTTTTTTTCTCCTGTTTTGTGCATACATTCCACACAAAAAAATTTATTATTAGATATTAAACACTCATGTTTTAATGTTCTTTTGTTGTGCACCAAAATCTCCAAACCATTTCCACATCACCATGCTATTTAATGTTCAGCGACATTTCCAATAATGTTTTGTTAAAATTAATTGCCTCCTAATTGGAGAAATTATTCTATGCGATGGCCGGACGCAACTCTACGTCTGAAGGCGAATCAGATGCAACCACGTCAGCGGTACCAAACCGCGGCACCGAGCGAAGGGGTGACGTGACACATTCTGGTTGGTCTCCATACGACCTTCGACGTCCGCGCAGAATAATTAATCCTCTAATTGCCTACTCCCTAGTAAAGGTTAGCTATTAATTTTCAATAATGCTTTGTTAAACTTACCTGGCTTCAACATTAAGGTTCAAGGTGCTATGTTATATAAAAAAAACAATGACACCATCATGTTTATTAGTCAAATAGGAGAATCCGATGAAGATAAGTTATCCTGAACCACTAAAATGGGCACCATTGTAACTCTCACCTAGCCTCATAATCTACAGGAGATTGGAGACTTCGAGAACTGGATGAAGACCATGGATTTGGATTGTAAAAGCATCAATGCCGCAATTCGAAATATTCATCAGGCATGACTTGACCAACCTGATACACAACCATTAGTATTTTAAAATATCATTAATGTTATGTTATTAGCAATTATGAACTTGCCAGTGTTATAAGATTGAATTTGTAGTCCTAGAACCAGACTATCAATTCTTGTAAATAGAAGTACTGATATGTTGGGAAAAGTTTTTTTTTTAGATTTCTTGGTGTAGATCTAACATAGCAGAGCTAAGGGCATCTCCAACCGAAAACCACACTTTCCACTGCAAAATACAGCAAAACTTCAGAATGCGATAATTCTGCTCCAATCCAACTCCATTTCGCGGGCAAATCCTGTTGACACATAAAAATTTAGAGGTCGGCGTCGCACTGTTCACCGCGATGAAATAAATGCAAAATTGCCGCTCGGTTGGAGTGATGGAACTGTTCCATTGGAGATGCCCTAAGCAGGACGCTCTCCAAGCAATTCTGCTGCTAGGCTAATCTAATCTGTATCAGTCGGTGAAGTTACCTTTTGTTCCAGAACCTAGATGGAGCTACATAAAAATTTCATAATGAAGTTCCATTGAAGTCAGCATAAGAGGTTATAAGAAGGCTACAAGCATTTAAGGATTGATTACTTACAATATTTGTTAATCAGGAGTTCTTCGTCCCCAACTAATTAGATACAATCATTGAGACCTGTTATTGTCGCTACTATTGTTAAGGGTAAGTTGGGCACTAGCCTATGCGATTGAAGGCGGTGAGACAATTCAACAAACACCTTGCAGACAATGAGGCTAGCTCAATTTTTAAGTGAATTTAGTGAGAAAATAAAGAAAAAAATAATAATGTTAACACATGCATTTTCTTAAATAAGTCTGCAAGCAAACTTTCATTAGGGCCCATTTGAACAGGAAGAAGGAGAAGTTTAAGATTTAATGGCTTGATCTTGGTGGAGCCAAATGACATAATAAATATTAAAATTATTTTAATATTATCTAAATGAAATAATAATGGTATAATAATTATGCAATAATATAAATTTGTGATTAAAAGAAATCATGCATTACAATAGTTTTTATAATTTTAAATTTAAATACATTGAATTTTTAAATTTGATTCATATTTAATATAAATTATAATTTATGTTATATGCTTAGATATATTTATATATGTATGTTATATATCAATGTTATATTTATAAATTATTTATGTTAAATAATTTATCATTAATAAATAGATAAAAATTATTTTTATAGTGTATAAATAAAAAAATATTTTATCATTAACTAAAAATAATATTATTTGCATTATAAAGAATTTTTGGAAATTTAGGGGCTTCGAACGTGAGTCTCGCGGGAGGAATTCCTTCGCGTCAACCAACTGGGCTGCACGCGCGAGCTCAATAATATTATTTCACATTTCATATATATATATATATATAAGAGAGAGAGAGAGAGAGAGAGAGTAGGGAACATAACAATGGTTAGCATTTTATTTTCAATATAAATTTTAAATAACACTGAGAATTCATTCCTATAAAAATTTATACAATTTCAAGAACAAACATGTCTATAGACTAACTTTTAATCTATAGGACAGTCTCGACTCTGAGAGTATAAAAAATTAAATTTATTCATATAAGTGAGATAATCACAAATCTTAAACCCTAAACAATAATTACCAGTAATCCCCACATGAACATTCCCCATCCTTGAAATGATGAAATCGATTCATATCCCTAACAATAATCTCCCTGCCGGTGCTTCTGCTAATCAACTTTGTCATATTATGACAATCACTACATACTCTCAAATTCTTTCTTATCTGTATGGTAGTACCAGGTTTTGTGTTTATAAGCCCAAATGCAATGGCCAGTTTCTCACTGTGACTGTTAAGCCATGTCTCCTTTACATCATCTTCAATATCACGCACCAAATTCTTATCTGGAATGTATCCAATTAATCTGATCTCCTCAATCAATTCATCAAGCTTGGCATATATCTGCTTTGCTTGTGGATGATTTGTCATTCCACTGTAAAATGTGTGCACTTGATTCTTGAATTCAATAAAACTATAACCTGGTGTCTTCTGAATTCCTTGTTTCTCCATCATCTTCCTCACTCTAGCCACATCCTCCCACAATGAGACTGATGCATATATGTTAGCTAGTAAGACATGGTAGCCACCTTCTTCGGGTTCAAGCTCGAAGAGCCTCTTTGCCGCTGCCTCGCCAATCTGCACATTCTTGTGGATTTTACAGGCTCCGAGCATTGCGCCGTATATGCTGATGCTTGGTTTAAGTGGCATCTGCTCTATGAAGCTCCATGCTTCTTCTAGTCTCCCGGAGCGACCCAAGAGGTCGACCATGGCTCCATAATGATCGATTCCAAGCTCAAAGCCATAGTCTTCACTCATAGACCTGAAGTACTTCTTCCCTTCATCTACTAACCCAGCATGGCTGCAGGCTGAGAGAATGTTAAGGAATGTTACATCACTAGGCTTAACTGGACTCCTCTTCATCTCCTCAAATAACCAGAGTGACATCTTTCCCAAACCATGACTTCCATAGCCGTCTATCATCGCATTCCATGTCGTCACATGCCGCTCTGTCATAAGATCGAAGAGCAATCTCGCTGAGCTCAATGCCCCGCATTTCCCGTACAAATCAATGAGAGCAGTTCTGACAAAGATGTTGGAATCTAGAAGCAATCTGATAGCATAGCCATGTATCCATTTCGCTTGACGAGGGAGCGATATGTCTGCAAGTGCTGGAATCACACTGACCAGTGTGAATGAATCCGGTCTTATGTTCTTCTTCAACATCTTGAAGAAAAGGTTCACTGCATCAGTTGGTCTGTCATTCTGTGAATAACTTAATATCATAGCATTCCAAGACACAAGACTCTTAGACTGTAAGCTTTGAAAGACTTCAGCTGCAAGATCAGTTCTCTTGCACTTTGAATACATTGTTATCAGAGCATTCATGACTGAGGTATCAGATCCTAATCCATTTCTAACCAGAAGCTTATGAGCTTCCCTTCCTTCTTCTAACTCGCTAAGCTCGGAACAAGCCTGTAACACTCCCATCATGGTAACATCTGTTGGATTGATTCCTTCTTCCAAAAACATCTTGTATAGTTTCAAAGCTTCTCCAGCTTCATTGCCGCTTACATATCCAACAATCATGGAGTTCCATGAGACAACATTCTTAACCGGCATTCTGTCGAACACCAACCTAGCTGAACTTAACGAACCACATTTCGAATACATGTCGACGACTGTGGTCGAGATGTTTACCAGTGTGTCAAACCCAGCTCTAATTGCGAAACCGTGAACTGACTTCCCAATCCTCAAAGAGACTATATCAGCACAAGCTGGAAGAGCTGAGACGATTGTGATCGAATCTGGTCTTTGACCACACTCCTGCATCGTCACAACCAACTCCAGTGCTTCTTTCGCTAGACTATTTTGAGCGTAACCAGCTACCAAAGCATTCCAACTCACCAAATCCTTTTCAGGCATTCGATCGAACATCTTGCGTGCGTCTTCAACAAGACGGCACTTACAATACATGTTGACTACAGAAGTCATGGCCTGGATATTGGAGCCAAACCCATTCGAAATCAGCTGAGAGTGAACTTCTTTACCTCTCTTGAGATCGGAGCGGTCACCACAGCTCTTGAGGAGATAGGTTAAGCTGTAAACCAGTGGGCCAACACCAGCAAGCCGCATCTGAGAGTAGAAAGAGAGGGATTCTTCTAAAGGTGAATGGTGAGCATGACCGCGAAGAAGACAGTGGTAGAGCTCATCGGGCTTGTAGAGGATGCAGGAGAAGAGCTTGGAAGCCTCATTGATGCATCCACAACGGGAGAAGAGTGCGACGAGCTTATTTTGGACGAAGGGTTCGGAAATCAAGCAGTTCTTGATGATAGGGGTGAGAGCTTGGAAGATTTCATTGGGATGAGAGCAGTCGTGGAGGAGGAGAAAGGAAGGGTGCGATAAGTAGGATGGATGTGAAGGAGAAGACCGCTGTGGAAGCCTTTGGTATGAGGGAGGAGAGAAGGGGAGAAGAGAGGGGAGAGTAGTAGCCATTGTGGGGAGGAATAGTTCACTTTTCAAGTTTTTAAAAGTGAAGTTTAACCAACTCAAAAATTTAAGAATAAAAATTATATATTTTAAATCCACTAAATAAATGTCATTTTTTATATTTTTGTAACCAAATAGTTTTAGTTTTACCTCATTTTTTTTCTTAACATAGGCTAATTCTAATATATTTACTCTCATAATCGGGTCATTAGGAGACGAACCTTTTATGTGACTAAATCATCTAAGGCGATTTCCTCTAATCTTATTTGCCACTAGATCTACTCCAACCTTTTCACGCATATACTTGTTTCACATTCTGTCTAAAGGAGTGAAACCACTCATCCACCTGAGCATTCTCTTCTTTTAAACAGTTATCTTAATTTTATGATTCTCTTTTAATGGCCAAGATTTTACGTCATAAATCATTGCAGGTTTCACCACCATCTTATATGATTTTCTTTGAAGTTTGAGGGGTACTTTTCTATCATACAACAAGCCTGCTGTATTTCTACACTTCGACCATCTAACTTGAATTCTACTAACAATATATCCATTTATTTCACCATCATTTTGAATAATTGACACGAGATATATAAAATGTGCACTCTTATTAATGAATTGATTGCCCAAAGTCATAATCACTTCACTAGATCTATCACTATTAAAGTTACATTTCATGTATTCAATTTTAGATCAGCTCAAATGAAAACATTTATACTCTAAGGTTGACCTCCATAATTCGAATTTATCTTCAACTCTCTTTCTAACATTATCAATAAGAAGAATATCATCAGCAAAAAAACAAACACCAAGGTATATTATATTGTAAATGTCTAGTAAGAACATCCATGATTAAAGCAAAAAGATATGAGCTTAAAGCTGATCCTTGGTGTAATCCAATTAAAATAGGAAAATACTTGGTCAAAGCACCTTGTGTTCGAATGCAAATATTAGCTCATGCATATATATCCTTAATGACTTGAATATAAGCATTATTAACCCCTTTCTTTTCTATAACTCTTCATAACACTTCTATTGGAACTTTATCATATGTTTTTTCTAAATTAATAAATGTCATATGTAGATCCTCCTTATTCTCTATATACTTCTCCACCAAACTTCTCAATAAATATATAGCTTCCATCATAGACCTACCCCGGCATGAATCCAAATTGATTTTTAGAAACGTTAATATCACGTCATAACATATGCTCAATAACTTTCTTCTATAGTTTTAAAGTATTACACTCTAACTTAATTCCTCTATATTTCACACACTCTTGTGCATCACTTTTTTTCTTAAAAATAAAAATCAACACACTCCTTCACCACTTATCTGATATCTTTTTAATCTCCAAAATGGTATTGAAAAGCTTCATAAGTTAATAAATTTCTATCTCCTAAACTTTTGCCTCTATTGGAATATCATTATATTCAAAAGTTTTTTTTCGCACTTCAGTTTCTTTAAAGCCTCTCTAACTTCTATTTTACTAATGCGTCAACAAAAATAAAAAAATTATTTTCATTTAGGATGCTAGAGTCACTACAGTCGATTGTATTCTTACAATCATTATTGAAAAACTTATCAAAACATATCATCCACCTTTATTGAATATCATCTCCTGATAAAAGTATTTTTTTATCTTCATCCTTAATGCATTTCACTTGAACTAAATTTTTACTTATCATATCTCTTTTCTTGACTAACTTATACATATATTTTTTGTATCTAATCTAACATATAAATTATTAAAAGATAAATTCTTTGCATCGCATATTTCTTTCATAGACTTCTTACGAGCCTCTTTATACCTTTTCTAATTTTCTAAACTTTTACAACTAAACTAATTTTCTAACAAAGCTTCTTATTTTTTATCTTTTATTGCACTTTTGATTTCATCACCAATTATTTTTACTATTATAAATTTTTCCTTTAGATACTTCAAGCACATCCTTCGTAAAATTCTTAATATAACTAGCTATTTTTTTATCACATAATATTAGTTTCTTCATGCACAATCAAAATCTTAAGAATCTTAATCTCAAAAATATTTTAGTTAGTATTCTTTAAATGCCTCATCCAATCCTCGGATAATATTTTACTTTATTTTTTTTATTTCGCACCTTCATTTTAAAGTCTAAAATTAATAAGTGATGATGTGTACATGAACTTTCACTCTGAATAATTTTACAATCTTTGCAATCTAAATAAGATTTTTTTTTTCTTATATGAATCAATAGGAGTTTTATTATTTTCATTCTTTTGAATGATAAGATGCTTCTCTCTTTTCTTAAATAATATATTAGTAATTATGAAATCATAAGCTTGAGTAAAATCTAATATGATCCTAGCACTTTGATTACTAGCTCTAACACATAGCCTCATGAACAACTTTAAAATCTTCTACATCTTTACCAACTTGTCCATTTAAATCTTCTCCAATAAAAACTTTTTTCTTCAAGATATATCTTTTGTATTGATTTTTCTAAGTTTTTCTAAAATTTTAATTTTGAACACATAATCTAAAGCACTTAAAATATTCATAATATTTGCATCAACAATAATCTTTAAAGCTATAATTCTACCTCTAATTTATAAACACAACTACACTATTTCTTGTATGATTCCTACCTGAATACTATCAATCTTCTTAACATTCTCTCCAACCCACTTAATTTCATGAATACATATAATATTTACATAATAAATCTATCACATCAAATTTTCTACATGTACATATCATCTCATGTAAATCAATGATCAAGAACATATAATTTAAATTGACCAATCATATAGACAATTATATTTGAGCCTTATTCAAAGCTTCTTCAATTTTCTTATCAAAAATAGTTCTTACATTCGCTATAATGATGCATCCATTAAAGAACTATTTTTACATTGTGTCTTAAGAACTCTTAATAAAGCGATCATTATATATGAACATGCACTATTGATAAGCCAACCCCTCAAATCCAATTTTATTCTATAGGTAGGAAAGTGTGATTGGATACTTTATCCATAATTTGTCAAAGTGCCAATGGAACCAAACTCTTCTACAAGCTTTGAAAATTCAGTGATATTTTTGTATGAAACTATAAAATTTGAATGAATATTTTTCAATAGGACAACATAAATACCAAATGCATTTCCCAAATTTCTTCACTTTGAATTGAAGATTTTTCTTCCTTACATTTAGATTTAAACCACCAAAGTAATACATCTCACTTAGCTTCAAACTAAATTGATTCTCATCTATTTCTATAATTTTGTATGTAAAATCTATGAGATCTTCTAGGAAAATATTTCTTTGAACAATCAATGTTTTTCTCAATTTTTCAATAAATTTCCAACTAATTTGTATGTTTTCTTTGTCATTTTCATCCATAAAGTGCAAGAACATTGATGATAATGTTAGTGCAAGTAAGAGAACCAAGCAAGGTTTGAGGAATGGGAAAATTAATTTTGAACATTGTTCGAGCATATTCAAATAAGCTTCAAATCTTATTTTAATTAGGTACTAACATAGTTTGAGCATGTCCAATTTGTACCCAAATAAGAAAAGAACTATTTTTTTGGCATCGTTCAAAAACTATTTGAATAAGGTTTGAATCATTAGGTTATGGCTTGAGCATGCTTCAAAAAAGGTTTGAACAAATTTAGATTATTTATCTTGTTCAACATTAAGGTTTTGTTTGGGATTGCTTTCTTCCTGCTTCTTAAAATAAGTTGTTAGTACAAAAATTAAATTTTTTTAAAATTTTTGTACTTGAAAGCTATCAGTAAAAAGCAATCACAAACGAAGTCAAAGGCTTCATTTGAGACGGCTTTCTTGTTGCTTTTTAAAGCAGCTTTCTAGCACAAAAATTTTAATTATTGAACTAAAAAGCTACTTTAAGGAGCAAGAAAGCAGTCCCAAATGAAGCCTAAGTCTTAATAAAAAATATTTCAATTAAGCATAAAGCATAAGAATCATACACAATAGCTTAGATCATATGATACAATATTATTCAAACAATAAAAATGACTCAACAATTTGTCCAATTTAAATTCATCGTCACGATCTTCTTATCCTATCGAATAAAGATATCTCAATGAATATATGATGAAGTTAGTAATATATAATGTGTGGAAATGTAAACAAGAGTTGCGAATGACGTAATAAAGACACTCAATATTTTTGGTAAGAAATATTTGGAAATGAGGATATTTTTTTATAATAATTTTCAATTCGATTCGTCCGACGCATGTCGGACGCGTGCACAAAGGCGAAGAGCGGCTGAAGAGGAAGGCCAGAAGAGACCGGAGAGAGAAGCTAAGCGGAGGAGAACACTTTCTACCTTCGCGAGCGAGAGGGTGAGAGAACTGATGTCTTCGTTGGCGCTTTGCCCCTCCATGCCTGTTTCTGCGTTCAGGAAACCGATTGGGTCGGCTTGGTGGCGTTCTTCAACTAATTGTCCATCAAGGTCCTGTACTTTTATGCTTTCCAGCTATTTTTATGCGCCCTAAGGGGGTGTTTGGTATCGGATTTATTTCAAGTTTTTAGTAGGATTTAGGGTAAATCCAGCCAAACGCAAAAAAAGTCGCGGTAATGGACATCTTTGTTTTTGATTACTTGATTATGGATAATTGGTAGTAAGTTTTCTTCTTTTGATTATTGAGGTTTGTAACAGTTATGTGCTTTATGCTTCATCGGTGGTGTCAAGGGAGAAAGAATGAAGTTGTTTTAGTTTTTTTTGGAAATAAATTGTGTCTGCTTGCTGAATTTCGCTTTGTGTAATGCATGTTTAATAACACGCCCTCACAAATCCTTTTTGGGATTGAGAATTGTGTGGGAGTAATTTTGTTTTTGTACGAGAGTATTGAGTGTCCTTACCAGTGAGAATGGTATTTGGTAAGGTTTTACATATTTGTTCGTGGTTCTTTTTCTCGGATAACCAAAGGAGTTTTGATTTCTTCAATTTTGGTTGTTCTTGGAAGTTTCATTGATTGTATTTCTAATTTATGTCTTAATTAGAGTGTTTTTTTTAAATATATGATATCTTTTACTTAAACTCACACCAGTCATTAAAAAAATTAATATTTCAATGATAAAAGATGCGTTTTGTAAATTAGTTGATGATTTAGACTATGCTAATGGAATTTCTAAGCGGAACATAATTTATTTGCTAGGTTTTAATAAGGTCCTACCTAGTCAAGTTCAATTATTAAAGTTGATTAGGAATCTTAAAGCCTATACTATTTGTAGCACTTGGGGCTAATTTGGCTTTGTTTGGTCCGACAGATGTATGAATATGCCTGAATTGGCACAACAAGCTTAGATCGGCTTAGAAAGTCTCAAAATGTTTATGCAACTTGAACTGGACGGGATGACTATTCGGATTTGCTACGTATTTATTGAGTATTTGGTGCGTATTTGCAAGTACTCAATAAATACTGAGCAAAATTATCTTAACTGGCTTAATCGATGATAACAGTTATTGCTGACATGCCCTTTTATGCTAGTATAAGTAAAACCTTCTAATATTTTTCAAATTACCTTGACCAATATGGTCCTTATTTTGGAATGTTCCTGTTAGAATGATGAAGAGCTCTGTATTTTCATTTGGCAGCTAGAATGTCCGATTTTATTAAGTGTAGGGTAACTTATTAGAAAAGTTTTTATGATTTTACGTTGAATGGCAGTTTTGAAACCTTCCTGTTAGCTTGTAAAGTAAACTAGAACTTAGCACGAATTGAATAGCCATTTGCCTAATGGAGACTCTAAAAATTTTGTTAAAATAAAGTTTCCGTATTTATTTTCGTGGAGAATTGATAAATAGGAATGATTATTCTTACATATTGTAAAATAGGTATTTGGTGCTTTCATGCTCAATCAATAGCAAAAGGAATTGGTAGTTTGTTTTTTCTTTGATTGATTCTTGACCTTGATGGGATGAAGATGCTTATGCATTCTTTGAGCATCTGTACCACATCTTGTTTAGGCGTTCTTTTGATACACATCTGAATCATTTTTCATACTTTATTGGAGAAGTAATGATGTGAAACATTATGCAAAGGAGCTTGTTAAGAAATTTAAAGAAGAATTGGTAAAGAAATTTCACGTAATAACTTATTGAAATGACAAGTAAATTTCTTTAAAGAATTTCAGTTTTCAACTAGCTTAGGCGAGGAAGTACATGTAGATTAGCTAAACTCAAAGATAACCAAAGATAGTAGTAATACCAAAAGCTATTAATCAATAATCTACAACTTAATAATGAGAGTTTTCACCTTGGGGATGTATCACTCGACTACACTAGGCTTAGCGGAAGAAAGGTTTTAGCAAACCCGACGAAGCCAAGAGAACGGTAGCAACCACAACGGCCTTGATCAACGGGAAGGTTATCGGTGGTGAGGACGATGGAAATGATCGACGGTCGATTATCCAATTGTAGTTTGGATGTTGGCGGTCGATGACGCTTGCAGGGGTAGGAACCACTCGTTCCAAGTAATCTCCCACGGTGGCGTCATCTTCAAATCCTACGTCGAAGAATGGTGATCGTAGGATATTCAAGCTTCCGTCGGCGTTGAACATGAGACCCCACTCAAGCTCCGGATCCGCCATACATGCTTGGCGTAGAGAATTCTTCAAGGAGAGGAGAACTAAGGGAAGGTAGTGGGGAATCCTTGCTTTGGGAGGAGGAGGGAGGAGAGGGGTGAGGGAGTCGGCGGGATTTCCAAGGGGAAGGGGCGGCGGGTTCCAAGAGGAGAGGGTTAGGGTTTAGGAAATTCAATCCGATTCAATTCCTCAATAAATCTGAAATAAGTTTCAGATTTAATTGTGTTTGGAGGGAATAATTTGAGAGGAAATTCAAATTTCAAATGTAATTAAGGGGGGATTTAATGAGCAATTAAAGGGGCTCATCAAGAGGTGGTCGGCGGCATGCTTAGAGGGAAGGAGGGGTTTGAAAACTTAAAACTGAAATTTAATTTCAGTTTTAAGTAATTCGGGAGGGAAAATCTTGAAATCAAATTATGATTTTCAAAACTGGTCAAGGCATTAAACTAAGCATTATTATAGAAATTTCCATGTGGGGGGGCGAAGGGGGGGGGGCGGCATGCTTAGAGGAGGAAAAGGGGATTAGTGGGAGAGGTTTCTAATTTGGGATGATGATGTGGAATTATATCTCATGATTCTAAATTAGATTAAATTGAAATTCATCATCAAAACTTTCCTAAATTGGAATTCCAAATTAGGAAAGAATTTGAAAATTTGAATTTTCAAATTTCAAATTTAAAATTGATTGGGGAAGAATCGGACGGGTGACGGGGAATTACCGGCGAGGTGGCCGGCCAGGACCGGGGTGAGGGCCGACGGCAAGCCTCCAAGGCCGGCGGCAATGGGACTTGGGATGGGATTTTATGGTGGTGGTGGTGGAGAAAATGATGGTGGGAGATAAGAACGAGAAGATAACTAAATTAACCACAAGTCGCGGACTCTTCCAACGACTGGTGGGCCTTGCGATTCGCTCCCCTGGAGCTCTCCCTTCTCAAGCCTTCATGCAAGAAGAAGTAGAAACCAACAACAACTACATCAAGCCTTTATCCCACTACATGGGGTCGGCTACATGAATCCTTTTTCTCCATTGTGTCCTATTAAAAGTCAAATTCTCGTTTAAATCTAATAAAGAAAGGTCATTCCTAATATTTTCTAACCAAGTCTTTTTAGGTCTACCCCTACCTTTCTTAACATAAGTCAAATCTAATACCTCTACTCTCCTAACCGGGTCATCGCAAGGCCGCCGTTTTATGTGAACAAACCATCTAAGGCGACTCCTGTTTGAACCTTGAATCGATGTCTTCATCAAGTAAGGCATTTAAAGTGTTTTAATTTTTACATAATTTTTTATGCAGAATCAGAGTCTCCGGTCGCTATGCGGCGCCAAATATTAGCCAAGATTCCTCTTCGGCTCCTATCGATGTTGTAGCTGATGTTAAAACCGAGAGGGTTTGATCTTTAGTTCTGTGATTTAAAATTATACTTCATTTATCTTCTATAGAAACTAAGTCTATTATGCATTTTTAGTAGATTGTTGTACTTGGAGGCACTGGATTTGTTGGTACTGCAATTTGCAAGGCTGCAGTATCCAAGGGCATTGAAGTGGTTAGTGTAAGCAGGTAGTTGTGTAGTCTTTCATTGTACTATCATGTGATATTGACGAAGTACTTTGTGAATTTTGTTACGGACGCATTGTAATACATAATGCATGTTGTCCTTTGACCTTCATAGCATCATTCGAATGCCTCCATTTTGCCATAGGTTCTTCAACTAAAAGCTGGACTGGTTGCAGGTCAGGGAGGCCTTCTTCTTCTGATCCATGGATTGATCAAGTCACATGGACAGCAGGTATTCTCATGCAATTAGATGTGCCTCTTACTATTTCAAATTGAAGACCAACTTGTTATATGAATACATTTTTTTCAGCATTTGATTTGATTTGATTTAAAGTCTTTCTTCAAATCTGCACCATGGATTTCCTACACACGGTTGCACCTGTACCTTAGGTTTTTAATTTTGGGGTTATTAGGATGGGCATATTTTATTTTTAGGGTTTTAGGATTTTTTAATTAGTATTATTGTAGATATTACTGTACTTAGTAAGATTTTTTTCTATGTGCTTACTAAGATACAACATATTTTATAATAGAGAAAAGGGATAGATTATTTGTAGGAGGCCATAGTCACAAACTATATAAAAAATCTTATTTAGTCCTTGAACTCCTTAAATATGAGCTAAAATAGCCCCTCCGTCAAAATAGAAATTGTAGTTATAATTAACAAGCATATTGAAAGGAGAGTATTTTAGGAATATATATTTTTCATTTTTAAATTTAATTAAGATTATAAAAAGCTTACTAATTTATAATTTGTGCTGCTTGTTAATAGTATATATCAGTGAGGTTTTCTTGAATTTTTACTTTGTTTATCATATTAACTGAAGCCATCATGATTGAAGACAAGAATTGCAATAAAGACCAGTGAGGATAGAAGCGAGATGGGAGCAAGAATGGCACAAATGCATATCACTTTCATTACCAAATTAAGAGTGACGAAGTAAGGCTGCTTGGTATTACATTTAAGACTTAAGCTGAGTAAGAAAGGAAATTTACAACATGGCAAAGATCAGCAAGCTTTTAAAACAAGCAGTCACATGTCATTGAATTAATCAGCTGTGCAAGCTAATTCCTATTAAAACTAAATGTCATTTAGGAAAAACAAACATCTTGAGGCAGGAAGTGTAGGGATTTGGCTTAATATTCAAGCATAAGGAGTTGGCTTAAACTCTGAACAAGAGTTTTGTGTTAGTTGAAGGACAAGGTAGTTTGTAGCGAGATCTAGAATGGACATAAATTAATTTTAGACATACAGGCTGCTTCCTTTATGGTCAACATATCTGCCAAATATCAAAATGATAACGAGGTGACTAGAGCTTTGATCTCCTTTGTTATCCACACTAACTTGAGGAATAGGACATAGAGAGACCAAAAGAGAGAGGAGAGAAAAAGCAGACCGGTTGGACAGAGAAATGCTAGAGTTTGAATAAAGTATCGTGATTTATTTAATAACGAAAGAATAATGAAATGCAACCTCTAGACACCCTTTTTTTGAAATAATGACCAACAATAAATAAATAAAATATTGACTGTAATATCCTAATATATGAAATAAGCATGATAAAAGAAAACTAGCGTGCAACATGAAGATACTCTCGCATTGAATCAAATCAACTAAGTATGAGAATGCTCCTTCGTCATGGTGGCATTAGGTGGCCGCATGGGACGAGAAAGATAAAAGGAATAGGAAAAAATGATGGTGGGAGATATGAGATGATAAAAGAAACACGAGAGGGATAAAAAATAAAAAAATATGGGAAGGAGACACGACAATGGCTTGGCTAAGTGATTGCGGAATGCTTCAAGAGGAGCTTCTTTAGAATTCGTCTTAGATGCTGAACTGTACTAGACTTCTTTGGCTTGGTCACTAAGAAAATAAAATGCTTCCTTGTAGTTAGTTTTTCGATAAGTTAGTTGATTAAACAGCTATTTCCTTTGGATTATCCTTTTACAAGTAAGTGGATGAAATTAATTCAGCATTTTGACATTGCTTTTCACGTAGTAGAACTGTGCCACGGCCATCTTACTGAGTTCTATATGACCTTGATTACTTTATGAAATGATTTTGTTGGCCTCCTTGCTTCAGTAATTGTAATTTTTGGAAGTTTCCTTTAACAGTCAGGCTAAAGTGTATGCAAATCAATTTCTATGAAGCTAATCATCAGTAACATATGGTTGAATTTCTGATCAGACCACTTATTAATCCACTGTCAAACAAAGACTTCATATTCATCCATTCTCATCTCTTCCCTCTATGTGGAGCTCAAACTCTACAGTCTTAATAAATATTTCTCAAACAACTACTTAACCAGGAATGAAAGCATTTGTTTCCTTCAATTGAGAAAGGAAAAAAAAAAGAGGGATTCTCATTGTTTATCCATTGCTCTTTATATTTTCAATTTAGCGATGCATTGCAAAAAATTTGCTCTCTTTTGTTTGCTTCTCCGGTTCTCCCCTTCCTCCCTCCACTCCATGGAAGACTGTATGATAGGGATTTCTTTGTGATAAGGATGATGGATCACCATTCATCTCATACTGCGAATTTTTAAAGTAATCTAACACTAGAGGAAAATCATCAAATACCGGCAAATTTTCCAATAGCTATGGGACCATCAAAAATTCTGGCGGTTAAGCATGTGGATTGATCGCTAGTGTTAACCAGCGGTTATACCATCAGCCCTATAGCCGCCTGAAAATCTGCCAGTTCTACGTAAGTTGGACACCTTTATCGGCAGAATGACCATTGGTTTCAAGTAAATTGTTTCCAGTGGCGATGGCCGCCGAAAATGCCGTTGGAAATGCCGTCTATATTATCCCTATTTTTCCCGACCCGTTTTTTCTTCCTCATTTTAACGTGCCTCCTTCCATCACAGAGAAAGCCGAGACCCCCTCTCCTCGCCTCCTGCTGACCTTCTATCCTAGCCGACACCGGTCTTGAGCCTCATCTCCCCAGCTGCAGGTGATCTCTTCTCCTTCCTTGCTCTTCTTCCTTTCCTCCGCACTTTCTTCTTCTTCTTTCTTCCTCTTTCTTTTTTCCCTCCTCCTCACAATGGCCCAGAGCTTTTCAGGTAGCCTCAACTGCCATCAGTAGGAGGATTAATGCATTGCAATCAGTGGAAAGCTTCTTTATTCATTTTGCCAATTTTATGCTTTCTTGTTTTCGGTGAAGTGTATTTGGCTTCTTTGCAGGTTGTTAGTGTGATGTTGTGATGGATCCATTTAATACTAGAATTCTTTTACCGCACTTTTAGTTTAGGAAAGCTTTGCATGCACAATAAATGTTCTCTATCAAGTGCAAACCTTCACCCAGGCGAATCTTTTCCAATACATACATGATATGTTCCAATTTGATTCAGGTGATGGGAGCTAAGAGCAGATGGATTGCCTATGTTTATACATTGTTGTCATTTACATATTTTATGACTTTATTTTTTTTTGGCATCTATATATAGAATTAAATTAGGCTTTTTTTTGTATATGTATATATTATTTTCCCATTTGCACTAGCCTATTCCATATTCTTTTACAGTCATCATAGCACATTATTTGATTTAGTCTTGTACTCTTGTTATTTATGTATAATACTTTGATATGATATTGAATTAAAGATATGACTCACGAGGAGTCGTTCTTTTTTACTCACGAGAAGTCGTTCCCTTTCACTCCCGTACGCACTTCTTCGCTCATAACCCCAAACCGACTTCGCTTGGGGTTTTATGCAAGCGGGCGACATCCACTCAGTATGTCTGGATCGCAACCCTGCCTCGGCTCCTCTCTATTGCGGAAAAATGCCGGTTCATTTGAACCAGCCGGCTCTTATTAAAGCCAGATATTACACTCCTTCCCTCTCTTCTATCCGGCTATTCTTCCCTGTCCTTTCTTGCCTTCATATTGCTCCCTCTCTTCCCTCTCCGCATCCTTTCTTTCCCTCTCTGATGCACAGACAAATATAGTTATCTGTGCATTTTAGTAAATACATCATGGCATGTTTTCATAATTTGTTCTCTTGTGTTGGAGTAAAACCTCTGCTGCAGTACTTGTCTTGCTTTGTCTGTATTTTCAGGTATTTTGCAGCAAGCATTCAGCTCTTTAAGGTACATATGTTTGATTATAAGTTTGGAAATTGTTTTTGGTCGCCTTCCATTTTTGGTGTGGCAAGGAAGCACATGAGTAATGCCTTCTGCCTGCATATTCAGTTCATTTCAAATTGGTGAGCATATTTGAAAGCTTGGCGGTCCTTTTAGCGAAGGGGCATCTTAGATGAATACCTTTTTAGTCTCCAATAATTAGTTAATATCAATTCCTTTGATTTGATTTTTTTTTTTAATTGTTTGGTGATAGTTTCAATTTTCATTGTCTTCTTCACGGCTTTTTTTCCTGCAAATTTTTTACTTAATATTTTTATCTATTTTGTTTATCTTAGAGGGCCAAATATCTCCCTTTGGCTTTGCTCTACCTTTCTTTTTACATTCTGTAAATTTTTTTTTTGTTTTCTTACCAATTTTGATTTACATTTGTTTTAATGTGGTTAATAACTTGATTAATAAGCTATAGAAAAACTTGGATTTTACTGGCACACGAGTTTAAAGTATGACAGATTTTAGGCCGGAAAGTGAACTCAGATATAGGATTCAATCAGATTGCCTTTTGCTTTATTTATTACAGAATATCCAGAGTAATAAGCTTACAGTGTGGCAATAGATTTTGAGATCTCCAAAAAAAAGGGTCGTAAATCACATACAAATTCTTTAGGCCATCTTAAAGCATCAGAAGAATGTTTTGCAGACTGCTGCCATATCTTTGCTTGGCTATAACTTTTATACTTTTTGTAAAAAATTTTTATGATTAGGAGCTTTTTACAATTAAATCTCCTCGAGCGGTAGCTAAGAGAAAATTGTTTCAAAAAAAAGTACAATTTCCATAACAATTTTAAAAGCTTTGATTTTTATCCAGCAATTCCGCAATTAATTTTAGAGATTTTTGCAGCCATCTCAAACAAGCTCTCAGGCTGATTGTACAGCTTTCTTAACACCTAGTACACATCATTGTTAGAAACGTGTTTCTCTTTTACTTTTAGGCTTTGTTTGATTTATTTGCCATTTCGGTTTCAAAAACGCAAATAGTAGAAATGGAGTTTTTTAAATGGAGAAGCTAAAACATACTGTTTCTCAAAATAGTAAAGAAATGGAGTTTCTGAAAAAGTATACCTCACATCCAAACATGTTCTGTCAAATGAGTTTTCAGTTTCAAACCGAAAAACGGAAAAACGGAGGAATCACGGGGAAAGCTCTTATTCTCTCCTCAAGATTGTCCAAAAACAAAATATTAAGGCTTTTAGATTCTATTGCATCTGTTTCTAATTTATTACTTGATTCATCGTCTATTCTTGTATATTTGAGGCTCATTCCTTGAAAAGAGCTTGAAACCTAGCGTCTCATTTTAGTGTTACATTGAGTTGAAAACTGTTCATGCAGGAGATGTCTTCTATGTACGTTGGGATGAAGTTTTGGCTGGAGCAACTGCAGTTGTATCAACTCTTGGAGGATTTGGAAATGAGGAGCAAATGAAGAGGATTAACGGGGAGGCCAACATCTTGGCTGTAGGTGCTGCCAAGGATTATGGTAAAAATCTTTTAATAGTTAAGAAAAATTCTTTTTATTCTGCAATTATGGCATCAAAAATTCTTTTTCATGAAGGTGTCCCAAAGTTTGTGCTGATCTCTGTTCATGACTACAATCTTCCTTCCTTTCTACTCTCCTCTGGCTACTTCACTGGAAAGAGAAAAGCTGAATCAGAGGTTCTATCGAAGTACCCAACTTCAGGTTGTTACAAATGGATTTTACCTTTTAGTGCTTAACCACCATGGTAATCTGCGCTATTAAGGTGATTTCTAATTTTGTTTTCAAATTCAGGTGTTGTACTAAGACCCGCATTCATATATGGGAAACGTAAAGTAAATGGCTTTGAGATTCCTCTTGATCTGATAGGGGAACCATTGGAAAGGCTACTGCTGGCCTCCGAGGGATTTATCAAGCCCCTGTACTCTCTTCCTGGTTCTGATCTCTTGGCACCTCCTGTGAGTGTTGATGATGTTGCTTTTGCCGCAGTAAATGCAGTTATCGACGACGACTTCTTTGGCGTTTTCACAATAGAGCAGATCAGGGAAGCTGCAGCAAAGGTAAGGATTTGAACTCATTTCCTCCAAGTAAGGAGAACGGGTAAAGGGGGATCTTGCAGGTTCTGAGATAAGGTTAAGAATATAGAATTATATATATAAGAATTTCATGTATGTTTATTCAATTGAAGGTTACATCTTATTAATATTATTACCTGTGTTTTAGATTTCACTATAATTTGATTGTGGAGAATTACAAATTTAGTATTTCTAATACAAACATACGATGATGCACTTCTCCTTCAAAAACTTATCAATCTAAAAATACCAACAATTAAATTTGCATAAACCATTTTCTTAGTAAGCCAAAAACTGAGCTCCAGTGGATTAATTATTCTATGCGGATGTCGAACGATGTCCGGAGACCAGCCAGAATGTGCCAAGTCAACCATTCGCTCGGTACCGTGGCTCGGTACCGCGGCTCGGTATAGCTCGGTGCCATTGACGTGAGGTATTCTGGTTGGTCTTCAGATAGCATTCTGCGTCCGGCCTCCGGCCTCCGCAGAGAATAGTTTCTGCACAAATTGATATCAGCTTGCGTCAAGCCTCTAGCATGCTCACTTTGATCCTGGTTATCAGCTGGGTTTGCATGATGCTATTGCAGTTGGTTTTTTGCTCCACTTCCCTAAACGCTTCCTCTCCATCATCTTAGCTGCTCTGCTGTAGGTCATTCGCCTCAAATATAGAGTAGCAGTTATACCTTGGAAGGGTTCCAGCCGCTCCTGGTCTTGCCTACAAGGTGTTCGATCTAATGCCCCATCCCAATTAGAAGGGTATATGGAGGGTGCTAATTAAGAACTTCATTCTCCGTTGGGCTAGCATCATCCTTCAGAGTTCAGAGGTTCATAATCTTAGTAAGTCAAAAACTGAGCTCTAGTGGATTAATTATTCTATGTGGATGGCAAATAATGTTCGGAGATTAACCAGAATTATATGTGAAATTGAGGATAAAGCCTTAGTTATCACATTATCAATTATTCTTTTGATTGGCTAAAATTGAGGATCGTAGTTTTTCTTTTAAATTTATATGTGAAATTCTCGCTATGAAATCTCAATTAACTCTCTAATAGTATAGATTAATTAAAATAGTTTGAATGCAACTATTTGGACTTCTTTGAGGAGTTTAAATGCAACGATATTGTTTATAAAAATAATCTTCACCTTAGTTATAACATTATAGTTTATAGCATAATTTCCATCAATAAAATCCATTATAGTTAATAATAAATATGTAAATATTAATAATAATTTTTTATTAGAAAAAATTTGTTATATTGATTAAAATTTTATGATGAATTAAATTAATTTATAAAGTAATTAACTACAAATTAATTTAATTTAAAATAATTATTTTTTAATTAATTTAATTTAAGAAATGATTAGAAGTTTACTCCAAAAAATATAAAATATTTTTACATTTTCTTAGAAAAACTCGTAAATATTTTGAGTTTTATTAAAAATGCAAAATTTTCTACGTTTTTTAAAGAAAAATCCCTAAACTAGATTTTTTTAATAAAAAGTTTTTATATTTATGCTCATTTTTAAATATTCTTCGGACTATATTTTTTTACTCATATATTTTTTTATAATACTAATTTTTAAATTTATGACAATTGAAAAAGCTTGAGATTTTCTTTTTCAAATTAAAAAAAGGGTATGTTATCTTATATAATTCTATTTACAAATATAACATTTAAAATTTAAATATTTCATTCCTATTATTCATGTATAATTTTGATATCAAATATGCTACTTATATAATTCATTCATACTATCTATACAATTTTATAAATTTTAATATTTTATTTTTAACATTTATATTTGATTTATTGGTGATATGTGTAATATTTGAATTTTAGATATTAGTATATATAAATAGAATGATATAAGATGATATATGTGTAAATTTTTACTTTAAAATTTTAAAATTTATGTGCGTACAATTTAATATTTCCTTAAGCCAGCGGCAGATATAACACACTTGGGGTGCACGTGACATCGTCTTCATCCTATTCCTGTAAATATCTCTATAAGGAACCAAAATACATATTTCACGCTTCCGCTGGAAGCTCATAGCCTAAACGCCCATTCATGAATGGAAATATGGAATCCATCCAAACTTCCTTCTTTCCCCCTTTACTACCTTCCCCGATTCCACCACCGAAATACCAATGTTCGTCCAAACCACGCAAGCTCTCCGTTATCCACGCCGCTGCCCAACCACCGAGGTCTTGGACTCTGAGCGATGGAAACGCCGGCGGCAGCCAGCGAAGGACCAGGAAGGCGCCTCCCAACTTCCATCCTCGTAAGCCGCTATCTGACGACGATGCTCGCCGCATCATCCACGAGAAGGCACAGTACCTCCGGCGTTTGCGTCGGAATCAAGGGTCCCTCGCTGAGATGCCTCGGTGGATTCGCCGGACGCCGGAGCAGATGGCGCGGATGGTAGAGGATGGTCGGCTGGAGGGGCAGGCGCATGGACGGCACGTGCTGGCGGCAATCCAGGCGGTGAGGTCGCTGGCCGGGAGGCCGGAGGGTTCCTACGACATGAGGGAAGTGATGAGGTCGTTTGTTGCTAAGCTTACATTTCGGGAGATGTGCGTGGTGCTCAGGGAGCAGAGAGGGTGGCGCCAGGCTCGGGATTTCTTTGCCTGGATGAAATTGCAGGTCCGTGGTTGGATTATTCTTCCTCCGCTTTCTTTTTTAATCATCCTTGCAAATTTTGTTTTCGGGTGCTTGGGGTTAAAATTTTTAGCTCCTTTTGACAGATGAGAAATTGTTCAAATTTGTTAGTCTTGATTAAAAAGTTTCCAATTATCTGTATCTTATGTGAACTTGTAGTTTGACTGTAATGAGTTAAGTAGTTCATCCTGCTTTTTTCTTTCTCAATCTAGCAAGCAAAAATGCATTCTCCAGGTGGTCTCTTCTCTCAATCTACTCTGGTAGTTATTCCTTAAATCATGATTCCTGGAGCCGTTTCTTTGATAGAAAAGTATGAAATTTCGGGAACTTGGTACCTTCTTTTACGTTGATATGGTAGACAAGCTATTGGATTTCTAGGTGAGACTACCGGTAGCTAAGAAAAATGGCCAGCCCAAATGCTAAAAGACAGACTGTAAAAGGTAAATCATTAGTATATTAACATTAAATTGTTGCACAGATTTTATCCATTTATACAACAAAGACAAGTCCTAGGCTTGCCAAAAATAATTATAAATGGGTTCCAAATTTTTGTCTTAGTTAAGCAGATCTGACACATACAGTCTATACGTAGATCTTCTTGCTATTCTAGACTTTAATGGCTGAACATACATGGTCACAGCGTACCAGGCATGCGGTTAGTTAAATCTTTGTTTTGTTGTAATGAATTGTGATTGAATAAAATTTCTTGAGCTTCATTTCTCTAAATCATCTCGGTCACTCTATTCCCCTCACACGTCCCTTGTTGAAACTCTCTCTCTCTCTCTCTCTCTCTCTCTCTCTCTCTCTCTCTCTCTCTCTCTCTCTCTAATCCTTTCAACCAGATTCATAACTCACTCTCTCTACTTAACCCTCTTACATCCCTCTATACCTCACTGGCCATCCCCCTACCAATCTATTTTACTAGCATACGGCTCCTTGCTCTTTTATAGCATTTAAACTCATGGCAAAAGGATGGAAGATTTAACTCTGCTGCTGTCGGCATCATTTAGCCTTAAGGAGGTTTTAACATTCTAATTTATGCTAACTAATTATAAATTTTACTGCCCATCTATTCTATGATGTGCATGCTAAATGTCATGGTGGAAGCCTCAATGATTAAACATCCCACAAAATGTGTCGTAGCTCTGGTTTTTGGCAGTTTCTTATTTTTTTCAGTTTGTACTGTGTTACATATATTTTTCATTTTTAGAGAAAACCACAATCCTTCATGTGTGGTAGCTCTGGTTTTTGGCATTGTTTCTTATTTTTTTCAGTTTGCACTGTGTTACATATATTTTTCATTTTTAGAGAAAACCACAATCCTTCATGATTTTATTGCGCAATGATATTTTTCCAACGTCTCCTTAAATTTAATTTTCATAGTTTGATTTGGAACATGCTGAACATAATGACAGTATGCCCAAAAAGTTTGTAAGATAGGAACTGCATTGACATAACTGCAGTTGATTAAGAATTTTTTTTTTGCTATTATTACTTATTTCAGTGAGAAGAACTGCTGATAGTAATAGTTTTTTTTTTTTTAATTCTTGCAATATGAACTGTGAATTAAATTGTACTCAGTTCTGGACTTTAGTCTACACACTTCAAGCCCGTTTAAATTAACAGTAGGCTTTCCACAGTCCGGATAGAACCATGAAATAAAACTGCTAATACTTCTACAATTTTTCATATGACTTTTTGAGTAGATTAAAAGTATTAGTAATTTTCTTATCCTTGCTAGTTCAGTGCTTAGTTCTTACTATACATTGGTACTGTATTTTGATTCTTCAATTTTGTACTTAATTGTCAATTATGCTTGATTTGCAACTGAACTAAAGTCGAATGTTGTCATTACCTTTTTTTCATGCAGTTATGCTACAAACCTAGTGTTATTGTGTACACTATCCTTCTTAGAACATATGGCCAAGTTGGAAAGATTAGACTTGCCGAAAAGATATTTTTGGAGATGCTCGAAGCTGGCTGTGAGCCAGATGAAGTTGCTTGTGGTACGATGCTCTGTGCTTATGCTAGGTGGGGCAGACAAAAACCTATGATGACATTTTATTCTGCAGTGCGCAGGCGAGATATCTTACCTTCTATTGCAGTTTTTAATTTCATGATGTCCTCTTTCCATAAGCAAAAAATTCATATATCGGTTATCTACTTATGGAAGCAGATTTTGGAAGCTGGACTAGAACCAAATGGTTTTACTTATACTCTTACAATATGTTCATTTGTAAAGAAAAACCTTCTCGATGATGCTCTTGGTGCATTTAGAAAAATGAAAAAAGCTGGTTTCATCCCTGAGGAGTCAACTTATAGCCTTTTGATCATCGTAACTGCTAAACATGACAGAGATGATGAGGCACTAAGACTTTATGAAGAAATGAAACCTCAAGGCATTATTCCAAGTGTCTATACTTTGGCTTCAGTTCTGGCGCTGCATTACAAAAATGATGATTACTCTAAAGCTCTCTCTATGTTTTCAGAAATGGAGAGGAATAAAATTGTCCCTGATGAAGTAATATATGGAATACTTGTTAGGATATATGGAAAACTTGGCCTGTATGAGGATGCTCAGAGAACTTTTGAGGATATTAAAAGGCTGGGTCTTCTTACCCATGAGAAAACATATGTGGCAATGGCTCAGGTCCATTTAAACGCTGGAAACTTTGACAAGGCTTTAGAGGTTTTGAATCTTATGAGGTTAAGAAATGTTGAGTTGTCCAAATTTGCATATAGTGCTTTCCTTAGGTGTTACATTGCCAAGGAAGATGTAGGGGCTGCTGAATTGACATTTCAAACTCTTTGCAGGAGTGCATCTCCTGATGCAATCTGCTACAACGAAATGCTTACATTGTATCTTAAATTAGGTATTCTAGAGAAGGCCAAAGCTTTGATCTGTCAAATAAGAAGATACGAGGTGCCATTTGACAGGGACCTTTACAGGAACGTTTTGGAAATATATTGTAGAGAGCGGATGGTGACTGATGCCGAGCAGTTGGTGGATCAGATGCAGAGTTTGGGAATGGGAATGGATAACCAAAGTAAGATGCTTTTGATTACCTTGTATGGAGAAGTTGGGGCATTTCAGCTTGCAGAAGACCTGCTAAAGACCTTTGAGCAACCAGATGCTGCTGCACGTGGTGTAATGCTTCGCTCATATTTGAAAAATGGTGACATCTGTAAGGCTGCAGAAATGCTTAAATCTCTTTTGGGGACAGCTAATGGCTTGTCAATAGCTAGTCGACTTATGATAAAGTTAGTTAGGGAAGGTATGGAGTCTACATTTGCATGTCTTTGAGAATACTTTGTTGTTATTTTTAGTGACTTATTAACTAAGGTAAGCTGTTTCCTTCAGGATGTGTTGTTGAGACCAAATGGATATATGAGCGATCAGTTGATCTGGGTTTCAAACTTGACGATGAAGCAATTGCTTCTGTAATTAATTTGTGTGGTCAGCATCAGAAGCTAAAAGAAGCTTTAGAAATATACGCATTGGCTTGTCACTCCACTATGATTGATAAATCTATTTATACCTCTATGATTGACGCCTATTGCAAATGTCACAAGTTTCATGAAGCTGATCTTCTGTACAAGGAAATGATTGAGAAAGGGCATGCTCCAGATGCTGTTGCAATTAGTATTCTAGTTAATGCTTTCAGTAAACATGGTATGCCTTCTAAATAGTAGGCTGTACATTCAAGATTTTGAATTGCGTCTATTGTTTAAGTACATCCTAGTTTGGATACTATTCTGATGCAGCTTGCAGGTAAGGTACACCATCATTGTTAGAATAATATGCGACCATCATAGCTTCATCATCCGGTGCTTATACCTATATAGTTCAGTTTTTTTTTTTTTTTGTCTCTTGATAATTGTTCTTAAGCTTTTGCTTCTGTCATATCATCTTCACCTATAACTGCAGATATGAGATCCATTAACATATTTAATTGCCGTTATATTTGGAAAGAAGTTTTCGCTGTAACATTGCACTCTTTCTGTTAAGTTTCATTGTAAACTGTCTGGATTAGATACTCAGCCAAGCTATGTTTCACTCATAAATACTTTTTATTGTCCTTTCTTTCAGAAACTACCCATTGATATCTGTTGCAGAAAGCTTAAAGATGCCTTCTTTGCTTAATGACTGCTGAAAATGCATTGTAAAATTATGTTTTCTACTTAACACTTTAAGCAGAAACTATTATTTCACTTATCTTCTGATTGAGCAAAAGTAAAAAAAGTAAACTCTCCCAAGGAAATCTGAATAATGCATGCTACCAAAGTAACCAAATTATGAATAGGAAAGGAAGTCTTGAATATGTATGCATGTTCGAAAATAACCAAATGATGAATAGGAAAGAAAGTCTTGAATATGCAGATGTGTTTTTCCTTGAAAACGGAAAGTTTCAAGAGTAGCTAAAAAAGAGCTTTCTATGTAGGGCATCCTATTTTAAACCTTAGGCCTGCTGTTTCAAGAAGTTTTTACTATATGTATACATATAACTTCCTATGAGGCAGAGTGCTTCCTGTCACCCATTTCTTTGCCGGATGCATAGGTTTATTGATAATTTGCTGGACTTGCCATAGGAAAACATGCTGCTTTTATGGAACTCTGTTATAAACTTTCAATATTCGTTGGGGTTGATTTATGATCCAAAATTAAGAGGGTTAAGATTGCTGTCCCTTGAGATTACTATTAAAGTGACCTTCTGGTCGATAGCTACCCCTTTTATTTCATTTTCACTTGCAAATTTAAATTTAAGCCGAGGGAAATACTTCTTTGCAATCCCTTTGTTTCACCAACTACCTGGCTTACTTAACTTTTGACCTTTTACGATGTTGAAATATTTCTTGAGTCTAATTCATGTAGAAGTGGTCTTCTTAAAGATGACCTTTCATTGGTATGCTTAGATCTTCTAAGTATATGTTTAAGGATTTAGAACATCTTGCCAACAGCTCGGTAGAAACGAGGGATGAGTGAGAAAAAGGAGAGGGAAAGATAGATTACTCAATAAAAATAATTAATTTATAAAATAAGTAACTATCTTGTAAATTTAAACAACTAACTTTACTTGCTGAATGTGCAATTCTTAAGCAAAAACTATATGGGCTTATCACAAACTAAGCTTTATCTTCTTTTGACTTTTTTTCCCTCCACTTTGATGTTTTCATTTAAGCCGCTGAAATTACTGTGTTGTTATGGCACCAATCTCTCTTGATGTATTTTCGGAAAGTTCCTTATTGATGTGTTATCTCTAAATCTTGATCTGATAGTTTAAACAATGCTTTTGTATGCATTCTTTTATTTTAATCTATTTCAAAGATTATCATATGCTCGGGGATATCATGCTGCACTTCCTGTCTATGCATTAGGCTTATTTTCTGTTGGAGAAAATATATTGTTATTATGATCATTACGGTGGAATGGAACTAAATCCTAAATGAATTTACATACATGGAATGGTTCATAATCATTTTTTCTACCATCTGTTACATTTCTGCATCAGTAAGAATACTAACCACTCTTTATGTGCCTTATAGGCATGTTTCAGAAGGCAGAATGGTTAATTTTTGGCAGTTTCGATACAGCTGCTGAACTTGATACTGTGGCCTACAATACATTTATTAAGGCAATGCTAGATTCAGGTCTGATGACCATAACCTTCAATTGAAATTTTACATGCTTAGGAAATATGTCTTGTTAGGCTGATGTATGTGAGCTAAAATAATTGATTTGGTGACAGGTAAATTGCAACTTGCTATTGACATTTATGATCGAATGATTGCTGCAGGTGTGCCTCCATCCCTTCAGACATATAACACAATGATTAGGTAGTTGATTATATTGTCCTTTGCTTGTTGTTTTGTGAGGCATTACTTTGTAGGACGTTTTTCAAGTTTATTCATTCCTCTCATATAAAGGAGTGCTTTTCACTTCAATAATTTAGTGTATTTGGCCAAGGAGGGAAGTTGAGCAGGGCTATTGAGATGTTCAACGATGCACTAGCATTGAGTCCTTCAATAGATGAGAAGATATACACCAACATGATGAGCTACTATGGAAAGTGGGGTGAGTTTCTTAAGATCACACCATAGATCCGTGGTCAACTAAAGTGCATTTAAAGTGAATTCTTGTTATCTCTTCTCAATTTTGTAGGTAGGATACAAGATGCATCCTTATTATTTAGCAAGATGAAGGAAGGTGGAATTAAACCTGGAAAGGTAAATTTAGTTTCTATGAAAATGTTACATGTTCAGGATATATGCAAAACTATGAAAGCTGAATAGGTTTATCTTGGGCTTTTTAAGCTTTTTGAAGGTGCAAGATCAGGAAGCATGTATAGCAGCTTTTGTAAAACCCGAAAATGTCGATCGTAAGTGTCGCATGCATTTCAATGCGCCGCGGCAAAATTAGGCGAATTTTTGAAGTTGTCACAATTCGACGCAATCAATTTTATAAAATTCTACGTGAAATTTTGAGTGATTTGTTATAAAAAAAATTTATGCTTAATTTCACATGAATTTAAAGTTAAAAACCGATGAAGATTAGTTAAGGTTAAATGACTAAATAGCCCTCCCTAACTCTTAATAGAATTCATGCATGGAAGGGCACATGCGTCAATCGCTCTTTCCCATTACCCTCATCGCCCTAAATGCCTTAAAGGGACCGAAATATTTCGTTCCCTTCTTGTTGCATGCGGCCAAACATGAGAGAGGAAGAGAGGGATTGAAGAGAAAAAATTTAAAGAAGAAGAAGGTAAGTTTCTAATACCAAAATTTTCCCATTTTGTTTAGATTTGCTTAAGTTGACGAATTAGGTTTTTTTCCAATCTTACAAATTTTAAGAGGAAAAGCATGTACGAACACTTAATGGTAACTCCTTAACCCAAATTTAATAGCCTTAGGAATGTTTCTTTTAGGGTAAAATTAGGTTTGACATAATTTTTCATTTTTCCTAATTTTTTATTGAAGGAAATCCAAAAAAAAATTATGTTTAATTATTAATTAGGTTAAGGGAAATGTTTTAACATGCAAATGTAAGGAAAATAGGGAAAATTGTTTTCCGATTTTAGGGCTTTAGGGTAAAACCGAAAAATAACATCATTTTTAATTTACATATGTAATTTGAATGAATTAGGAAGGGTAAAATGTGGGAATTTACCAAAATATGAATTTTTAAAATTTAAGATATAATTAAATCCGAAAATAATTACATTATAATGATGATTATAATTAAGAAAAATGTTAAAGTGAATTAAGAATTTATGTTAATGATAAATGACAATTGATAAATATTATAATGGCATTCAGGTATGCCTTAATGCTAATGACAATTAAGAATTAGGATTAATGTTAAACTACATGACTTTTTCTTTTAATAAACATGATTTAAGGTTCATATGAGATGATCGAAGTTATACCATTTGTAGGATTTCAAAGTGGGAGAGGAAAGGCATTGAAAAGAAAATGGTAAATTTCACATATATGTTAGGTAAGTACATTTAATTCTTCAAATTCAAAATTCTTTTATGCTATTTTAAAGTTAAATGCATTGTGATACATTTTAGCATTTGAATAGTATTGTTGACCTTCTTTTCACCTAAACTCTTAAGTCAAAGGGTTGACCTGGTCAAATTGACCAAGCCAGGTCCCAAGACTACCTCTCTTGTGTTCAGTGGTTCAAGCCAAGTCTGCTGAGCCCATACCCAGGCCCTGGGTTAACCTGGTTGACCAGGTTAATCCAGGTTGGCCCAAATTGACCCAATCTCTTTTCCTTTTGATTTCAAATCAGTTCCATACCTTTCTTAGCTCAAATCTAACCTCCCTTGGACTCAATGGGTTAGACTCAACCTATTGGGCCTAGACCCCTGCCCTAGGTCAACCTGGTTGACCAAGTCTACCCAGGTTGACCTATTAAGCCCTAATGAGCCTAAATTCAATTAAAACCAAATCCACTTCATCCTTGGCTCAACTCCCTCACCCTTTGGGCCTAGTTGATTATGGAACTCCGAAAGAGATTCGTCGCGGTAGAAAGGGCAGAGGGGTATACGACCGCACCACCCTGAGGGATAGAGACGATCGCAGGCCTCCGCGCTCTTCGCAAGCGTGCCAATGGAAGGGCATATTAGATCCTACATGGGCCTAGTTGATTATGGAACTCCGAAAGAGATTCGTCGCGGTAGAAAGGGCAGAGGGGTATACGACCGCACCACCCTGAGGGATAGAGACGATCGCAGGCCTCCGCGCTCTTCGCAAGCGTGCCAATGGAAGGGCATATTAGATCCTACATACGATCAACCATCAAGGATAGCGGCTTTCACCAGCGCACCCCAACAAGAGAGAGATCAAGCAAAAGCAATACACCAAGGGTACATCCTCTTGCAAATGTCTAGTGAAACAATCCATGATAAAGCAAAAGATATGGTTAAGGCTGATCCTTGATGTAACCCAACCGAAATAGGGAAATACTTGGTCAACCCACCTTGTGTTTGAACACAAGTCTCCCTGCATACATATCTTAATGATTTGAATATAGCATATGACTCCTTCCTTTTCAAGAATCTCTACTAGCACTTCTCTTTGGAAACTTTAATAATATGCTTTTTCTAAATCAATAAATAGCATATGTAGATTCTCTCTTATCTTTCTCTAATATTGTTCGCATCAAATCCTCTAATAAATGTATGGCTTCCATAGTCGACCTACCGGCATGAATCCAAATTGATTTTGAGAAACATTAGTATCAACGCCGCAGAACCTATGCTCCAATAACTCGCTCCCATAGTTAAGTATGACATATTAACTTATACCTCTATAATTCGCACAATCTGTGTGCATCACTTTTATTCATAAAATAGGAATTTAACACACTGCATTCTCCAGCTCATCTGACATCTTCTAAGTCATTCAAAATAGTATTAAAAAGTTTTGTAAGCCATGAAATTCCTTCATCTCTAAGCATTCCACACCTCTATTGAATATCATAGGTCCAATACAGCTTTTCCACCCTTCATTTTCTTTAAAGCCTCTCTAAACTTCAGTTTTACTAATACGGGCGGTAAAAACATAAATCTTTAGTTTGCTCTAGGGTGCTAAGGTCACTATAGTCAATCTTATTTTCACAATCTTCATTAAAAAGTTTAGCAAAATATCTCATCCATCTTTGTTGAATATCATCTTCTAAAGACAAAGTATTTTTTTGATCTTCTTCTTTAATACACTTCACTTGAACTAAATCCTTACTACTCCCTATCTCTTTGTTTTGCTTAACTTATACATATATCTTTCTCCCCTCTTCTAGTATACTAATTTATTATATAAACACTAAAAGTTAATAAGCCTGTTTGCATCG
>NW_021318852.1:6358242-6381950 GCF_001605985.2 Dendrobium catenatum
CATATTGCTTTCTTAGCATCCTTACGAGCCACTTTATAAATTTCCCAATTATCAAAATTTTTAAAATTAAACCAATTTTTATAACAAAGCTTCTTATTTTTAATTTTTTCTTGCACATTAGGATTCCACCACCAACTATTTTTACTATTGGGAGCTTTTCCCTTTGATACTCCAAGGACATGTTTTGCAATATTCTTAATATCACTAGCCACTTTTTCCCACATAATATTAACATCCTCATGCACAGACAAAATCTTAAGATCTAAAATCTTAAGATGGCTCCAGCGCACCTCGATGGGCGATAATATGCATGACTTGATCAATGACACGAGGTTTCCCCCACCTGATACATCAGCTCGAGTGAGGTTTATTTATTGTGGAATTCCGTTTCCCACGGACGCAAGCCCTCGTAGTTAATTACATCTCAGGCCGGAGCCCGATAATGCTCTCGATTAAGGATCCGATATTATTCTTCCTGAAAAGGAGGATTGGCACGAAAGGGGAGACTAGGAAATCCTACTCAAAATGAAAGAAAGAACTCATATGGCTTAGTCAACATGCACCCATTTCAGCATTCGGAGGGACTGAGATAGTGAGAAGAGAAGGAATATCATACACTCAAAACATTTAGAGAGAATGGATAATAATGACATCATCCGTATAACGCAGATAGGCAGGATTTATAGTCCCTGAAGAAAAGGAACTTACCCACCGATGAGGGCATACTACGAGACACTGAATGCAATAGCCTTGAACCCTAAATCTAATGTGCGTTTAGTGTTCTACCTAACACTAACATCCATGTCCTAGCTAATGCACTTGGCTTATATTTTGCTTGAAATGGAAAGCCAGCTAACCACCTAAGCGCATAAAATCCATATTGTCCTGACTTTATGAAAGATAGGTAGGTGGATTAGTTTTGGAAGGCCGACGTCTAGAGAGTTTCCTAATTGGCCTTGGACTTATGTAGGGTGAATGCTCCTAGAGCTAATGCAATTAAAGTTTTAATTGAATTGATTTCTAATGTGATGCATGTTAGTTGAAAAGGCTTCCAAATCAGGTATGCATAGAATTTTAAAAATATGCTTATATAAAATAATTTTTAAAAAATATTAGGTTTCCCCAAGTCCGACACCTCATCCTCATAGGTTAGATTATTCAGACTCTACCCACAAGCGGGAAAGTGTCTTATTAGAAGGAGAAGAGAATGCATTGATATGCATGCGACCCGGACGATTCCTAATATTCCCTAGGTCGTTAGATTTCTAAATTATTGAAACCTTAAAACTTTGAATATTAATTGTGAGTAGAAAAAATTTTTATCTTAGAGAGCCTTGCGCAAATCAGGCCAAGCACATGCAGGAAAGAAAAATAAAAAAAACATGCAAGTTCTATTGTGCACACAAAGTAAACACATTAATATAAATCTACAAAAAGTAAAGTAAGAAAGTCCACGGCAAGTGCCATATAAGTACAACCAAAAGTCTACAGAAAAGTAATGCTAGTCATGCCCCACCGACAACAACCTGGATTCTAATCCTAATGAATGACGCAAGTCTTAAAAGTCAGACATTTCATCTTCAAGTCTTCTTCTTCAGGTGGATCATCATTCTCCAAATCTGCTCCCTTTGGATCGTTTCATTCGGGCTCCGTACAGTCTGTCCTTCAAAAGGGTACCCAAATGATTAAGAAATTTTCTATAAAGGGTATTTCTTTTTTCTTTGGGTACCAAGTATTTGAAATGCCTCACTTTTAAAGACTTTCACAACTCGATAATAATTACATCAAATTACATTTAAAAGAGAAAATTTAGACTCAAACTCCTGCTTGGTTATCCTAATAAAAATTACAAGCAGTTCAATATACCACATCACAAGCAATTATATATCTGTAGAAAAGTAAACACGCTTGGTCACGCTCTTTTAATTTCAAAGGAGGCTAAGCAGTCTCTGGAGCATCTGCATAAAGCATTGTTAATATTAAAGCTTTAATGATTATTGCCCTCTTTATTTTAGCCCTGCACGTGCGTGGCCACCCACCTGCATAAGACTGGATTAGTATAAAAACGTCCCGAACCCATGGGCAATCTATCGCACAAATCACAACATAATCAATGTATAGAAAATATAATAAAGTAAAGCTCAATCACAATACAACAGCGCAAAGCAATCAATCAGCACTCGTGCCACACAGAGCATCACAACACAGAAGCAAAAAGATAAAGTAAAACACCGGCTCTAATCCTAGAGCTAGAAGTGGTGCCCTAGAAAATAATTCTATGTGTGTGTAATAGGCTTGTGTGGTTTTGGATGGGTCCTATGTAAGGTAGTTAGTTCAAGTTGCCTAGAGTTCAAATTTGTTAACGGACAAAAAGGGAAACTTTATTTAAAGGTCAAATATTAATGGATTGGATTCATTTTAATTAATTTAGTTTGTTAATCCATTTTAATGCTTAGGGTAAAAGTCTTAGAAGTTTAAGTTATATTAATCAATTTTGGAAGGTTCTGGGTCCTCCAATATGCTAAGCTAAAGGGGGTCCAAAAGGTTACTATTGGAAATAGGCTAGGTTTGGGGGTTCTAGCATTTCAATTAAGCATTAGGCCTTAAGGGGAGTAATTAGGGTTTGAGTTTGTTGGATTTGGAGTTTTTTAAGCCAAGTTATGAATTTTAGAAGTTTCGTGCAATTAATGAATTATTAAAATTAGTTTAATTAAGAGCATTTTAGGGGTTTTGATCCAAATCAGCTCCAAACTGATTAGAATCACCCCCAAAGGTCAGAAATGTCCTAAAGAAGTGTTCCAGAAACATTTGGAATTTTAATAATTTTTAATTATTTAATTAAGGCCAAAAGGTGAATTTTAATCAAAATTAAATTTAGGCTTAAATTAAAGCCCAATTAGAGGGGCTTAATTATCTATAAGGTTAAGGGATAAACTTTGAAGAGTTTGAGGTATTATGGGTAATTTTCTGAGTTGAAATGGATTTATTAGAATTTTCTGAAGTTTTTGGGGCTTAATTTACGGGTAAATTAGGGTTTGTTAATTAAGGGGTCTAAAGGGTCCTAAAAATTCTTAGAAAATTCTATGAGGTTTATGATGTCACTGAGTTTAAATGGTGAAAGTTTCATGCCCGGGATTCTATCATAGCTCATAAAATTTTTCCAAGTTCGCTAGACGGACCCTTAATTGTTGTCCTTAGGGTGTCGCTACGTTGAATGGGTTTAAATAAAGTGTTTGAGACTAACCATTGAGGTTACATGCAATAAATGCATAAAAATAGTAAACATACAAATCCTAAGATTTATGAGGGCTTAAACCAGGTGCTCGTGCGTCTTATATAAGCAAAAAATGATAAAAGAAAAAAAGTAAGCACGTTTATCGATGCGTTTAGTGGAGGATTGGAACTTAACCACCCATTAATCACTCCCCCTTGAATTTTATTCATGTGTACATCCCATGTTTAAAATTTCACGGAGTGGATCTCCCAAAATTAAGAGATTTAAAATATATGTAATTTTAAAATAATTTAAAAATACATGTAAATATATAAATTTTAAAAAATAATGTAATTAAAAATAAATAAATATAGGGTAGATCCACTGGCCATCTAAGAAGGTTTCAAAAAGATTTGAAAATAATTTTTAATTTAAATAATTATTAATTTAAATTTAGATAATAATAATAATAATAATAAAATAATTCTTAAAAAAAATTTATTATTGGAGGTAATGAAATATGCATGGGGTGATGTTTGTTTAGTTTAAAGCGCTTTACGAAAAGCTAATTAGATCTATGTGTTTCTAACTAAGGTTAGGGATTCACCTTGATTTAATGGACGGTTTGACCCGTTTAATGGCTTGTTGCATTTGTATATTGTTCACGCTCCTTTTTGTAGAAGAAATCGTGATTTCAAACTCTTTAAATCAACGGGAAATCCCCTTAGAAGTTGCCTTGCTTCGGTTAGCCGGAGATCTCGCCGCCGGCTGGGGCTTGATGACGGGTTTGGCTCGGGAGAAGTGGAGAGGGATTGGAAGAGCTCACACTCATGAAAACTCGGCTTGGGGGAGCTTGGAGAGAAAGAGAATCCAAAAAGTCCCTTTAGATATCCTAATCTCTCCTATTTAAAGGCTCAAGCCTTTGATGAACGGCTAGGATCACTCCTAGGGCTCATTAGGAGGAGAATCAAGGGATTTGGCCGGGATTTGAATGAGAGGAGCAATTGGAATGATTTTTGAATGGATTTAAGAGCTCTAATTTGACCTAAAAATGTCAAATTGACCTATTTAAGATTTGGGTTGACCAAGTCAAGGTTTGACTTGGTCAATCTAGTCAAATAGGCCAAAGGGGGTGAGGGTTTGAGTCCAAGTGATGTTTGAAATTGAATTGAACTTGAATTGACCCAATAGGGCTCAATGGGTCAACTTGGGTTGACTTGGTCAACCAGGTTGACCCAAGACATGGGTCTGAGCTCAATGAACTCGGTCTGACTCATGGAACCCAAGGGAGATGGTCTTGGGGTCTGGCTTGGTCAATTTGACCAAGTCAACCCCTTGACCCAATGAGTTAAGTGAAAAACTAGGTTAACATTGACCATGTTGACTGGGTCAACCCATTGACTTGGTCAACCCAAGTCTCCTTTGGCCAAATTTGACCTATTTAGGTCAAATTCAACCTTTTAATTGCATTTGAAGCTCTCTTAATGCCCCTTGGTTTAAACCACGACCACAATAGTCTGGTTTCCCTCCTATTTAGCCCTAATCATGATCCTAGTCTCCACCCTTTGTGTCAATCTCCTTCGGAAAGCATAATGTCGGATCTTTAATTGAGAGTATTCTCATGCTCCGGCCTGAGATGTAATTAACCACGGAAGCTTACGCCCGTGGGAAACGGAATTTCACAACAAATAAACCCTACTCGAGCTAATGTATCGGGTGGGGGAAACCCCGTGACACTTATCAGATCATGCATATTATCACCCATCGAGGTGCGTTGGCGAGAGCCGCTATCCTCAATGGTTAATCGTATGTATGATCTAATCTACCCTCCTATTTGCCCGCTTGTGAAGAGCGCGAAGGCTTGCATTCGTCTCGCCTCTCTGGATGGTGCGGTCGTATACCCTCTACACTTTGTCCCCCGCGCAGCGAATCCCTTTCGGAGATCCATAGTTATGTTAGTAAATAATGAAGTTTAGATATTAAATATGTATATGAGATAGTTTTGAGTGTTATGTATGTAAATCCCCCTATTTTTTAATTATTAAGTCTTATGATTATAGGAGGGGGTAACGAAATATACAATTCAAGAAAAAATATTATTATGGTGGATCAATTTCGTTTTACGGTAACAAGAACTACTATGGAGGCATTATTTTGGTAAAAAAAATCAATGCAAAACTATTGCTAGCAAGGAAAGGATCTTTATATGAATTTTGTTGATATTTGAGAAGGCATATTCTTTAGTTTCTAGACAATCGATTTGATGCATATTAAGAGAAAAATTGTGTCAAAAGTTTGTTAAACTATTCGAAGTATACATGATGGAGTAATGTCTAGCATTAAAACAAATTATGGTGTAATCAGAAGACTCCCATTCATTGTAGGATTACATGAAGCGTTGTATTGACTATCAAGAGGCTAAAAAATAATATTTAGTGTGGGAACCTTGATTTCTGCTATTCATAGATTATATAGTTCTAATGATTGAAATAATCATTATGAAATAAGTGAAAAGTTAGAAAATTGGAGTAAATTTGTATAATATTTGGGTTAATGGTCATAAAAGCAAAGGCCATGCGTTGCATACAATTTTACTTTGTATGAAATTTAGAATTATATGTTAAATTGTTGAAAAGATCAATTGATACCTAGATGTGATAAATTTAAATATATTTGATCAATTCGAAGAATGGGAATGCGGATGGGATATAACTTTTAGAATCAAAGCCGAGGTGTTTCAAATGCATAATAAGATAGTATTATGATGATTTAAAATTAAATCTTATGTAATTACATTTAGACGAACAATGTTATTTGCATTCAAGTATCACGCGATAAAGAATTCATTAATAGCCTATTTAAGTTTGGAAGAAAGGAGAATGCTAAGCTAGATGTGTTACAAAATTAGGAAGGTTAAATTTAGAAATAACATAGTCTATATGCAAGGATTGTCATATTGGTCAATAATTTGATTGATTCAAGTTACAGTGGCATCTACATTGAAGAATTGTCTCATTTTATTTCTTCAACAATTCTTCATTCTAGGCTGTAAGATTATCATCATAGCCCTCAATTTTTTATTCTAGTCTTTTAAAACTTTATTTACATAATCCATTCAGATCAGTTACAACACAATGATAAACGCATATGCCACCACTGGACTTCACAGTGAAGCTGAGAGTATTTTCAAAGACATGAGAAGAGATGGTCATTCTCCTGATTCCATTTCATATCTGGCTCTACTTAGAGCATATACTCAGTCTCGCAGGTACGGCGATGCCGAGAAAGTTATTAGTAGGATGCAGGAAGCAGAAGTATCTCCATCTTGTGCTCATTTTAACCACCTCATTTTTGCGTTCGCCAGAGAAGGCTCCATTGGTGATGCTGAAAGAGTTTATAACTTAATGAAGCAAACAGGTTTAGACCCTGATTTAGCTTGTTGTCGAACAATGATGAGGACATACATAGATTATGGGTTAGTCAATGAGGGATTATTTTTCTTTGAATCAACTAATGGTATGATAAAGCCTGATGGTTTCATCTTAAGTGCTGCTGTTCATCTTTATGAACATGTAGGGAAGCCAGCTGAAGCAGGGAAAGTTCTAGATATTATAAATCTTGAGGGGTTGTTGTTCCTCAGGAGCCTAGAAGTTGGATCAAAGCTGAAAAGATGACAAGTTCTTCTCTTTCCCATTCGCTATCAAAAATCTTGCACTTGGTGCCAAGGAATAGATGCAATGATCCTGCATGAGGTAGAACTCTTTGTTAATCGTCTTTCCAAGTTTCTGCGATTAATACAACACATGCTTCCATTGAGCTTGGCTTAGGTGGAATGTGACTGCTTTTATGAAGTTGAGTATTGTTTAGGAGAAAATAGAAAAAGAAAAACGCCTTAAAGATAAGCACTGCCTCTGCACAAGTTTGCGTTTCATTTGGGACGGCTTTCTTATTGCTTCTCAAAGAAATTTTTTTTAGTATAAAAATTTTCTTTTTTGTATTTGAAATCTGCTTTAAGCAACAGCAAAAAAGATATCCCAAACGAAGCGATCTGAGACTAAAATGGTGTTTCAAATATATCAGCTGGCATTGTGGATGTAATGTACATTGAAGAGAGAAAATCCTAAAAGCAAAATAGTTCTTCAGGAAGTTCAGATGAGCATTGTTTTTTGTGTTTCTTTGTGAAATATAAGTGTAAAGGCTGGTAATTGGTTGAATTATTAAGCTCTTTTTTTTTTCGGTGTTATGTATTTATGTTCTAATTTTCATCATGTCATCTTCATAGACCTCTAATCTAGGAGAAATTATTACATGCAGGGTTCGAACAACATTCGGATTCTAATCAAGTAAAGACACTTGAATTTTTTTTTTCCCTCTTGTACATAAGATGTGTACAAGAGAGAAAATTCTTGTATCCTCATCTGATTGAAGTCCGGACGAAAAATTATATCCTGACTCCGCACGTAATAATTTCTTCTTATCTATGGTGTATTTGGTGAAATAAGATCTTTGCTCTTATTCTTTCAATGCCCTGCTCTGAATTAAGGAGAAATTTTTTATAAATGCTAAGTTGCTCATTTAATTAGGGGATACAACTCAGTTATAATTTTCTTTTAATTTATAGAAATGTTTATAATAATGATTTGCCTTCCAGCAATTTGGGGAGCTAAATATAGATGCTACATGGCTAATTTGAAAGGTGATGTTATGGGCTACATGGTTAGTTCTCTTCTAGCTTGATTCTTAATAACATAGAAGCTTATGCAATAACATTAGTTCTCTTCAAAGAGTACATATATTAGCTTTATTTGAATAACATTGGCAAATTTGGTGGTGTTGAATATGATTAGAGATGGGAGATTAGTATGTTATATGATCATTTTAGTCACAAAGTATAATATTATTTCAATTTGATATCTCCTATGTAAAATTGATTTAAAATAGTTTTTAAATTGGGATTAATTTTATAAAGTTGAAGGATTAAATTGAAATTTATTTTATATTTTAATTATAACATGAGGGATTGTTCTAGATTAATTTTATATAGTGAGGGACTTAATTGTATTAATGTGATATTTTGGAACTAAATTAGTCATACATGAATAATGTGAGGATTATTTTTATTGTGTGGTAGAAAATTTGAGCTGGTAGAGTGTGATTTACATCTTAATGTTATACAAATATTTAACACGAACAAATAAGAGTAGCTAAACCAGAGATTTTTTTACGAAGAAAACCCGGAAAGGGAAAAAATCACAAGACTTAGCTCAATTGCAAAATCCACTCTATAATAAGTGATATAAAGATCTTCCTTTCTTAACTGTTGAAAAAGAAGAGTATAGGATATCAAATATGACAGTTAATACCTCACAAAAGGGTCTGGTTTTCTTTAATAGGGATTACGGAGGTTCATATATTATTTTTTATGCCCAACAACAAGGTTTGATCTTCCTAATAGAGATTACAATTGTCCACATATAAACTTTTATATCCAATAGCAAGGTTTGATCTACAATGATGATGGTGATTTTTAGCGGCAATAGCTGTGATTATCGACGATAATAGCTAGTGGTCGTCGGCAGCAACGATAGCTGGAAAAAACTAGAGAGCTCCTTGGTTTTCTTTTTTTTCTTCCTTCCTCTCACGTGAAGAATGAGGGGTTTATTTATAGCTTTTTGAGATTGATATGCCTAATAAATATGGAAAAGATCTAGAGCAATTTTGGAGTGTTATATTGGACTGACTCATAGTAATCCCTTTGATCATGGAGTGTTTATCAAACATTTAAATGCCCTAGAGATGTCATAATTGAGTGATCTTGGGTTCGTTGGATTCTTCTCGTCAAGACGCTCGATTCAACTATAAGCATGTCATATTTGAATTTCAAATATGCTTTGATCATTTGATTTGGGCTCGAACTGAACCAAATTTGGTGTCGTTTGATTCATCTCCTTGAGATGCTTAATTTAATTATAAGCTTGCTAAAATCAGAGTTTGAATTGTCCTGAATTTTACTTTAAAATTTTTCAATACATATTTGCATCAAGATTCATGTTAGATGAAGACAATTTTTTATGACGGATCAATTTTGAAAATTTTCATTTAAACAAGCAATCCCATTACAATGAAATTAATGAAATCATAGCTAATCATATTTATTATATATTAATATTTCAGATACTTATTAATTAATAAATTATTAAACTAATGAAATATAAATCCAAATTTAAAAAAATTATTCACCCTAATTAAGTTTCATTATTATCAATAATTATATTAATTAAGACTAATAATTAAAACTAATGATAATCTGCTAGTGTTTGTCTATGCTGTGCGTAAAGCACTAGGCCTGTCCAGTTAGGTTCTGTCTACTAACTTCTTTCAATTAATATTCCTCGTTGCCATTTCTTCATTGCTGCTTCAACTTCACGTGAAGTGTATTTGCTCTCTCCTTTTCGAGGAGGCCGACGGCGCTCGAGCTCGCCTTCGGCCGGCTGCCAGTGAGCTTAAGCGGATGGAAGAAGAGGTAGTTGCGGCACCTTTCTCCCGCATCGGTTAAATCCTCCCGGATTTAATAAATTTGGGATTTAGGGCAAAAAGAGGGAACGCTATGAAGTGATGATTATACGGTAATTTAACTCTCTCTTTTTTTCGCGTTTGGTAGATTTTATCTCAACTGCTGCTTAAATCCTGCATCCAAACACCTGCTTTAGATTTGTTTAAAGAAGAGTGCGATATAAGAATTTTGATTAATTAGTCTGTATTACACAGCTCTCAAAGCAAATCAAATGACTGAAATTCGACCTGCTTACATTAGGACTGGAAATCGCTTAGGATGAAGAACTGAAATTCTATGATGCAGTTAATTGCAAAAATCAAACAAACTTGTTTTTGAATGAAGAACAAAGAATCATAGGGATTTTTTAGAATCTTATCACAACACAATAAACGTGCACATTAGTACCAATATACAGGAAAATAAAGTCTGAAGAATTATGATTAGCAGGCAATTCTAAAGCATACCAATATAACTAAATTGTTGTAAACTAAGATGACCAAATATTATCATGTAGCACTGCAGCTCAACAAAAGAACAAGATCACCCAAGATATTATTTCCAGCACCAAGGTCATTTGTGCCCTCTGAAGTACAAGTAGATTTTCTGCAAATAAAAAGAAATCTCATGTGTCATACAAAGAATGATTTTTTGGTGGGGAAGGCAGAATAATGTATAGTAGCAGATCACAATTTAATATCAATAAAAATGCAAATGTCTCATACTTCTTTAAAAAGTCATATACTACATATAATGTAAAAGTTTCACTCTTAAATTCTCCTGAGTTTATTTAGAACTTTTTTCTCCCACTACCCAAGTTTGGGGTAAATAATTTTGCCTTTCACTTGAAATCATAATTTTACCACTGACCATTGCTTAACAAACCTGTTATGCTCATTGCAGTCGACCAACAATGAAGTAAGAATTTAAACACAAGTAAAAACAAATCAAATTAGATTGCTGATTCACACGGTATTAAACATTGAATGCCTTTCAAGTTCACTTTTAATCTAAACAAGACGAGGAGAATGATCTTCCACCCCTGCAAAGCAAATCTCGTTTCCCTTGTACTGACAGCATAGTCATTTTCTGGCTGAATTAATGAGATTACAGGATTGTTTGATTTAATTAAAAAAAATTTAAGATAACATTGAAAGCTAATATTTCACTTTTTTAGGACTTTAAATGATATTTATTGGCTTTGTAGACAGCAATTATGTTAACCTTATTTTAGTGTGACACTGTTTACCTGCAAACAACCGCTTCTTCATCAATGATAATATTATTGTCTTTTCAATGCTCATATTTGTATTTTTTTTTACCCACTTTAACTAGTTTTTTTAGCCTTATCCAGAGCACACATTCAAGACACCATTATATATATATATATATAATGACTTCGCCACTTGAAAGAAGATTAAGATATGATTACAACTCAAAAAGACAAATCATTTGCCTTAGAAGAAACAAAAATAACCAATCTAAAGAGTTTTAATTAGAGTTCACTTACATTTTATTGAAATTCAACATGTTTCAATGTTTTCATTCAATCTCAAACTTTATTAGGATATTTGGGTTGGTGCAAGCCAAAGATATCATACCCAACACCGATTTTATCAACGCACTCAAAATCATAACTTTTGGATTTATAACTACTTAATCATAGTTTTTATAGCAAAATACATCCTGGAAAATCCGTAAGAACCCAAGCCAGAGACCAATTAGCCAACTAGGCGCCTGAATAAACTAAAATTATCTAAATCAATCATTATATTAGCTCAGAAAGTCAAATGAAGTTAGCATTCTTGAATTTGCCAAACCATGTCGCCTGAATAAGTTGGTCATGACAAACCAGCCTACCATTGATCAAACCAAATAGTCATCTTCATTCCATGGTAGGTGTCCAGACAATGGGAGCGGTGTACAGAATGCTAATGATCCAACAAGTATAGAGCTAAATACTAGCAACCTCATTTCCCATAATGACCTCAGTATTTGTCAACACTCTCCTCATCTCCTATGGAAAAAAAGCCTTAGGAACTTATTTGAATTATTGCAAACACTATAATCAATCTCCTCGCAGTACCATTTACTTTGTAATGCTTCACTTGGAATGAGTAAGAGTTTTGTATTTTTCTTCAGTAGTGATAATGTCCACTTTTTTCAAATATGTGCAATGAAACTTCTTGAAATTTTCCTCATTATTCCAATTAGAAAACATTTTTACTGTTGCCATTGCAAGGATTGCAATGTCACCCCATCCTTTGGTACCCTCCGCTCACCAATTGGACATGTTGATGACACCAATTGACATGCTTTCCCAGCTCGAAGTCAAGTTTGAGGGAAGGGATTCTTCACTTTGCATGAATTTTAATTATGTGTGTGATCCTCTTCATTAGTGTCAAATATACATCAACCATATTTCAAAAATCCCTAAATATTCCTTGCCAAATCTACAAATATACTAACATTATAGTTTTTATTCTTTCTTTCTTTCTTAAGAATCTAGAGAAAACTCTATAGTTTGGAAAAATCTAACTTCTAGTTATTTTCCATATGGATTCCAAGAGTCATATTCCAACTTCTACGAGTCTCAGTACAAGAATCAACTTCTATCCTTCAAAACTCCCCATGGTGGTATGAGGAATTCACTTTCATGCATTTGAAATTCTCCTTGGTAATCGTAAAATGACCCCTCTTTTGGAGTCCTTTACAGTTCAAGAATAATTATCCCCATTCCCTAATCTGACAAAGAGAGCATCCTCTCATAGTTACTAACTTCAGTGTAAGAGATCTTTCCTTGCGTAAAACCCCTTGGCTTAGGCGTTGATCTGTTAGATCAGTCCCTAGTAGACCGGTCTAACTACAACCATCCCCCTTGGATGGGCTGGTTCTTGTTTATACGAGGGGTGGCGGCTAAGATAGAGAGGGGTGGGGTCCACTAAAGATTCAAATTCAAACATCTTAGAGGCAAAGGAGAGGGCGGCAAGGGCTCTAGTGTAATTTGACTTGATTAATTAATTGTATGCTTTAAGTAGGATGAGGAAATTGGGGTTAAGGTTATGTTTTGATTATTGTGTTCTTGTGAGAGTTTCTTCTTGGCGTCTTGGGCTCTAGATTCGTCTAGGGATTGAGAGAGAACGATCCTCCTCTCGAATTGAGGAACAATTATATCTTTGTTTTTGTTAGTTCTCTCTTTCGCAATAAAATTACTGTTTGGAGAGTTTTTTTCATCAGATTTTGTGTGAATCGTTTGTTGTTTTTCTCTATTTTTGTTAGTGTTTACTTAAAATATTCAAGTATTTCCTATCATGATCACCTGGTACTTAATTTTCAGCTGGAAAGGTGCAACTTTAAACAATGAGTTGACTGCCTAGATACATGCAACAACAAGCAAAAACCACTCCAGTTCACCATCCCAAACAACATAAATCCATGCTCATAACTCTTAACCCAAAAGGTCATTCTATCAATTTTAAGCTTTAAGCTACCCAAATAAACGCAACAACAAACGAAAATTATCAATTTTAAGCTTAAATCAGCCTATACTGCTCAAATATATTCGAGGATAACATGCCAACAAGGTCATTATGACCTTTCAGAGAGGAAAAACTACTTGCATCGTAAGCGAGGAATATATACAAATGAAATGCATAAGGAAAAACATCTTAGATCAACAAATAGTACCAAAGATTCCAAAAAGTACCTGAAGAACCCAAAGGCTTAGAAGCGCCTCCAAGCAAAACAAGCCAAAGCCAATAAAGTAAAAGACCTGCATTTTATACATAAGGTGTGAATTTAATTATAACCTGCAAGGATTGTAAAAAAATGAAGGAAATACACATTTAAAATTCAGGACCAAACACTGTCTATGCAAAATTAAGAAGCTTAAAGGCTAAAGGATCACAAACATGGGTAGACCTCCCCATTGCCAAAAGTAAATAAATATAATCCATTCATCAACCTTTCCAACAAATCATTATGGAAACTAGTGAGAAGCATGTCAAACTTAGACTTTGTTTGGTACGGCTTTCTTACTGCTTTTTAAAACAGCATTTTAGTACAAAAGTTAAAATTTTTATACTCGAAAGCTGCTTTAAGAAGCAATAAAAAAGTCGTCACAAACGAAACTTTAGGCTTCATTTGAAACAACTTTTTTATTGCTTTCTAAAGCAGTTTTTTAGTATAAATTTTTTTAGAACTAAAAAATTTTATACGAAAATATAGCTTTAGAAAACAATAAGAAAGTTATCTCAAATGAAGTCTTAGAAAAGAACTACATGTTTGCTACAAAACCATGCCAACAAAAGCGGTCGCATGATCACTAAGCAATAGTGAAACTAGCAAACTACAAAGAGCATGAAAGAAATCATTTTAAGATAAAGTTATAAAGAACTTCAACTGAATACATGAACAAAGGATCTAAAAAAGAAGTGTTGATTTCCATCTTACCCCCACCAAAACTTCATCTGAGAGGGTATCAATTGCTGCTAGAATACCCCTGTAAGATGGAATAAAGTAATAAACACTTAAATAATTAAATCAATATGTTCAATCCTATATATGTTCCAAAATACAGTATATAAACATTCAAAGAAAAACTCAGTAATCCCACCTACCAGGAGGTTCATCAAGTTAGCATATAAAAACTATTCTGGTATCATTTTAAACAAGAAGATTGAAAACAACACATGCGTATCACAGTAAGTTCCAAAAAGTAATGTTTCTTGAAGCATATAATTTTTCATTAAAGAACACAATGATATAATAATATAAGAAAAACATTATGCTTAGCAAAATTTACTAGAAGTGAATTTCCAATTATGTCGATCGCATAGCATGTAGATATAGACAAAATTAGCCTCCCTGAAATATGATTGCAATACATTTAACACATGCAAGACTTGCAAGTCTTTCATTGCCCATATTATGGGAAAATTTAAGCACAAGTAACAACTAGGCACAAGTTTATTAGATAGAGCAACATATTTCCTTCAGTCCCGTTTAGTTTGTCACTCAACCCATTTTAAGGCTACTTTTAGAGTAGTCCAGTTGAGGAGAAATTATTCTGTGTGAACACCGAACGGTCTGGAGTTTCAATCAAAACGTGCCACATCATCCAGTACACAGTGATACTAAGCATCAGTACCAAGCAAAAAAATGATGTGGCGCGTTCTGATTGGTCTCCGGACACCGTCCGGAATCCACAGAATAAATTTTACCGGTTGAGAAAGAAAAATGGGTTGATCTTAATTTCCATCAAACAAGCCGCGTTATTTTCTAAACAAAAAAAAAACACAAAATGACTCACGTCAATGACTTCCCAGCGAACACAATCGGAGGAGCAACAGCAGCAACGATACAAAAGCCAATGTGAATCTGTAGCATAACAGCAACCATTTACAGCAAAGTGAAACCACCGAGCGTTCATCATGAACAAATTTCAACTGTACTTACCAGGTAAAGGAGGAAAAAAAAGCCAAACTTGAGGGCACTATCAGTCCTGTTTAGCAAAACCATTGATTCATATATCGTATATCAGTAAGTGTATATAGAAAGTCAGGTGTCTTAAGATTAGTATCCATCCTACTAAACATATTAAAGCAAATATGACATTTTGGGCAAATAGAGATACCTCATTGCACGATACAGAGGCCTATACCAAAGCAAATATGATAGAGGAATCCCAAGCAACGCATATATGTTTGCAAGCAAGAATATTATGACACCTACAGGAAGTGTAGGGATCAAGCCGTTGAAGGAAAAGGATGATATCGCATGAAACTAACACAACTGTGAGGTCATTTAGAATTTAGACTGCTAGAAAGATAGATCTCTAAGTATCTAACCTCCTCCTCTGATCCAGCAGACAGTCACAGCAACAACATTGTACACAAGACAAAGAACTATACCTGAAAGGACATAAAAAAGGCAGATTAGAGCGCTAGCTTAGTTCTAGAAAAAGATACCATCTTCAAAATATTCATGGACGACTATCACGTTCCAAATATTCATTAAGAGCACGTTTAGTACAATATTTTCTAGACATAAATGTTGCCTAGATAGTAGAGTTATCTATCTATAAAATGCTGTGTGTTTGATTAGCTCTATAACAACAACAACAACAACATCAAGCCTTTGTCCCACTGCGTGGGGTCGGCTAAATTCAGTGCTAACTAGATGATTGATGATGATTATGACATTTATTTCTCGTTTCTTTTAGCAGTCAAGGTCGAGAAAATCGAGATACTAGCTAATTTGATTTTCTCAATACAACAACATTAAGCCTTTGTCCCACTACTTGGGGTCGGCTAAATGAATTCTTTTTTTCCATTGTGTCCTATTAAAAGTCAAATTCTTTCGATCTGACCTATTAATATTATTCAGATAACCTCAATGTGAGAGAGAATCAAACAAAACACCTTTAGATTATAACAAACATATTACATTAAATGAAAAAGTGAAACAGACACTATTATTCAATCCAAGCCGTAGTTTTGATGGGAAAAAAAATTAGCACTTTTAGTTCTTTTTCCTTGTGTGATATTATTCTTTGCAATGTAGTACAACAAAAACAAAAATGCTACTTCAAGAAGGAAGAAAGCAAGACATGGAATGCCAACCTAGCCAACTTGCAAAAGCCAGATACTGCAACTTTTGTGCATGGACAGGAATTTCTTTAGTGATATCATGGTGAATAATAGGAAAAAATGGCGGCCAGTTTTTCTCTTCGATGGTTACTCCAGCTGCATTAAAAGAAATGGTAATTGAAACAGTTAAATCAATTTGAAAACATTACTTAAGTATAACTCCTAGGGGCAGTTTGGTAAAATCCAGTATTTCATTTAAGTAAGATTTCGCAAATCTTTTAAATCTGAATTTACGAAATCCTGAAGAGGTTAAATCCTGAAAACTGTTTGGTAACCTTCATGATAAATCCTATGTGATTGTTTGGCTATTCCATTCAGGATTTAAGGAGGTTGAAAGATTTGGACGGAGTTTCTTCCTTCCGGCGCCAATAGAACCAGAGGATTTCGGAAATCCACCGAACCAGAGGATTTGGGAAATCCGAGATTTACGACGAAAAGGCGGAATTTTTCGTCTATGACGGCTTTCATTTTCCGTGAGATTTGGTTTTTAATTTTAGGCTCTTTGGCTGGATTTCGCCTCAAATCCGGCCTAAATCCGCATACCAGACAGCCCCATATAGTATTCACATTCTTTCTTATTCTTTCTTCTACACAAGTGACCATTAAACCTCCCAGCTCACCTCTTGTCAAAGCATCCTCCCTCCGCTTTATATCCTACAGCAACAAAATCAGCAGAGACACCAACAAATAAGTATTAAGACAGCAAAAAACTCCCAAAAGGACTACGAAAGCATCTTGGAGCATAAAACTTAAAATCATGCTCCTAAACCAACCTGTTCTCTCTTCTTCAGATCCGTTTCCCTATTTGCTCTCTCTTTTTCCTTTTTCTTGGGATCCTGGACACAAGCACATCATTTATCAGACCAAAATTCAAATGGCCAAAAAGCACACTAATAGGAGAAATTTTTCTGTGCGGAGACCGGATGCACAATATCGTCCGAAGACTAATCAGAATACGTCATGTCAGCGATACCGAGCTGCGGTATCGAGCACAAGGATGACGTGACACATTCTGATTGGTTTTTGACGCAATTCGGCGCCGGTATAGAATAATCAATCCACTAATAAAGCAGGATCACTTGCATTCACTGCATCCAATGGTATGTCGACAATGGGAATCATGCGAACCAGTGCCATTCTGCAATAGATGAAAGACAAACCTGCCATACTGTAATATAACTAATCTACTTGATAAAAAAAAAACTCTATAGTTTTTCATATCAATTTTATTTACATTTATTTATTTAGATACTTGAATAAATTTGAATAATATATAAATAAATAAATTTGATCAGTACCTAATTTTTTATCAACAAAATTAAGTTGGATGGTTGAAGTGGAGGAATGCATCGGGTTTATTGTGTGATAAAATAGTGCCTCTCAAATTTAAGGGAAAATTTTATAAGATGGTGATGAGACCTGCAATGCTTTATGATGTCAAATGTTGGCCATTAAAGAGAAGAATAATATCAAGTTAAGTGTTGCAGAGATGAGGATGCTCGGGTGGATAAGTGATTTTACCTTTAGAGATAGGATATTAAATGAGCATATACGTGAAAAGGTTGGAGTAGCTCCAATGGAAGATAAGATTAGAGAGAGTCACCTTAGATGGTTTGGTCACATAAAATGGCGGCATTCCCTTATGTTAAGAAAGGTAGAGGTATGCCTAAAAAGACTGATTAGAAAATATTAGAAATGATATTTCTTTATTAAATTTAAATGAGAAATTGACTTTTAATGTAGCCAACCCCATATAGTGGGACAAGGCTTGATGTTGTTATTGTATGTAATTTTTAACATGCTCATGGCTACTTAGCCAAACCCAAATTTCCAACATTTTACTGAATAATCAGTAAAGCCGATCACAGACATAAAAGCAAAAACAATTTCAACCAGATTCCCTCCGCATTAAATTTAAAAAAAAAAACATTTTTACCTAACCTAGATCTACAGCATTCCGCTAGGATTCCCTCCTACAGCCAATGCCCGTGCGGCGGCGCCACTAGGAATCGAGACGCCGCCGCCATCTGTTCAGAATAGTGCCAAGAGAAAACCATGAAAAGAAAATGGCGTGGGGGTTCGGAAAGATGGAAGGGATTACCGCGAATGGATTCACATTTTCTTCATCAAAGATATTTGAATCACGAATCATCTCTTCCGCGTATTGAAGCAGAGAAAATCAGGTGAAGCGCGGAGTTATTCTCGTCGGTATCTTTGTCTGCAAAAGAGTTTTTTTTTTTTTCTCTGAAACGAAGACGAGAAGATCAAAGGGTTGCCTATTAAAAATAAATTTCATTTAAATTTAATTCATTACGCAAAACAAAAATCCCAATAGTCACGCCACGTGGCAATTTGAAATTTCTCCAAAGATATCTGCTTCGAGCAATTACTTTGTTTATCTCGTCTTTATTTTGTTGCAATTAGTGTTTCGGCGCATCATAATTCGTGTTTAATTATGGTTAATCATTTGAAATAAACATTTTAGTTAATTAATTTAGGGAATCCATGCATGACTTATTTTTTGGATTAATTTAGGTTAATATTTTATTGTTAATTTGTTCATTTCTTCATTTTAATTTGTTTGTCAGTGATGAGTGGTGTAGTTACTAATATTAACATTATTGTGGATGATTTGCATCCACTTTATAGATGATAGTATGCATCAATGCTATTGGAGATAACAGGTACTAAAGATAATGAACATTAGTGTAATTGAAAGATAATGATTATGAGACTATAATGGGGTAATAGTGGTTTATTGTGGTATGACAATGATGATTGGAGGACTATTGCAAGGTGATGACATTTAGAAGTCTGTAGTCGATTGACAATGTTCGGAAGTCTATAGTCGAGATATGTTGGTTAGATGATTATAATCAAGCAATAGTGGTTGAATTACCATAATTAGGCAATAACGGTTGAGTATAATAGTTGGGAAATGGTGGTTAGAGAATCATAGTCAAACGATGGTGATCAAGAGAACAAAGTCATGTGATGGTGGCTAAGAAATCATAATCGTGCTATGATGGTCAGTATATCATACTTGGGGCGAGGGGGTAATTGGATGGCGATGATCAAGCAACAGTGTGTGGAGGATCGTAACCATATGATTCTGAGCTTTAGAGCAAACCACACTAAACCAACCAACACCAGGGTTGTGACATCCCAGGCGTCTATAGTGAAAAGATTCGTCGACAGTCTTGATCAACCATCCCTTCTTGTTCCCTTGCTCTGACCTGAAATTGTTAACCACATATAATGAGCTTCAAAAAGCCCAGCAGGTCACATAATACCTACAACTGAAATCAAAGCACGGTACGGAAACAATATGTATGTCAATCAGTCAAATCATTGCAGTCACTTACACATGATCATTTGAATCAATGCAGATACGAAAATCGGTACAGAAACAGAAATCAATACGTAAGCAGTAATCAGTACAATAACAAGAATCAATACAGGAACGTGTGAAGCTATCACTATTAGTGGAAGAATCAATAAACTGTATAAAAGTTCGTAAAGCCCAATGAATCAATACGTGCGTCAAATCTCTACAGTAGTAGTCGTCTTATCTATAACATCAGTCAAATCAATGTAGAAAATTCCTTAAAATATCGTATAGCAGATAGAAGTCATGGTAAAATGCACAGTTTCAGAAAATTACAAAATTATCATAAATCGAACAAAACAACATTACAAAGCTTTACTTGTACTGAAGCAATATTTTCTACATCCAGATAATTTCCTATTCGATAAAAAACGCACATAACTCAAAATATCCTGTGAAAACTTTCCAAAAATACTCAAATCATGCAAAATCATCATTTCTATAACATACCAAAAGTTACGCTGTAAAAGTTTCGTCAATACAAAGATATGTACGTTTTTCGGTAACGGAAACACAAAACTGAGCAGAAAAATACCAAAATACAAAATCTTCGAAATCAGAAATAGGATTCGGATTCCTTACTGCGAGACAAACAAATCTTCCAACTGCGTCTTCAGACGAAAAGCGTTCCGCGGCCTCCGAAATCAAGCATTCCTCTTCTCTTCAAATGATTCCCAAAATATCTCAATCCAATATATATCCATGCAGATCGTCCCGGACGATCCCAAATCGTCCCGGGACGATTTGCCCTCTGTACAAAATTCGTTCAAACGAAAATGCATTCGTTCCTAGACGATTTGCTCTCTGGACAAATTTCGTCCCGACGGTTCGTCCAGGCTCGTACAGGTTCGTCCAAACGAACCATACAGATTCTTCACAATTTTCTTCAGTTCGTCCAGTACTAAAGCCAGTTCGTCCAGACTAATAGCACTAACAAAAATGGACTTTCGAGGGGTTTTACAAGGGTTCCATGCCGAGTGTATTCCAATTGGAAAGAATAGCAACTTGGCTTTCTAATATATCTCTCTTCAAAGCTACTAGAGTAGAAAATATCTGAAAGACATGAAAAGTACACTCAAATAAAAATTTTAATTCCAAATGCTTACTTCAACCACAAAACTGCAAAACAAGCAGATCCACATATTAGTAAGGAGAACAGCAAAATACTCTCTTCATGTCTCAAGGATTCGAAGAGAAAGAAGAAAATCACACCATGGATGGTGAAGATCGAAAGAGACTGAACCACTGTTACTTCCCAAAATGAAAAAAAATAAAATAAAATTTAGCTAGTTGCCTCCCCTTTCTAAAACATATGCATGATCTTACATATTTATAGTTTATGATTGATGAGCCAAGCATCCTTTACAATTGCTTCTATAGATAGTTAAGTAAAACAATTTTGCCTAAGTAGAATGTACGGGTAGACAATTGTGGAGAGAATGTGTGCAAGCTTTGAAAAGGAGTAAATGTTATTTTGCCTCCTTTGGGAGACAATTGTGGAGAGAATGTGTGCAAGCTTTGAAAAGGAGTAAATGTCATTTTGCCTCCTTTGGGAGATAAATAGCTTATATTTTTGGCTATCCAAATATATTTATTTGTGTAATAAGGGAAACATTGGTGGAGACTCAGGTGGTGGCGTCGGGTAGACGAGAAAGGAAGAAGATGTTGCCATTGGTTCAGTGATGATGAGAGGGATGTCAAAACTGGTGGAAGACGCGTAAAATGTCAGAATTGCAGTCGAATGTTTCACTCGAATGCGGGAGTTTGTTGCCTAAGGTTGCGTAGTTTTCTGTCGATGGTTTATGGAGATCCATAGCCTTGAAGAGTACCACTTTCAAATCTAAGGAAGCCTTTATTATAGTGGTTTTTGCGAGGCTAGACCGAATCATCAAAGACGTATGTGACTTAGGAGAGGCATTCTTACCCATGGAACAAGCTCATTCACAACCATCTCAACACAAAGTAGATGATATGAAGAGCCATTAGTTGTGAAATTGAGAGGAGTGCCAGGTTCCAAAGAGGTTTCTTTGATTTTAATTGTCAAAATCGGGAGCTAAAGAGGTTTATACAGGGAGACGAATAGGCTGAGAACAGGAAACAAGCCAAAAACCAAAAAATGAAGAGGCGGAGATAAATAATCAAAGATATTTTTATCAGTTTAAGTTGAACATTTATGAAAGAAGAATACTTATTAAAGTTTAAGAATTCGTATTAAGATACTAGAAGATGGCGAAGAGTGGAGGAAGAAAAGTTAGGGTATACGAAGATGCGAAGATACAAAACTGGGTTGCGAATACCAAGGCCAACATTAGACGTAATTTCAGATAATTTTATTAGTATAGGGTTAATAACACTTTTTTGGGGGAGAAATTATTTTGTGCTGTCACCGACGACATCCAAAGGCAAATCAGGATGTGTCTCATCATTTTTTTGCTGTGTATTTGGTGATATGACACATTATTCGTCTCTGGATCGCCCGGTGACTACATAGAATAAACTTTTTGGGGAAAGGAGGACATTTAGGTCAACTAAGAGAAACTCACACACATTAAATGCCAGACTCGAATAAAAAACCTCTTAATTGGTAGTCAAAACTCCCAACCTAAGATGAATTGCATATTATGGTAAGCGAAAATTTATTGGCATAATTTAATAGGGGAAGAGTTGTAAATGAAAAATAATTACATATTCATAAAATAATAATTATCATTAAAAGTATTAATTGATCGTAATAATAATATGATATAACAAAATGAATTGTTGGGATTCTACTTTAACTAAAATGAAATGTTAGGATTATATTTTTGAGAAAACTCAGGGAGCTTTTATAATAATATTATACATTTTTTGGAACATTTAGGCTAATTAAATCAAACTCATACACATATCACATACAAGAGACTCGACCTCTAATTTGGTAACCAAAACTCCCAACCAACAAACCAAGGTGATTTGCACATTATGATAAGAGAAAATTTGTTGGCATAATTTAATAATAGAAGAGTAGTAAATAGAAAATAATTACATATTAATAAAATATAACTGTTGCGTCCTGGAAAATTCGCGGCGGTAGAGAAATATAAAGATTAATGCCTTAGCTTTGTACGAAGATCCAGAACACAAGCAGATGAAAGAGATGAGGGTGTAGCGTTCATAAGAGACACCAGAGTTTTTACGTGGAAACCCCTAAAAGGGGAAAAAACCACGGGGCATGGCCCAGTTTGAATGAATCCACTAGCTCTTGCAATTGATTACAAATGAGGCCCATCCTTAGGAGGAAGGCCTTAGCTCGAAGTAACAAATATACATCATATAAAATGCATTGCGTGGTGGAAGTTGGAAGAATCAATATTGATATGTTTGTTTGGGGTGGCAAAACCATAGTCGACGAGCGATGTAGATCGGAAGAACCATATTTGACGGGTGACGGAAGTCGAAAGGATCGTAGTCTGTGAGCGACATAGGTCAGAAGGATCGTTGTATTGCGACGGAGGTTGGGAGGATCGTAGTCACCGAGTGAAGGAGGTCGGAAGGACCGTTGTCGGCAGACAATGGAGGTCGGAAGGATCATAGTCGGCGGGCGACGAAGGTCGAGAGGACCGTAGTCGGCTGGCGACGAAGGTCGAGGGGACCATAGTTAGCAAGCGACGAAGGTCGGGACGACCATAGTCGGTGAGGAATGTAGTTGGCAGACGATGAAGGTTGGGACGACCATAGTCGGTGAGGAATGTAGTCGGCAAACGACGAAGGTCCGAAGGACCATAGTCTGCAAATGACGGAGATCGAAAGGACCGTAATTGGATGACAGTGGTTGGGAGGACTATAGTTGGCAGACTAGCGGAAGTCCTTCGGTGTTCGGCAGACTGAAGGAATTCTGATGGCGGACGGCAAACTATGAAAGTC
>NW_021318852.1:6382395-6419162 GCF_001605985.2 Dendrobium catenatum
GATTTCTCTGAATTGATATGCTATCTGTTTATGCTATAAAAAGGGAGTTATAATGGGCCTGGATCCTATGAGATTCAGTTAGTGTCTGGGAAATCTGAAATGAGCTCAATCTGAAATTCTGAAATCAGTTCTGTTCCGGATCCGATGAATTCTGTTCTGGTGCTATAAGCACATTTGTTCTGGTGCCGTGAGCACAAAGGGAGGCATAAGGGGCCTGGATCCTATGAGATTCAGTCAGTGTCTGGGAAGGGAGGCATAAGGGGCCGGAATCCGTAGAGATTCCGTCAGTGTCAGGGCATTTAGCTATGAATTAAATAATATATGATATTTGATTTGATATGATTCTGATTTCCGTATCTATTTTGTAAGCAAGTCTGATTCTGATTTCCATACGATATGAATCTGATTCTGATATGTATGATATGATTTTTGTACGATTCTGTTTCTGATTTGATATGTCTGATCTGTTCCGTTTCTGATTTGATACGACTTCTGTTTCCGTACAGTTCTGTTTGCTTTGATATTTGTTCAGTTCAGTTCTGTCTGATTTGATCTGTCCATATCTGTTTTGATTTGATATGTTTCGTTCTGATCTGTCCGATTTGATATCTGTCCAATTCTGTTCTGATTTATGTACAGATTTGTCTAATGTGTTTGGTTTTGAGATTCTGAGAGTTTTGATTGGAGGTTTGTTGCTTTGCTGAGCTGTTGAGCTCACTCTCATTTTCTGGTGGTTTTCAGGTTCTGGGAAAGGGAAGGAAGTCCAGGACTAAAGTTCAGAGTCCGATCTGTGATAGGTACTTTTGTACTTTTGATTTTTGTACGGTCATGGCTTTTCTTATGTATTTCTTCTGTTAGCCATGTACCGTATTTGTAGATGATTGTTTTGAGGAAAAGAAAGAAAAAATATTAATGTTTTGTTCCGCTGCAATTGACGATTTATAGTAGCTCTGTGTCTGTCTATGTGTTTACTTGTGAGTTGAAAAATTTAGAAGATTCAGTTCAGTAAGCAAATTCCAAAGCCAGATTCTGGATAAAAGGTTTGGTCGCGGCCCGGTGCGAGCGGGATTCGCCCCGGATCGGGTCGGGTCGTGACACAACACCTCTTTCATCCTATTAGCAATGATCTTTGCAATAACCTTATAAACCACATTGCATAAAGAGATAAGACGAAAATCTTTAATGTTGTTGGCATGAGGTTGCTTAGGAATTAATGCAATAGCCATGGCTTTCACTTGCTTGGGCATAAAACCAATGGAGAAGAAAGAAAGGATCGCCTTACAAAGAGGGTGTTTAATGACATTCCAAGAGGTTTTATAAAACTCAAAAGGGAATCCATCAGGACCCAGAGCAGAGTTCTCTTTGCCAGCAAAAATAACAAATTTGATCTCCTCAATAGTGACCAGGGCAGTGAGCAGGGGCAAGAGATGAGGAGGTATCAAAGTTCCAGGAGGGATATCCTGAAAATTGAAATTGGGGGATGATGGATTATGGATATTGAAGAGCTTAGAAAAATGGTTAATGAAAATGTTGGAGATGTCCTGGTGGGAGGAGACAGAGATAGAACCAGAATTAGTGCAAATTTCCTTGATCCTGTTATGATTGGTGGAGATGTTAATTTTAGAGAATAAGAATTTTAAGTCATCTTCTCCATCGGTAAGCCATCTAACTTTTGCCCTTTGAGACATCCAACTGGTTAGGGTGGCATGGTAGTAAGAAAGTTTAGCATTAATGCTATTAAGCTCAGAGTTGAGAGAACTATCAAGCGGGTTACTTTGGAGTTTAGTGATAGCTTGATTTTGGAGACAGGTAAGAGAATCGATCTCATTCTTGATAACTGAAGAGTTAGTCCAATTTTTATGCATGATGAGATTCTTGAGGCTTTTGAGCTTGTTGTAAAAGGAGCAAAGAGGACTGTTGTTATTGGCCTGAGAGAAAGCTTGGATCAAACAATCCCAAAATTCCGGCTTACTAGAGAAATAGTTCTTATACATGAAACGGTGGCCTTTCATACCATTGTGATCATTAGATAAGATAAGAGGTGAGTGGTCAGAGCTGTTAGGATCACCCACAATATAATAAGAGTTGGGATAAGCAACCAACCAAGCATCATTAATAAGAACTCTGTCAAGTTTGATGTGAATGGGGTTACCCGATTTTTGATTGTGCCAAGTAAAGTAATGCCCAATAGAAGAGAGATCATGAAGGCCAGAACTGAAAATCAGTCTATTGAAATCACCAAGCTTAGTGTTGTTGAGCAAGTTACCACCAGTTTTTTCATTAGGGTAACGACAGCAATTAAAGTCACCAATGATGGCCCATGGAATGGCAGTGGTGCCCGCAATATTCTGTATATTGTCCCATAAAGATGCCTTTCAATGTGAGAGTTACTAGCATAGACAGTGGTGATAGCACAAATGGGTTTAGAGGCGACAGAAATGGTGCCATGAATAAACTGATTAGTGGTCATTTCAGGAATGAAAGTAACAGTATTGACATTCCACTTAATCCATATACGTCCCGGATTAGAGAGATGAAAACTGCGATAAGAGTCTTCCACGGGGAAAATTCTGTGGTTGGCTTGAAACCAATGCTGGAAAGAGAGGTAATGGATATTTTAGCTTAAAAAATGAAGAGGATGTCGAGGATATGTTTTCGGGCTAGTTTTTTGCAGCATAAGACTTTGTTAGCGTTGTTAAACCCACGGATTGGGGTAGAGGCCTTTTTGGGCTGCTTGCCTCTAGTTTGCTTTTGAGTTTGCTGTGTAATTTGCTGGGTTTTTGTAGTGTCTGAGGTAGAAGATGAAGTGGGTAGGTCATTATTATTTGGAATGTTGGGTTAGTGGTTTCTAGGAGAGGTGTGAGGTGGGTGTTGTGGTTAGGATTAGAGAGGTTTGATGTAGTGTTTGGAATTTGGGCTTTAGTGGGAGGTTGTTCTGTGCTCTCAGTGTCTGAAAGAGCTTCAAATTGGTTTTTGGTTTTAATTGTGGGAGGGTCTTTAAGAGGAGGGGAAGAGTGGTGGGGAAGGGAGGATGGTGGGTGTTCAGTAAGTTCACCAGAGGGGGAGTTTAGGTTGGTATTAGGGTTCCAAGAGGCAGGTTGGAGAGTAAGGGTGGGTTGGAGGGAATGTCATTTAATTTGGTAGGGGGTGTTGGCTTTGGTATGATAAGACGAGGGGGCGGGGTAAACCGAGGCTTACGACTGGAGCTTCGGCCTCTAGTCCTGGGGATATTGGTAGGAGGGAGAATAGGGTCTTTAGGACACAGGGACGGAGGGTGCATGATGGAACCACACTGAGAGCAATATTCTGGTTTCCAGTCGTATTGGATTTGAAGCGAGGAAGTTTTACCATCAACATAAAAGAAAATTTCATCCAGGAGGATGGAGGAGCTAGTAACTTGCACACAGACTCTCGCAAAGGTAAGGCGAGTTTTTGCAGTAGTAAGGGCATCAACAGCTAGAGGGATACCAACGCAGCTAGCTAGTTTACAGATACTTTCGGGAGTCCAGCAAGAGAGTGGACAGTTCATGATCTTGATCCAGAGGGGTATCGACGGGAACTCTTCGTGCTTAGGAACAAAATTTGGGCTCCATTTTTGAAGTATGAAAGGCTTGCCGAAGAAAACCCACGGGCCTCCAGACCAGGCATGCTCATAGTCTTCAACCGCCGTAAATTTCAGAAGGAAGAAACCTTCGTCCATAGTTAGGAGGGAAAAGTCTCCTTTGAGTTGCCAAGTCTTTTTGATTGTAGATAGCAGGGCTTCATTGAACGGCCGTTTGCCGACAGAGTAACCAACTAGCGAGAGCGACCACTCAGGGGCACCAGCGTGGAACTCCTCACTAGTAAACTGAGTTGTAAGGTTTTGTGTGGGGACAAAAGCTAGAGAGTGTGAAAACTCCGTGGAGACTTGTGGGGTCGTCTCAAGAAGGTTTTTTTCAGTCCAACAGAGAGGCAACAACAGATGTGGAGACATGAGGTAAGGAGGATGGGAGGGGTGGAAAAAAGGAGTCGGCCATGGGGGAGGAGCCCCCGGGGGGACAACGGGAAGAGAACAAAATCAATGGTGGCAAGAAACCCTAGTAGAGAAAAAATCTCCCCACACTAGACAAGATCCCCCTCTACCATTAAAGCAAAAGTGTGAAACACGTGAATTTTTACAATAATATTTTTGAAGAGGTTTCTTTGATTTTATTTGTCAAAATCGGGAGCTGAAGAGGTTTATACACAGAAATGTGAAGAGGTTAATGACTTAATGTAGGACTTAGAAATTAAAAGATAGTATATGAATAGACAGACAAGAAGAAACAAGCAAAAAACCAAAAAAATGAAGAGGCGAAGATAAATAATCGAAGATATTTTTATCAGTTAAAATTGAACATTTATAGAAGATGAACACTTATGAAAGTTTAAGAGCCCGAAAGAACTCGAATAAAGATACTGGAAGAAGGCAAAGAGGGGAAGAAGAAAAATTAGGGTATACGAATAGGCAAAGATACGAAATTGGGTTGCAAATATGATGGCCGACACGAGATGTAATTTCACATAATTTAATTAGTAAGGCATAACCACACTTTTTTTGGGAGAGGGGGGGGGGACCGGTCAATTAAGAGAAACTCAGACACACATCACATGCGAGACTGAAATCTAAGACCTCTTAATTTTTAGTAAAAACTCCTAACCAAAAGACCAAGATGAGTTTCATATTATGATACTCGAAAATTTATTAGCATAATTTAATAGTGGAAGAGTTGTAAATGGAAAATAATTGCATATTAATAAAATAATAATTATGATTAAAAGTATCAATTGACCATGATAATATAATATAATAAAATGAATGGTTAGAATTCTACTTGAATAATTAAAATAAAAGATTAGAATTATATTTAAGAGAAAATTCAATTGACTTTTATAATAGCATTATAAAATTTTCTTAAGAAATGATATATCAAATATATTGCTTCAATTTTAAAAATATTATGAGACATAAATTCAACATTTTTATAATTAATATTTTAAATATTCTAACTTAAAAAAATTTGTTGAAAAAACTTAAAAATAAAATATTTATATTATCATAACACTTGGAAAAAAAAAAAAAAAACTTCAAGACCAGTACAGAAGAAATGATTTTGCTTTGAGATTTGTGCCTGATCAAGATAATTTTTTACTGATATATCAATAATAATTACGATCGTAATAATAATATAATATAATAAAATGAATGGTTAAGATTCTACTTGAATAATTAAAATAAAAGGTTAGAATTATATTTGGGAGAAAATTCAATTGGTTTTTATAATAGTAGTATAAATTTTGTTAGGAAAATGATATAAGAAATAGATTGCTTCAATTTTAAAAATATTATGAGACATAAATTCAAATTTTTAATAATTAGTATTTTAAATATGATAACTGAAAAATTTTGTTGACAAAAATTAAAAAAAAAAAAAAATTATATTATCATAAGTCATAGCACTTTCAAAAAAAAACTTCAAGACCAGAAGAAAGGTTCTTTCTGCTCTGGCGCAGCTAACCAGTACAGAAGAAAGCATTTCGTTTTAATGGCAGGCGTCGGGCCGCAGGCTACCAGCGCTCCGTCCGCTTCCTCCTCGGGTCCGGCATCCTCTTCGTTAGGCCTCCCTCCACCTCCGCCTCCGCAGAAGATTCTGCTCGCGAAACCAGCATCCGGAGCCGCTTCCTCCAGAATAGGTCGAGACGACGATCCCTCCGCTGTGGTCATCCGTTCTCGCAACGCTGCACAGCCGGGATCGCTCAGCCTCATTTCCGAGTCCTGGGACGTCCACATTGACCGGATTCTCCCAGTACTCTTGCTCTTCTTTCCTGTGGTTTAATTTGGATTCAAAACCCTAATACTCGGATCGCCCCAAATGATCGGGTTTTTTTTTCTTGATATGTATATGCAGTTTCTTACCGAGAATACTGATTTCACCGTCGTTGGCATTATTGGTCCTCCTGGCGTAGGCAAGTCGACAATCATGAATGAATTGTATGGCTTTGATGGAAACTCCCCAGGTACTTTATTTGCGATGGAACTCGTATGTTTTTTGGGTTATATCCTTTAGTTTATTGTTTAACTTGTTTGGTTTACTTTTATTGTAGATACTAATGATTCAAATAAATTTTGTTTGGTTCAATGTTATTTTACTTGAAATATCCATGCTATCTAGAAAACTCATTGATTTATATGATATTTCACTTTGCTGTCTTTTGTTTTAGTCGATTGATAGCATGATAGTAAAATTTCCAGATATCTAGATGACACTAACATTGGACTTATGGGTCTTGTTTGGTTCAATGTTATTTACATGGTACCATTATCTAAACATCAATGCTATTCATATTGCAGTGGCGTCTTTTAAATGTAATGTGTTTTGTTTAATGTTTATCTTACTTAAAAAAAATGTAATGTTATTTAAAATAATCAACGATGATTATGATTTATATTATTATTTTCTTATCCTTATTGGCGATAAAAAATGAGATAATCTAGATAGCATTTAATTTTTTTGTTATTTATATTATCTCAACATTAGCTACAGAGGTTATTTGTGAGAGATATTGTTAAACTAAATGCCTATTTTCATAAATAACATAGAAAATTACAAAAGAAAACATCGACCCAAATAACCCATTAAATACCATTTAGGATATTGCTATTTAAAGTTGCCAACGAACCAATCAAGTAATGCACACTCATAACATAACATCACATAATAACCACTTGATTCAATGTTCAGGAACGTTGGCTTAGATGTTTGATTTTTTCATACAAATAGAAAAATGCAAGAAGGCTGGAGGGGGCTAAATTTTAGGGTTGTTTTGTTTTGTATAAGATTAACAGCCTATTTGGTTGTATATTTAATAAGCTAATTGACAAGCTAAGATTTTAAGCATTGAGTAGATGTACTGTTTGATTTCTTGCAAATAGTTTTATACAAGTGTAAGAGAATATATGTGAAAATACAAGTAAATCTTCGAGCTGATTGATCTAATTTGCTATTAAGCTAACTAATGTTGTGGCAATCTATAAATCTGCTTGATAGTTGATTAATTTAACTCGCTAATTTTAAATTTAATCTATAATTTTATTTGGTAGCCTATAAATTTATTATGTAAGAATTCAACATTGATGGAAATTAGATTATTGATGGTGAACAATAAATTAATAAGATGCTAGTTAAAAGATATTTATGGTTAATTTTTCCACAGCAAGTCACTAATAATTGATTACTCATCCATTATAAGCTATTAACCAAATAAAGAAATATTTTGTTATATGTTATGGTAACAGCTATTTAATTTCTACTTGAGAAATGTTTTACACAAAAACACTAACTCTTAAAACTAGGGTTTTACTTATTTTGCTTTAGTAGTATCACCTTATCAACCTTTTTCTATTATGACTTCAGCAAGTTGTATACAATTAATGCATTGTCAGGAATGTTGCCTCCTTTTACAACACAATCTGATGAAATTAGAGCGATGTCGAAGCACTGTACCACCGGTGTTGAATTAAGGGTTTCTTCTGAAAGATATATACTACTGGATGCACAGGTTGGTTGTTCGTTTTATTGATTTTTTTTTATTTCATTAAGAAAATCTAAGATTGTGACTTAAATTGTATATTTGCATGCTACTTATATTTTTACTATATAAGAATAGTTCTTGATACCTACCTAGGTGTCAATCATATAAATATTGTATTCCATGCTTTAGTTGTCATTTAATTTTCTTTGGAATAGGAATGAATATAAACTTTTCAACGTATGTTTGGATGTATTAACAGTGTTCACACAAAGGAGCATTTTTAACTTCTTCCTCCCTTGCTCGATCTCATCCCCTCATGCCTCTGCACCACAACCTGACTCGTGCGAAGTCTCTTCATTAGCTACGGTCATCACTCACAAATCCTCTACATGTGATATCGTCGAGACCACACCTACTCCCTCTTCAGCGACACTTCCAAATCAACAATGTTTACCACCCTTGAAGCCTCCACACAATATATCGCCAAGACCTTGACCCCATTTATCTTTGGCAACCTCCGACCTCGTCTTTGCAACCCATACGTGCCCCTTGCCCCTATTGGTGTCCTGCTCTAGGTTAGTTTATTATTATTTATTTTAAATTTAAATTCACTTTACTTCCAACCAAATACAAGAAAGTGATATCGTAAGTTTATTTTACAATCCAACCAAACAACCGTGACTATTTCAAATTTCTTGCATTTATCTTACATTGCATTTTAGATATCTCTGAATTCTAAATAATTGCAAACCAGGAGCCCCCACATAAGAATAATTCTTCATACCTACTGGATGATCAATAGTGTAAATACATAATGACTGACAACACATGCCGGGAAATTTTGTATGCAATTCACATTTAGAGCAAGATTTTTTATACCAAAAATACATAATGTAGTTTCTCTAACAAGCAAAAACCTATAATTTTATTTCATTATTCGTGATGAAGGGATTATGTTGAGTCTAATGTAATTCCACAAGTCTATATGTATGAAATGCCAATTTTTAGAACAAAAATTTTGTGTGCAAGCCCCTTTCTTCATTAAAAATTGCATAATAAATGATGTTTCAGAATAATTCAAAATGATTTTGTTGTTAATTATATATCAAAAAATGCATCTACGAGTTTCTTGAGAGCCTCCACTCAATTTATTTGAGAAATTAAATATTTTGATAAGATATCTGGAGAGATCAATTCTTTCACTTAACTCTTCTTTACTATTATCAACCACGCTCAAGTCTTCTTAGATCTAATCTTAAAGTTCACTAGCTCTTTTTAATGCACAATGTGTTAAGTTTGGGCTTCTAGAGAGACTCATGACATCAAGACTAGAAGTTGCTTTTCTGATAAAGCAAGAAACGATCATAGAGCGTTCTTACAAGTATGGAAATTAGTGAAAGACAAATGAAACATGTATCCTAATTATTTTCCTTAAAAATAAGGTTTATTTAGTTTTCGAGTTTTGATTCTCATGAGTATGTCCTTCTGGTTAATTACATATCGAATAAGATGTTTGAGAGGTTTTTCGATTAATGATGTTCATTTGTTTTCCCAATTAGCATTCAAGGGATTTTAAGCTTTTTTCATATTGTAAAAGAGTGTGGCTTTGAGTGGTCAAAAACATGAAGGATAACTGCGAATGAATATAATAACAAACTATGATGTAGTAGAAAATGTGGGTCTTATAATCTAAAAAATGAGGACAGCTTGACAATGGGTAAAATAACTCAAACTCCGCCGTCGAGGATGATAATGTAAGTTGTCCCATGAAAGGTATACTTATGTTTTCTTAAATATCCAGTCGAAAATGCCCAAGGAAGAAGGGACTTAAAACTAGTTGAATACCATCCTGAATGCCTAATCACGGGAAAATGGCAGCACAAAGAGTGATAATATGCTAATGCTCTTTGAACAATATATGCCTTCTTATTCCACTTAAATGGATATAAAAATCTCCATTAAATTTTTATACCATGCAAGATTGGTTGGGTCATAAAACCTCGCCCTATAGGCAGTATGACCCAAATGCACATGAGAGTTTATTATGTAATGAAAAAGTGCAACATTATTGTAATCCTACATGCTCACAGATCTCATGGTATGTAATATAAATATGCATTGATTGACTCTGGTTGACCAAGTCCAAGTTTTGTAACTTGGAGGTTTCAGGTATGCAACCTTATACTATGATACCACTCCCTTGCAAAGTCATACTGAAGAAGGTTTAATTTTAGGATTTTTAATAGAAAGATTGTTTAATGGCTGAGGAATTCAAAAATATTTTGTAAATCTTATTTTTAAAAGTTTTTGGAGGAAACTAGCGCATGATGTCTCGGAAAGAAATAAATATTGTGCAATTGTGAATGCACGATCACGAGCATTTTATATGATAAAAATGTGACAAATCTCCAAGTATTTCTATGATAGCAACAAGTAGAGTGCATGTGAGATAAAAAGAAACAATATAATTAAATATCACAAAATCTCACCTTCTCAGTCTTTTATCCAACTTTCTAAGAGCTTTAGCCCAAACAACATAGACACTAAGCATGACCTGAATTATTAAAATTTATAGGCTTATCTCATTGATTTTCAAATTATTTATATTAATATTAACTTTTTTTCCCCTAAGGATCTCTACTTGGCCTATTGGCTTAGTTTAAACAATAAAGGTTGTTGAATAAGATCAAAAGCCATTTGATAGAGAGCCTTCAAATGATAGGTCGACAAGCTAATGGTTTAAACTAAGGGTAGGCGCCAAGGCATTGGTGAAGTCATTATTACTCTGGAGCAAATAATGTCTTTTATGGGACCTTGGGTTGTCAGCCTTGATAGACAGTAGAAAGTACAGATTTGATAGTTGACAGTGAATATCCCAACTATGGTCTGTGAGAAGTTTTGGAGAAGTTAGCTCAGTTTTGGTGGGTTACGCAGAAGCCATCTCACGGTGAGTTGATAGGTATTGTCCTATAGGAGACGACAATTCGTCCCCTTGTGAGGCACCTAGTTGTCATCTCTTGAGGGTTGACCAGGTCAACTTGCAGGTGATGATACTTAGTGAAGTGTTTTGACCTAAATTGGCAGTGGGATTGAGGGCTGTCGGCTTAATGCAACATTGACAATGACAAGGTGGTAGCGAGATATATTGCCTACTTGCTGTTGACAAATTAGTTAAGCTATCTCGAGATGAGTCGACTAGTTGCAGTGGCATCAAGGAACCAAATAGCTAGGGAATCTCTTTAAACTTCTAAATTGGACATTGATGCGTCTCTCCAAGGGATTTAAATGATGCTTTCAAACATCTTGGGTCTGATTGGTTAGTTGACCCTTCCTCACCACCTTGAATGGTGACAACTCAGAAAGGGCTTGTCAGGTGAAGCCATGGGGGTCTTGGCAGCTGTATGATTCCAACATATAGCCTTTGGTGACTGATGATATGTTGATGGAAGTGATCACTAATTGCATGCCAAGTGTTACAGAATGCAATAAACCTTCATTAGTATCTCCATGAAGATATTTCTTCCTATCATTGACTAATTTACACGATGGCCTCGTTTGTTGACATCTTGATGTCGCAGTATCATGATAATCATGTTGACAAATGCTTTTGTTTTTGGTCGTCAATTATGACCATGTTTTTTCTCCGGGGGTTATTGGGTTCTTTAGGTTATTGTCTTTGATGCAATTTGTCAGGTTAAAAAAAAATGAAAGAATACATTGGAAAGAGTATCCCCTTAGCAAAGAAAGAATAGAACCTCCATATCTGGGATTAGAAAAAGGAAGTAGTAACTATCAAATAACCAAATCACCAACAAAGTAATTGGGAGGAAGGAAAAGGTACTGAAAGCATAGGTTAGTTGTTTCAACAGGCAGAACATCCTTAGCCAATAGCCCATGGAATCATGGGCTCTTTAGCTGCTGCAAAATATTAAGTTTGACATGCTTTGACTAGGTTTTTTTGTTCTTTCAATCTCATGCTTTATCAGATTTCACATTGTCATCGACTGCTTGTCATTTGCAGCCAATATTCAGCCCCTCTGTTTTGGTTGATATGATGAGACCTGATGGAACTTCTGCAATTTCTGTGCTAAATGGGGAGTCTCTATCAGCTGATCTAGCTCATGAGTTAATGGGAATACAGGTTATTTACGGGAAAAATAGAATTTGATGCTCTCAATTTTACATGCAGGTTCAATATTTGGAAGTATCTGATCTAACTTTGTTCTCTTTTCATATATGCAAGAATCTTTATAGCTTGGTGTTTTCCTGGCTTCCATATGCAACATATTGTTAGTTGTATCAGAAGGAATTCATGACTTCAGCATGTGGCAGCATATGCTTACGGTAAGCATTATACAAAAGTATCATTGTCAATGCTATTTTTTATACCGATAACCTTAATGATACTTTTCATGAGATTCAAAAGAACTTTCAATTCTTTTGAAGTAGCAATTCTTTTTATTGTATGGTCTTGGAAGTGTGGTTTTATGTGGCTGCTTTTTTTGTGTTTGGGTTAGAAGATAAGTGCATTTTTTTACATATTACACCATTTGCATGCATGCTCACTTTTGCAGGACTTGCGCCATTATGTTTTTCAGTAAATGATGATATGGTAAGTGTTGACTACAAAGGAGAAAATGTCATCAATTTAGGTGTGTCCTAAAATGAGAATATTAGGATAAATGTTGCAAATTAGAATAATTGTCACGACCTGGCTCAAAAGCTTGGAATACCTAGGTGGGGACAGATGATCAAACTTAAATTTAATAAACACTTTCACTTTACATTATCTACCACAATCTTCCAGTTTAGAAGAGCCAACTAAATCGTAAAATTTTATTTATAAGCATTTTAAAAAATATACCAATCTTTTTCATTTTGCTTTCAGAATACATATTTTCAAAAACACAAACTAGTACATATGATTTTTACTATACCTAACTTAGGTGGTTATTCTTCTGCTGTGTATGAACTCTCTTCTTTTATTCATTTAAGTTAAAGGAGATTTTCTTGAAAATATTTATCAACTAATAGGAGTGAGTTAAATAACTCAATAGATAATTATATTTTTAAACCATAATAATTTAAAAATTAGATGACTATGCATACAGACCATCATGTTCACTCATAACATATTGATTTTTTCATGGGCATTAAATAAAATGCATTTATAATTGTCTCAATTGTGGACAAAGAAATTATCATATATTAGCTTTTTTTAAATTATAAAATTTTATATCTTATCTTATAATTTAAGATACTCATCATTGTAGTACCTTCTATATTTGTGTCATTAAAGGCACATTCATCTCTTAACTTTTTCTAAACAAGCCCTTGGGGGTTGATACATCATTCTCAGTCAGTGTTTTAAAAGAGTGAACTCTATTATTCAACATCCACATGCATTCATTCCTATATAACATATTCTTTATATTCTTATCATCATGCTTTTATTTTTAATTTATGCATTTGCTTCTCATATCAAGAAATAATAACTAGGATTCAAATATGAAGATCGTTGGGTGGCATTTATATAAATATGAGGATTTCATCAATAAGAAAGAGAAAATCACTTTAGACATTCACAATATTAGTTTAGAGCTGCAAACAAATCGACCTATATCGAGCAGAGAAAATGCTTGTTCATTTTTAAGCTCATTTATTATCAGCATGTTCAAGCTTGGTTCGAGCTTTTCTATTTGTGCTCAAAGTTTGGTTTGTTTAAAATAATAAATGTCATGTTTGGTTTGTGTTCGGTTTATCGAACTATTAATGAGCTTTATTTTCTAGATGTGTACTCACTTAATAAACAAGCATTATCGAGTCTACTAACAAACAATTACCTAGAACCTACTCATAAACATATTTAGCAAGTATTTTCAAGCTACCAAACGAGAATGTTCACAAATTAACGAGCTTAAAAAATGATTCTTCTTATAAGCGATCATGTTCATGAACACAATAAACAAAATCCAACAAACATGAATAAATACATATTAATCACAAATAAATTCATTATAGTATAAGAGTATAACATTAAAAATGAAATTAAAATTTTTATAAAATAATAATAATTTATTATAATAAAAGAAATAATATTTGAAAATATATTAAATAAAGATTTAAGCAAATCTTTAAAAATATGTTTAGTTCCAAACTCAAAATTATAATTTTTAATTAGTTTTAATTTTTACTAATTAATGATTGCTTATGTGATTAAATTATAATAGAAATAAAGTATTCAAATTAAGTTGTTCTTCATTATCATATGTCATAATGTACTTAATTGAGTTACGTATTGTACGTTAATCGAGTTTTTAAATGCGCTTGTTCACAATCTCCATATCGAACATGAATCAAGCTTCTTTTCAAGATTCTTTCAAGCATGTTCATGAGATTCAAATGATATTATTCATGAACTTAAACGAGTCGAATAAATATCTGTTCAGACATGTTTATTTAACAATCAAGTTTATAAAAAAAAATATTCAAGCTTGTTTGATTGGTAAGTGAAACGATCATAAATGACCTACACTTGAGCTGAGTGCGGAATAGCTTGTTAAACATTTGGTTCATTTCCATCCCTAATTAGTTTGAAATTAATGAGAACATTTCTCAATTCATAAAAATGGCCATAACAATCAATGAATTATGTTTAGAGTAATACAAATTATTAGTAAAAAATAGAAACATAATTATCACTTTGGTCGAAAGATTCGTTTGCTTTTAAATCCTTAAAACTCTACTTTCTTTAACTTATTTCCACAATTAATATATTTTTGCAAGAATTTTATTTTGATTGATTCCTAAAAATTTCTTTTTACATTTTTTAAGTTAATTATATGTTATTATTATTATTTTAAATATTTTTATTAACTATCTAAATCATGCTAAAAAAATTAATCTTTAAAATATTTGACTTAGAATTTTGCTTAATAATTAACAAATTACTATCGTTAAGCTTTTAAATTTTAATTTCATTTGAGCGTAATATACATATTTTCTTTACTACAATTTATCTCGTTATATTTTTTTTCATACATAAATCAAAATTTAGGTTTTCCTTTCCTTTATAAGTTATTATTAATCTTTAAAATCTCTAGGATAATTTGTATTATAATTAAACTATTAGATTTTCAATTTTATTTCAAATATGCTAAGCACGACATTCAAATTTTACCTTTATTTTATTATATATATTCTTCTTCTTCTTCTTTTTCTTTTTCTTCTTATAGAAACCCTATGAATTATTGTTGTCTTAAAAATAAGATTTAGGATCCACAAAATGTAAAAGGTAGATTACCTTTTGGCTTTAAGATGGAAAATAAGAAAACCCTAGCTTCTGGCACAAAAAATTGACATCTTATATACATGATGTTGTCAAAGCATGCTCAGCTGGTTGGCCTCACTCTTGAACGTGCTCACTTGGCCTCGGCCTCACACGCAATGGCTTGTGCTCTCAGCTACTTATATGATAGGTTGCTCGCATGCTTCCTTGCGTGCATTTTCGCTAGAACTCATTGGAGCTGCCAATCTCTCTATCTCATCCTCGCTCTTTCTTGCTCTCTCTTTCCTTCTCATTCCCTCTTTGCCTCTCACTCCCTCTTATAGGCAATTAAGTTTTTGCTTGAATCTTAAATTATGCGACACTTGTTTATACATGTGTCCTAAAAGTTTTGTTTATTATTAATAAAAAAATGTATTTGTTGTAGTAATGATATATTTAAGATTATATTAGACAGATGAGTGAAAGTAGTACTTACTGAAGGTACAGTAGCAGAAAAAATGATGTTGCTGGTTTGAGATTGTTCAACAAGTAGCAAGTGTAATAATAAGATGCCTGTAGAATGGATGTGAAAGTATGAAGAAGAAAGAGGGTTATACCTAAGATAGCCTGACTATATATTTTTGCTAAGAGTTTTGAGCTTTGAAAGATCCTTTCTCGGCTTTGCAGCATATGAATTTTGTGGGTTGATTTTTCAGGAGGGAGAGAGTAGAAAGTGCGGATAAAACACTATTTAGAGATTTCACCGTCATAGAGGAATTTATATTCTTGGTACAAGGTTTCCCTCGTGCTTAATTATCCCTTCAATTGTGAGAGAATTTTAGATTAGGGCTAATTTGTAGGCTCTATGATGATTTTGTTGAGATGGATTTCTATTTGGGCTGGCTTATAATGATTTGGATTGGGGAGAAAATAGATATTTTGCTACTTTGGATAGGGGAGAAAAAAGATATTTTGCTACTTAGAGCAGATGACAGGGAAATTATGATCAATTCAAATCAAGATTTCATGGTTTTTTCATCTTGAATTGTATCTATTGGATGACATTATATAATATTTTTTATAATCAAATCAATAATGAGTCACACCATAGTTGTCAATGGCGCAAAATAGCGCGCGCCATGATGCACGGCGCGGTGCGGCGCACCTGCGGCGCCATGTGTATGGCGCAGTGCAAACGTTCAAAATGGCGCACGCTATTTGCGCCACATGCGCGCCATGGCTCACGGCGCAAAATAGCGCGCGCCATTTGTTTTAAATTTTTTTATAATGTAATTATAAATATTTTCATATTTATTTTTATTTTTAAGATAATATATTTTCTAATTTTTAAATATATTAAAAGTATTAAGATAAATGTTAGATTGCATATTATTATCTTCTTAATGTCATTTGCTTTAATTTAAATATATTTTAGTTGTATGAAGATTGACTACTTATTGGACTTGAAATTATGTTGGATTGTTATTTTTTTGTATTGTCATTGTTTGCTTGTTATGATGATAATTTGTCTTTCAATTTAATGATATTTCATATTCATGCTTATTATTTTATAATTTGCGTCAGGTTCAAAATGGCACGCACCGCGCCGTGCGCTATGCGCCATGGCTCAAATATGACCTTTGCGCCATGGTGCGCCACTCGCCGTTAACAAGTATGAGTCACACATGGGCTAAATGAGCTTATGTGATAAACAATTTATTTTGGCATAAATTTGTTGTCAGATTTGTGATTAATGGTTTTCCTTAAATTATCATATGAAGCAATTGGAATAAATTCAATGTGTTTCTTCTACCAACTTCAAGAACTTGCAAGTTTTCTTTTGTGTCCTTTATGAGCTAGTGCATAGCTGCCTTTTGCTCCCAGTTATCATGAAAGTATCTCTCTAGAAGCCATTTTTTTATTCTAAATCCAGTAGTTCAGTTTTGTCTGACCTATTGCAAATAATGCCTGTATAATAGGTGGACTTGCTAAAGCATAATATACCAGATCCCTCCACTCTTACATCTGGTCAACCCCAGGGTTCTACTTCTGTAGAGGACAAAGAGAATAATAGCAAATATGGAGCTCCAAATAACGAGTATCTAGCAACTCTTGTGTTCATTCATACCAAGTAAGTGTCATGTAACTGTTTCTTCTCATGTTTCTTGCGTCATTCAAATTTTGTTCTACAACTTTATGATATTTATTGTATGTAATGTGTTTGAAGTGAATTAGTAGTTTTGTTCTACTCATACTTTGCGGTGCTATCGTAAATTTTCTAGAGCTTCCTCCCGACTTGAGATGGTTTCCTAGACTAAAGCTTACTCTCGACCAAAAAGAAAAAAAAAAGAAAAAAGGAAAGATATCATATCTTCATTAACTAATTCATATCATTTCAGTTTTATAAGATTTACATTCATAGATGGTATCCTCTATAATACAGAAAAATGAAGATGTATCAATGTGCAATGCTTAAGATTATTAGGAATATCATGAAGACTTAAAAAGTAAATTTCATTAAAATATTATGAGATCATTTATGCTATAAGGATCTATGTTTTGGGTAACAAATGTCACATACAACCTAGTTGAGTGTGACAGAAATGAAAATGTTAGATGAACTTGTGATACAATTAGGAATGGCAGAGTTAGAAGTTATTCTATTTGAGAGATAATGAGTCATAGTTCTTGAATATAAGATAGCGGAGACTGGATTTAGCTAAGAAGGGTATAAATGAGAAAGCTTAAAGTTGGATCAATAAGTCTAGAAATTGTAAGATTCATAAATATAATCACTATATCAATTTATATTTTAGGATTTTTTTTAATTAATGAAGTTGGGTTAAGTTAATTAAAAATAATTACTTCAAATTAATCTTTTTTATTCAAGTTAAGCTTGATTTTAATGTTGATTGAAATTGACTTTGTTTCTATTGATTAAACATTATTATTGATGCACTATGATGTACCAATACTTCTCCTCAATGAGGTATGCGGTGTCCGAGACTTATCGGACATGACCGTGTCTGACACTGCTCCGATACGTATCGAATATGCTTAAGACATATCCAATTAAAAATTTTTAAAAATAAATTGGACACGCATGTCTTAAATATTTTATGAAATTTTTTTCATATATTTTTATTTATTTAAAATAAAATTTCAATTTTTTATTTCCTCTCAACATCAAATCAATTGTCCGCACTTAATACCCCATTACCCGAACATATCATTTTCATTTCTATTTGCATATCGTAGCTAGGGTTTCACAACAATGCCCGATGTCATCGCAACATCGACGTTTGACATTGTTATAACATCAATGTTCAAAACCATCTGAAATCAAAGTTTGAAACTAGCAATTTCTATCCCACAATCACTCCCGCGCGTCGTCTCAACATCTCATCTTTGACTGACATCATCTCAACATAGATGATCGATGTTGTCTTGATATCGACGCTCGATGCTAGACTCTTGATAGCTTTGTCGTCTCCCCTCTCAACACTTGAAACACGACATCAATGCCCAACTCATGACATCCTAATATTAATTATTTTAAACACAAAGCCTAGTAAAATGATTTATTATTTTTTAATTGTTCTTAATATTTTGCTTACTCAATTTCTATACACTATTTTTAAGATATAAAAAATATAATACCGTGTTCAATCCATGTCCATGTCCTATATTTTAAAAAATTGACGTGTCCCATGTTCGTGTAGTGTCATATTCGTGTTTGTGCATCATAGTTTATGGGCATGTGCCTAAATGGGTATACAGTTAGTCTTTAAGCTCATTTATCATTTAAATGCTCCACCACAACTCGTGTTGTTAAAAGATGAATTGGTGCTTACCTAGGCGCTTGAGTGAGATACTAAGACCATTCCAAATGATAACATTTCATGAAAATCTCAAGGAGATGCCATTACTAGACACGTTTAAGCGAGTGTCTCGCCTAAGGGGCCAGAAAGTAATGAGAGCGTCTTTATCTTAATTTCAAACATCGGTGCCAATACTATATTAAAGATGAGTAAGTTTATGTGATAACTCACTCTTCTTTCATTTCGTGGTCCTTGAAGCCCCACACTTCTTCTCCTTTTATTCTGCCAGAACTACTATCTCTCAACTCGCTTCATTACCTGTAGGTAATTACATGGTATTTCAAAAATAACTGTTACCGACCTCTCTTTCAAACAGTGAAGGATGATATAGTGTTCCATAAGCATATATTATCTATCCATAGGAAAGTTTGTTTATATTTCCTTTACGAGTTAGTTTAATTTTTTTATTCAAATTTTTTGTCAATTTAAATCCAATTGCTCATTAAAAATTTTCTTTATCTTCATTACCATTTTGAGATCTAGTGGAGTTTGATCCAAACCACAGTTGGCCTGTGCTCCAGCGCAGGCAGCGCAGCTTCTCATCCAATCATAATTGGACTTTAGTTGAGCAATAGTTCAAAGGTTTCATGAAGCACAAATTTGATTTAATTTTCAGGATTTCTAGCTAAATCTTATATTGAATTCTGAAACTCTGTTTGTTTAGTTTCTTTACATTAAATTTTTAAATCGCTCATCCCAATTCTGATTTTATGAAGAGTTAAAACTATGATACTCTCTCCTGCCATTCTATCTACTAAGCATTACGTTATTCATCATTTTTCAGAAACTCTTTTTCCTTACTGCAGATTGCGGGACCTAGAGCCTTCTCCTTCAAACATTATGCTGTTGAGGAAGGCTCTTTTGAAGTATTTCGGCTCATCAGCATTCAATATAAACAAGTCAAGGGAATTGAAAAAGGAGCAAATTGATTCTTCTCCTTCTCTAGCTAACAAGTCTAACGAGTCAGATTTCATAGGTGCAGACTTAATTTTCCTTCCTCTGAAACTTCAAGATGACTTACAGAAACCTCAATATGAGAGTTACAATTGCATGATAGGAAAGCTTTGTGATCAGGTAATACCTTTAAGGGGAATTTACAAACATACTATTGATTATGTATTGAACACTGGTTATATATATCGAACACTTAAATCTTTATGTTTATTCATGCAATGTTCTAATATCTAAATCACATAAAAAATACCGCTAACACTAATTTATCTAAAATGAAATACATCTTTTTCATGCATATATTTTGATGTGGTTTAAACACTAGGTTGTTATACTAGTAAATGTAAAGATTTAGATCTTATATTTATAAATATAGAAGAATTTTGTGTTTTGTATGTAAATCCCCGTACCTTTAATGAGCGGTTCATAATCAATACCTATGGAATTTTTCTGATCATATAATTGACAGATGAATTAAGAATATTTCTATAGTCAATTTGTAGGCATTTCTAAGAATCGAACTAATCTGCCATACCTTCTTTTTTGCTTTACGCAGATATTATCAATGGAACCCCATTCATTTGCAAAGCCTGTGACAGAACGTGATTGGTTGAGGAACTCTGCTAAGATTTGGGGCATGTTGAAGAAATCTCCTGTGATCACTGAGTACTGTAAGACCCTTCAAGATTCTGGATTGTTTAGGAAGTAAAATATGAATAACGGATGTCCTTTCTGATGATCCTCGGTAAGCTTCTAGAGTCTGAAGGTTTTTTTAACTTTTTCTGTCTCTATTTTGATGTTTTCTTCTCGTGCTTACAATTGTTTCCACTTTCCATGAAGTAGTGATGTTATGCAACTTTGGCTTCCAGGTTGATATTGGCGTTTCGAAGAGTTTCTCTATGGATTACTTGGATTAGAAGTTTGACGAAACAAATTGAAAAAAAAAATGGTAACCTCCATTGCCATTGATGTTTTCTTGAGTTTCAGTTTAGGGTTAATGTGGTCTAAATCAAAGCTGCATAACCATCTCTCTTGCTTGATTTATGATTAGGTTAATTTAGCATAAAATACGCAATGTTTGATAGGGAATTTCTATATGTTTCTACATCTGTATCGCGATAGCTTCATTACTATATTCACAGTTAGACCTAATTCATACCCTTATAAGGTTATATAATTTGTTTATTTATTTATTTTTATTTCATTTCACTCATATTGATTAAATTTTAATTCTTATATGTACTTGGGCTAGATTTTGTTAACTCCTTTGGTACTTATTTCAATATTTAGACTGACATGTTTTGTGCAAGTAATGCCTAAGAATTTTCCTTTTTAAAAAAATTTTAAACTCTTTTTTTTCATTATTATTATTATTATTATTATTAGATTGTATGATCAATCGCTGAAATTTTATTATATCATTATTGAGATTGGCATTTTTTTTAGATAATACTCGAGGTTTTTCCTTTAGAAAACCCAATTAACTTTTTTTTTTTTTTGCATTATTATTAGATTTTATGATCAATAGTTGAAATATTCTTAGCCATAAAGAAAAAAATGATAAAGAAAAAAAAAAAAAGAGGAACAATCTCTTTGTTCCAAACTCTATAGCCTTTTTTGACACATCAAAGAGAGAATTCCATGAGGGTGTCTAAAGATGCAAGGATCAATCCCCCTAAAGTTGTAGCTAGTCAAGATCGCCGGAGGACCTTCCTATAGAAACTATTACGACAGGCGGTTATCAAGTGAAGAAGTCCTGCGTAGTGACCATCAGGGCTGGAGTCTGGGAAGTGGCCCAGGTGTTTCATTATTACGAGGTTCTTGCAATAAAAGAATGAAACTGAGAGAAAATGTCGTTAAAATCCTATTCAGTGAGAAACAGGGTAGAACATTTGAGAGAAAACCTAGAAATCTGTTGTTTAGAGGGCCGAAAAATCTGGAAAAGCAAAGGAAATACCAAATGGTGAAGATTAATGTTTGTAGATGGGGGAAAATTATTAGGTAAAGATCCGTATGGACTCTAATAAAATATTGACTCGTGGAATCTACACGTGTCCGCGAAATTTTAAGTCAAGCGCACCAAAAGCGCAAGTAAAACGCAAGTAAAGTACATGCAAAATGCAGTCAAAGCACAGTGAAAGCGCAATCAAAGCGCAGTCCACATGGCAATTTTTAAATGAATATCCGGACTTATTTTTAGATCCGGTGTCCGGACCTAATAATTTCCCGTAGATGGGAGGCGCCTTGAAAGGTCATGGTACCAAAATTAGAATAGGTAAGTCATGCCCTTATTAGTTGACAACTTAGGGAGTGCCCAAATGAAAAAAAAAAGGATTGCCTTCTCCTAGGGGATCCCAGTAGGATCCAACATAAGAAAATGCAGAATTAGTACTCCTTGAACCTGCGTGGATTATTCAAAACTAAAGCAAATACAAAAAAAATTAGTGGAGGTGCTGGTTAGAAATATCGATCAAGAAGTATAGGATGTCGAAGGCATACAAATAGAAAATGGTACAACAAGTCCTTATCCCACTTAACAGGCTTGACTACATGAATAGTTTTTTTCTCCATTGTGTTATATTAGTAGTTAAATTCTCATTTAATACTTTCTAATTATTATTATTTTTTCTGGATGTCTTTACCTTTTTTAAGATAGGCTGAATTTAATACATCCATTCTCCTAATAGGATCATTAGAAGGCTTTTTTTTTTTTTAATGACCAAATCATCTAAGGCAACTCTCTCTAAACTTATATGTTATTAGACCACCTCCAACCTTTTCACATATATACTCATTTCACATTATGTTCTTAGTGTAAAACCACTCATCCACCTGATCATCCTCATCTTTGCAACACTTGACTTTATTTTATGCTTCTCTTTTAATAGTCAATATTATGCAGTGTAAAGCATTGCAGATCTCACCAGCATCTTATAAAATCTTTTCTTAAGTTTGAGGGGTACTTCTTTATCACACAACATGCATGAAGCATTCCTCCACTTAACCATCCAACTTAAATTCTACTAGTAATATCCTCATTTATTGCACCATCACTTTGAACAATAGACTCGATATATCTAAAATGTGCACTCTTTTTAATGACTTGATCACAAACCCACCAAGTTACATACCCTCACAAATGTCTAGTAAGAATATCCATGACTAAAGCAAAAAGATATAGGCTTAGAGTTGATTTTTGATGTAATCCAATTGAAATAGGAAAATACTTGGTCAAATGACCTTGTATTTGAACACAAATAACAATTCCTTTATACATATCCTTAATGACTTGAATATACATATGGATAATCTCAAATGGGCTCTATCTTGGCAATATGGACACAACCATCGCATTTCTAAATGACTTCAAACAAGTTATTTTTTAGTATATTCCTAGAAAATGTAATAAGGGTTGCGAACTTTTGTACATCTTATGCTATGTTTCGCAACTTTATTTGAGAGAATGTATTAGACAATAACCTTCATTCAACATTCTTTAATATGTTGAAGGGGCGTGATAGATTAGCTATCGCTTAGTTTCTTTGTATTTGTTACTTATTGAATAAATGCAAAATGAAGTTCAAAAAAAAAAAAAAAGACTTCAATATAAGCATTTATTCAATGTCAATTGTAAATTCTCTTTACTATTTCTATACTTTATCAAATCTCTCAACAAATTTATAGCTTCCAAAGTACACATATTTGGAATGAATCTAAATTGATTTTGAGAAATATTAATATCGTGCACAACATATGCTCAGTTACTTTCTCTCATAATTTTATTGTATGTCACTTTAACTTGATTCCTCTATAATGCACAGTTTTGTGCATCACATTTATTTTTAAAAATAGAAATCAATACATGTCTTCTCCACTCATATGATAATTTTTAGTCTTCAAAATAACATTAAAAACTTTGGAAGCCAAAAAACTTCTTAATCTCCTAAATATTTTTACTTCTATTGATATATCATCAGGTCCTACCATTTGTTCCCCCTTCATTTTCTTTAAAATATCTCTAACTTTAATTTTATTAATACAATGATTAAAATAAAAATTTTATTTTCATTAAGTGCGCTAAAGTTGCTAATGTTATTAAAGTCTATCATATTCTCACATCCTTAATTGAAAAATTTATTGATCTATCTCATCAACTTATGTTGAATATTTTTTTTTACGAAAAGTGCTTATTGATCTTCATCTTTGATGTATTTCACTTGAACTATATTTTTGCTTCTGATATCACTTTGCTTGGCTAAGATATATATATAGATCGTTCGCCCTCCTTAGTGTATAATATGTTCATTAAAAATTAAGTATTTGCATCACATATTGATTTAGTAGAATCACTATAGGTCATTTTATATATATTTTTTTAATTTTTTGAGCTTTATATCTAAACCAATTTTATAATAAATTTTTTAAAATCTTTTCTTGCACGTTTTGATTCCATCCATAAACTATTTTTTAATTAGAAGCTTTACTTTTAATTCTCCAAGCACATATTTTACAACTTTTTTCATATCACTAATTATTTTTTACCACATAATATTAGCTTCATCATGAACAACACATATCTTAAGATCTTGAACTTCACTCTTAAAAAAATATTTATTTTAGCATTCTTTAAATACCCTCGTCTAATTTTAGAATAATCTTTATTTTATTTTTTATTTTTCATTCTTTCATCTTAAAATCCAAAAATAATGAACAGTATTACTCCCAATGACTTTATAATTTTTGCAATAATATATAGATATTTTCAATAATTTCCACAAAGAATAATACATTTAAAATATTTTCATTATTATCTAATTAATATTTTCTCACATTCTTCTCAGTTATTCTTTTTCTTTTCACTCGTATAATCCAAGATAAAATCTAATTGAGTTTGGATATCTTTTACATTTTAAAATATTTCAAAATATTGTTCAAATTTATTTATTATTATCTTTAAGAAGAGCTGCATCTCAAGTTCCTCTTCAAGTCAAGAATATGGCCCTATCTGGTTAGCTCAAATTTCTCTTTTACAAAGGAAGTTGACGGTCCTATTTTGGTGTTTTATAATGTACTAAGGATCATCCTTACTTCCATCTGCTATCATTGTAAGACCACTGATCACCTTTCAAGTGCCAATATAAAAGATAGAAATATAACCTTTTTCATCTATTTGGCTAATTTAGCTCTAATTTCTCTTCAAGTCGTGAGTACACCTCATATTCTGAAGCTTGCACATCGTCCATGGCTAAATTTTTATCCAATTCTAAATAAGTTTTAAAAAAAAAATTTGTGTATGTATTAACAAATTAGATAATTTCAAACTACAAGATAATTCTAAGATAAATTATTATAATCTGAATTCAAATATAAGCTTAGCAAGTGAGCTTAAAATATACAAATTATCTTATCTTACATAGAGATGAGCCGAAAATGCAGAAAAATTCCAAGTTCTGATCAACCTGTTTGGAAAACGGGTCTAAGTTCTGATCAACCTGTTTGGAAAACGGGTCAAATTCGAGTCAATCTAAAAACCTAAAATCAATTTAGAATTGACCCGAGTCGGCTAGCACGCACACTGCTGCTCTCGTGTTCGTGCTCGCACCTGCACCCACGCCCACGCTTTGAATGTGAATTAATTTCGGGTTGTATCCAAACTCGACCCAAAAATCTATTTTGTTCTTATTTGTAGCATGCAATTTGATCCAATTATCCAGATTTTAAATTTTTTTTAATCCAGATTTAAATCATTGAACTTTCTAATATGATATTTGATTGATGATACCATCATTGACCCATAAATTCTTGGTGATATTCTTCTATTCAGTCTCGATATTAATTACCATAGGAGAATTATCATCATTGATAAATTTCATATAATTTTTTTTTTTTTTTTGCCAAAACTAAGCTTAGTTTGAAACATAATAGATTTCAATCAATTATCAGAATTGCATTAAAGCACTTTTGAAAATGGCCAACAATTTTACCGTTTGTGAGACGAGGAAAAACCTGCAGCATAATATTCTCCAAGTTTTTTTTTTTCGAAATATTCTTCTGTATGATAGGACAATTTAAAGAAGAGCTGTGGTTTAAAAATGATAAAGACGAATGCTTTACAAATTTATGAAATTAAAAATAAATTCAATAACTAAATCTAAATAACCTTATACAAATTTCTTGAATAAAAATATATCATATACTTCAAACAAGCTAAGAAATACTCTAGAATACTGGAAACACATGAGAATCACACACAGCTGAGCTACTCCTATGATATCCTAAGAGAAACAACATGTTTTAGGTGATATTGTAATAGGCAATATTCAATTTCTTCAAACCAAATATATCCTCAAGAATGCCAATGTAAATTTATTTCACAATTTTGTATCGACTGTTTGGTTTCAATGTAATTGAATTTAACTATAAATAATTTGAACTTAAATTCTCTTCAATCAAAAAAGAAAGAAAATAAAACACTCAATTTCTCCTCAACCAACAAATGGGTGTAGAAAACTCCCAGCTAATATCAATCCACTGCCTTTATAACTTCCATTTCCATTTCCTTTTCAATTCCTTCAATCCAAACAGAGCCTTAACTTCTTAGGCTTCGTTTGGGACGGCTTTTTTATTGCTTCTGAAAATGAAATTTTAGTACAAAAATTAAAAAACTTATACTACAACTCCGTTTTAAAAAGCAATAAAAAAGCCGTCCCAAACAAAGCCTTAGTCATGGGACATTATCCAGCAAGTCTTTCTTAAACCTTAACATCCTTAAAAGCCACTACTTATTACTGATTTTCAGAGTCTACTGGATATAAAACTTTTTTTACAATCAAAGAGAGACAAAATCAGCCTTATTGTTCAAAAGATGTAAAATTCATCTCAAGTAGGAACAAAGTTGTGCACATGCAAAGAAGAAATCATCATCTTAAAATATGAAGTTGATCCAAATAAGTTAGATAAATAGTACAAATAAAAATCAAGTTGATTAAAAAAAAACATAAAGTACTCCCAGCTATTAGTGTTGGTTGTGGAAGATCTACAGGAAATTGATTCACTGTAGTTCCAGCTATAGTAATTAGATTGGAAAAACATGGAATATGAATCTACTGTTATTTATACTATAACAAGTCTTACTCACATTTGATTGAGTGGTATATATGACGTACAAAAATCAGCGAGGCCCGGAATCCGACAGTACCTAGCATGAGGAAGAAACCATAGCATATGCAGGCCATGTAGCCAAAGAAGAATGATGTTTGCATGAAGCCAGACATATCTGATCTAGCATGGTAGTAGTAAAGGCAGTAGAAGAGAATGAAAAAACCAGTGGAGCCACCGCAGAGAATAGACCTGCATCCAGAAAAGTTTTATGGTTTCAGAGTTTGGTATTTGGCTAAATCATTCAATCACATAAAGAAAAACCAACAAAAGAATCAAGCTCGTGAGAGAACATTAGTTGTATTCATGTTATCTAAGAGGCTCCAACATCAAATTGGCCCACTCAAATTGAAAGCTTGAGTCAAGCACAAATCAAACTAAGGTCAAGTGCAGAAGGAGGATTGGGTCCATGACAAGAGACCTTACATGTACGTAACATGATGGGCTTACAAATTTAATCAAGGGGGATTCATTTCAAATGCTAAAAAGACTCCTATAATTGTAGGGGCCTACCAATCCAATTTGGGAGAGCAAATATTTTCAATTTTCAAATTGAGGAACTCAAGGACTTTTAAAATTGCATCACTATATTTTCCTCCAATAACCTTTGACCAGTCACTATTGGAGGAGAAAATAATTCAAATTCCATGGAATTAACTAGCTTTTGAGCTTTTATCAAATAAGGGGGAAAGGCTAAAAGGATAAGCAACATGCCCTAACTAAAAACCTATTTGTAATGGGTGATAAGATGATATCCCATCATTTAGCTTATATATGATCTCAATATAAAGGGTCATTGTATAGGGGTTTTTAATTCAAGCATTCAAATTTTTAATTCAAGGAATCTTGAATCCAAAAACCTCCCTCCCTCTTCCCCTCTTTCTCCATGGCAGACCTCTCCATGAGACCTTTCCAAGCTTACAAATTCATCCACCCTACTTTCCTAAATTATAGCTTACAAAGCCCCTTTCTTGAAAATTTATTATACTAGAGAATTATAGATGAAGGGAAGGAACTTCATCTATAACAACAACATCAAACTTTTCTCCCACTACGCGGGGGTCGGCTACATTAATCCTTTTTAGATCTATCTCTACCTTTTTTAACATAAGTCAAATCTAATACATCTACTCTCCTAATTGGGTCATCGGAAGGCCGACATTTTATGTGACCAAAACCATCTAAGGCGACTCTCTCTAATCTTATCTACCACTGGAGCTACTCTAACCTTTCATGTATATGCTCATTTTGTATTGTTTCAAAGAGTAAAGTCACTCATCCAACCTGATGATCCTTATCTTTGCAATACTTAACTTGATACCATGCTTCTTTTTTAATGGCCAACATTCTGCTTTGCACATAAAGCATTGCAGGTCTCACCACCATCTTATAGAATTTTTCATTTAGTTAGAGTGATACTTTTCTATAGAATTTTCCCTTAAGTTTGAGGGTTACTTTTCTACCACCCAACAAGCCCGATGCATTCTTCCACTTCAACCATCCAACTTGAATTCTACTAATAATATCCCCATCTATTCACCATAATTATGAATAATAAATCTGAGATATCTAAAAATGTGTACTCTTATTAATAACTTGATTGTCCAAAGTCACAATCCCCCCACTAGATCTATTACTATTAAAATTACACTCAATGTATTCAATTTTAGATCTACTCAAACAAAAACCTTTAGACTCTAAGGAATGAAATTCATCTATATTTATCTTTTTCACTACCATTCTATGCATGATCATCTATCTAAAGTGAATTCAACAGTTAGATAAATTAAAAAAATAAAAAATAAAAATACTGGAATAGCTTTTGAAGATAAGGGTGCATTGTATGCAATGAACTGATATTTTATATGATCTCCACATCAAAAAGAAAACAAAGTAAGATTAAACTTTTACCTCCACCACCATTCATGATCTTCAGCAGCTAGCTGGAAATATGTCAATGCAACAGTAATGAATGCCGTGACAATGATGAGGATTATGAAGACAATGAAGAGAATGCCGTATATGGTATATATCTTGTGACCCCATACACTGGCAAATATATAGTACAGCTCAAGGTAGATAGCACTGAAGGGAAGGAATCCAGCCATAGCCATCTGAGGTATAGTGCCTCTATACCAAGGCAACTGAGGGATCTCTCTTGGGTATTTCGTTGTGCGGCAAGGAGCATGGAATTCTACTTTGTTGTTCTTTCCAGCAACACCACCTAATACTAGCAATGGTGATGCCACAAGCATCCATATAAGAAGAATGACACCTATAGTACCAATAGGTAAGGCTGCGGTCGCATTGTATGCTATTGCTACAGTGTTAAGAAAACAGAATGTCAAGAACAGTGGTCCACAGAACAAGCAACCTGTCAATAAAAGATTTCTCACCTATAACCAAATTGACAAGAACAAATAGATTTAGAAGAAGTTCTACTGAATCAAAATATTAAATTTTGAATCTCTAAGCAAATCTTATACCCAGTTCGTTCCTTCTAGCTGCAAATACAAGTTGGAAGCAGTGTAACCAGCAATACCAGAGGTGAGAGCATATATAACAACAAGAGCTGTGAAAAAAACTCCTCTGTTGTATGGGTAGAACACACCAACAAGTGCAAGGAGGAAGATGAACACAGCACTGGTGACAACAGAGAAGCAAAATCTTGATGTTGTCATTAGAAAGTTCAACGTTTGGAGTAAAGGAAAGTTGACAATTCTTACAGAGCTAGGAGTTGTGTCCCTGATCCAATTACAGCTGAGAACAATGACTTGTGCTTGGGAAATCTGAAGACATCTCCATGAATGTACTTCCATCCTGTCTCCTCTTGGTCCTCAGAAGACTCCTCATTACGAGAGTATCTTCAGAAAGAAGTTCCTGAGCTGAGCTAAGAAGACAATGTAATAAACAAATAGACTTGTATCTGGTCATAAAGGTCCATATCTTACCTTATGAAGTCATTTTTCAGCACTCGCATGAGAATAGTAGCAAGGAACCCAGTAAGAAGAAGCACAGTGACACATGAATTATTTATTGAGAACCAGTGGACCTCTAAATGTTTCGGCATGGACGAAATCCTCGAGTACTTATCCATTCTCCTCTCGAAAGCGATATCGGTTTTCTTCCATGACACCGAATACGAGAAATCCACATCAACTTCCTTATCATCTGTGATATCTATTGACATGTTAGGGTCAGATAGCACATTTATCTCAATCACACGGTCATCATTGTAGAGAATGTCAAAATGAATGTGCTTGAATAGCAAGTACTTCTCGTTCTCACTCAGATCAAACTTTTCCTTCTCAATTCTTCCAATAAATCCCCAGAAAGGCAAGTCATCATAAAACATCTGAAAATAGTAATCTTTTGAGACGGCATCTCTGATCTTGGCTACATCTTCCTTCAACAATGTTTTCTTACAAAGACTCTTAGATTGTTTGTCCTCGTGAAAGTTTAACTCATATGGTGAATTAACCAATCGATCGCCATTCAGGACTTCACCGAGGGCTTCCTTTTTCTCAGTAATGTGATCTGCAATCATTCAACACTCCAATAACTAAGAAATTATAGTCACAGAAATAAAGTTCTTTGTTATCAAAATGAAAAACCAAATAAAATCCAGCTATTTCTAGTAGCAGACCTGGTGAACAGAATGGTAGATCGTAGTACCGGTAGGTCTCACTGAACACAGAACAGAAATTATACGGTTAATATTGGAGGTGGAAATAAAAGCACAACGCACAAGGAATAGATGAACAAATTACCCAAAGTACAAACAACTATTAGCACAAGACTTCTGCCAGACAGAAGTATAAGTATATTGCCATTATGATATTTATGGGCTGTTTGGCTAGCCTACTAGTATGGTTTAGGTTTTGTTTGAACAGCTTTAAGCCATTATTTTTTCTCTACTAGAAAACTGTTTTAGAAGTAGCAAGAAAATTGTCCCAAACGTAGCCTTTGTAAATTCAGATTTAGTAAATTTTGGTGGTGTGAAATCCTAAAAACCATTTATCATGCAATAAACTATGACTTCGTTTGGGACGGTTTTCTTCATGCTTCTTAAAGCAACTTTTTAATACAAAAATTTTATTAACTGGTTTGTAGATATTTACAAGCTTTAGGATTTAAGAAACAGGAAGAAAGTCATCCACAACGAAGCCTAAATCTGATTAACTGGTTTGTAGATATTTACAAGCTTTAGGATTTAAATGAAGTTGAAGAAGCAACATAGAAGTAGTGTAAATCTCTTAAATCATACTTTAGGATTTACTAAATTAATGATTTAGCCCAAAATGGGACGAAAATATGATTTGAAAACACAACAGAATTTCTATGAGCCAGAAAACTATTTGGCAAAATCTGGCCTAAATCATGGCTAAATGTTGCAATCAAACAGCCACTAGGTTCAAACATCCATTCATTAACAGAAATGTATTATCTACTCACACAATCGACATCTCAAATATTTATTAGGTCAAATGTGAACCAATTCTACCAGACATTGATATGCAAAATCTGTAAAATCTCCCCAACGGTCAAACGACAACATAAAAAAGGAACCTGGGAGAAGATCCCTGATACAAAACCAAGTACCGCATAGGAGGCAGATGAAAAAAACTGATCTAAACAAACAGTTCATACTTTTACCTTGGATTGTGAAGAGGGCCAACTTTGTTTGCATATAATGGAACGTGATCCCCTTATATCTGTGATCAGATCCATCAGCTCCGGCTCTCAAAACACAAGCTCCAAGCAGGATAAGCAGAAGCACACCGTCATCTCTCCCCATCGTCAACTCGTTAGAGCTTTGCTTTTCCTATTCCTGATCTTCCTCCTTAGAGAATCCCGCTACACAAAGATCCTTCCCTGCGAAAGTTACCCACATAATCGGCTAATAGGTGGGCAAATCCTTCGAATAATGGAAAATGCGGGCCTCGAGAGAGATTGGGCATCGAGATCTGAGAACTAGGGTTTGGATCCGCAGCTCCGCTCTCTTGGTCAGACTTGGACATAGAAGGTTACAAAAGGTTCTTCATAAAGCTAACCATTTTTATTTTTAAAGGATTGTTTGTGTAATACAATGCGTACTTTGATTTCTTTGAGTGAATTTTTCGGTCTAGCTATACACGAATATTCATAACATTAACAGATAGCAAAAGAGAGAATAAAAAAATATTAGAAAAATTTTTAATGTGAAAATCTGAAACTAGAAAAATCACGGGTCTCCTCTAAGTGAAAAGATTCAATTAAATTTGAGTTAATTATAAAAGTTGACACATCACTTAACTTAGAGGCGGTGCAATTACAATAATTTGAGAGTTTGACAAAAGTCCGACGGCATTTAGACGAAAGTCCGGTGGCAATTTGCGGCCAGACACAGGTCTGACATTGGTCGGGTGGAAGTTCAATGACTCAGGAGTTGGGTGATGGTCTGGCAAAAGTCCGACAGAGTTCAGCGGACGGGCAAAGGTCCATCGGTGGTCGATGGGCAAGTGGTGGTCCAATGGTGGTTGGCAGTCCAGCGATGATTTGACAATGGTCGAGCAGGAGTCTAGTTAAGATTGGCGGTCGTATAGTGGTCTAGCAGCGGTAGGGCCAGTGCGGTGGTCCGACAATGATCCGCACAAGTTCGACGGAGAACGATGGAGGTCTGGCGGTGGTCTGTGGAAGTTTGGTGGAGATCAAAGGACGTCCGATAATGGTCAGGCGACTGGGAGGTGGTCCGATCGACTGACAAGAGTTCGTTTGCGGTGGTGCTTAAGTGGAGCTTTAGATCCCTAAAAACCTCAGAGTTCTCTCTAATCTCTAGTTAAAGGCTCCTTCATGTAAAAAGTGTAGGTTTATTTATTATTTATATATTTTTGTAAGTGACACAGCCCGTAAATATGGAGAAAAATCAGGACAGGTTCAGAGTGCTCCATCGGGCAAACCATACTACTTCCCTCAATCATAGAGCATTTTTCAGACATTTGCGGCTGATAATCATGTAAGAATTAAGAAATCTTGGTCTCGTTAGATTCGTCTTGTGGAGCCACTCAATTCAACTATAAGCATGTCATATTTAGAGATCATTTAGTAGTATATTATACTACTACTATTATACTACTATACTATACTACTACTACTTTATTATACTATACTACTACTACAACTATACTACTATACTATACTATTATACTATATACTATACTATACTACTAGTATATACTACTATATACTATTATACTACTATATACTATACTGCTACTATATATTATCTACTACTATACTACTATATACTACTACTACTACTATACTATACTACTACGCTATAATATATACTATACTATACTACTATTACTACTATACTACTATACTATATATACTACTATATTATACTACTACTACTATACTAGTATACTACTACTATATACTACTACTAGTATACTACTACTATATACTACTACTACTACTACTATACTGCTACTATACTATACTACTACTACTACTACTATATACTACTACTACTACTACTACTACTACTATACTACTATATACTATACTACTATACTATATACTACTACTATACAACTATATACTATACTACTAGTACTACTACTACTATACTATACTACTACTATACTAATATACTATACTACTACTACTATACTACTATACTATACTACTACCATATACTATACTATACTACTATACTACTATATATAGTAGTAGTATACTATACTACTACTATTATACTACTATACTATACTACTACTTCTACTATATTATACTACTACTACTATATACTATACTACTACTACTACTACAACTATACTACTATACTATACTATTATACTATATACTACTATACTATACTACTAGTATATACTACAATATACTATACTACTACTATATACTATACTGCTACTATATACTACTATATACTACTACTACTATTATACTATACTATATATACTACTACTACTATATACTAGTATACTATACTATACTACTATACTACTACTACTACTACTACTATACTACAATACTATATTACTATACTATACTATACTACTACTATATACTATATACTACTACTATACTATACTACAATACTACTACTACTATATACTACTACTACTATTATACTACTATATACTATACTACTATATTACTACTAATACTATATTATACTATACTACTATACAACTATATACTATACTACTACTATACTACTACTACTATACTATATACTACTACTATACAACTATATACTATACTACTAGTACTACTACTATTATACTACTACTACTAGTACTATACTACTATACTATACTACTATACTACTACTACTACTATACTATACTACTACTATTACTATACTATATATTATGAACTATACTATACTACTACTATTATATACTATACTATACTACTATAAACTATATACTATATACCTCTATTGTACTACTATACTACAACTATATACTATATACTATACTACTATACTACTATTCTAATATACTATATACTACTATACTACTACTATACTATATTATACTACTACTATACTATACTATATACTACTATACTATATTATACTACTATACTACACTACTATATTACTACTATATACTACTACTACTACTATACTACTATACTAATACTACTATACTATACTACTATGCTACTACTACTATTATACTACTATACTACTACTACTACTATACTATACTACTACTACTACTACTATACTATATATTATACTACTATACTACTATACTATATTACTACTACTATACTACTAATATTATTACTATTATACTATACTACTACTATACTAATATATTATACTACTACTACTATACTATTATACTATACTATACTACTATACTACTATATATAGTAGTAGTATACTATACTACTACTACTACTATTATACTATACTACTACTACTATATTATACTACTACTACTACTATATACTATACTACTACTACTACAACTATACTACTATACTATTCTATTATACTATATACTATACTATATACTACTATACTATACTACTAGTATATACTACAATATACTATACTACTACTATATACTATACTGCTACTATATACTATATACTACTATATACTACAACTACTACTATACTATACTACTATACTATACTATATACTATACTATACTACTATTACTACTATACTATATATACTACTATACTATACTACTATTACTACTATATACTACTATACTATACTATACTACTATACTACTACTATATACTACTACGACTACTACTACTACTATACTACAATACTATACTACTAGTACTACTAGTACTACTACTATACTATACTACTATTATATACTATATACTACTACTATACTAAACTACTACTACTATACTATACTACAATACTACTACTATTATACTACTACTATATACTATACTACTATACTACTATATTACTACTAATACTATACTACTATACTACTATATTACTACTAATACTATACTATACTATACTACTATACTACTACTACTATACTACTATACTATATACTACTACCATACAACTATATACTATACTACTAGTACTACTACTACTACTACTACTACTACACTACTACACTATACTACTATACTATACTACTACTATTAATATACTATATATTATGAACTATACTATACTACTACTATACTATACTACTACTATTAATATACTATATATTATGAACTATACTATACTACTACTATTATATACTATACTATACTATTATACACTAGATACTATATACCTCTACTGTACTACTATACTATAACTATATACTATTTATGCTATACTATACTACTACTACTACTATTACTACTATTATAATACTACTATATACTATATACTACTACTATACTAAACTACTACTACTATACTACTACTATACTATACTACAATACTACTACTATATACTACTATATACTACTACTACTATTATACTACTACTACTATTATACTACTATATATTATACTATTATATTACTACTAATACTATACTATACTATACTACTATACTACTATACTACTACTACTACTACTACTATACTATATACTACTATTATACAACTATATACTATACTACTACTACTATTATAATACTACTACTACTACTACTAGTACTATACTACTATACTATACTACTACTACTATACTACTATACTATACTACTACTATACTATACTACTACTACTACTACTATACTATATATTATACTACTATACTACTACTACTATACTACTATACTATACTACTACTATACTATACTACTACTATTACTATATTATATATTATGAACTATACAGTATACGATACTACTACTATTATATACTATACTATACTACTATACACTATACACAATATACCTCTATTGTACTACTATACTACAACTATATACTATATACTATACTACTATACTACTATTCTAATATACTACTATACTACTACTATACTATATTATACTACTACTATACTATACTTATATACTACTATATTATCCTACTACTATACTATACTATACTACACTACTATACTACTACTATATACTACACTACTATACTACTACTATTACTATACTACTATACTAATACTACTATAGTATACTACTATGCTACTACTACTACTATTATACTATATACTATATTACTATACTATATTACTACTAGTACTATTACTACTATACTATACTACTACTATACTAATATTTTATACTACTACTATACTACTATACTATACTATACTACTATACTACTACTATATACTACTACGACTACTACTACTACTATACTACAATACTATACTACTAGTACTACTAGTACTACTACTATACTATACTACTATTATATACTATATACTACTACTATACTAAACTACTACTACTATACTACTACTATACTATACTACAATACTACTACTA
>NW_021318852.1:6419376-6434079 GCF_001605985.2 Dendrobium catenatum
TTTCTATGAGCCAGAAAACTATTTGGCAAAATCTGGCCTAAATCATGGCTAAATCTTGCAATCAAACAGCCACTAGGTTCAAACATCCATTCATTAACAGAAATGTATTATCTAATCACAGAATCGACATCTCAAATATTTATTAGGTCAAATGTGAACCAATTATACCAGACATTGATATGCAAAATCTGTAAAATCTCCCCAACGGTCAAACGACAACATAAAAAAGGAACCTGGAAGAAGATCCCTTATACAAAACCAAGTACCGCATAGGAGGCAGATGAAAAAAACTGATCGAAACAAACAGTTCATACTTTTACCTTGGATTGTGAAGAGGGCCGACTTTGTTCGCATATAATGGAACGTGATCCCCTTCCTTATATCTGTGATCCGATCCATCAGCTCCGGCTCTCAAAGCACAAGCTCCAAGCAGGATAAGCAGAAGCACGCCGTCCACTCTCCCCATCGTCAACTCGTTAGAGCTTTGCTTTTCCTATTCCTGATCTTCCTCCTCAGAGAATCCCGCAACGCAAAGAACCTTCGCTGCGAAAGTTTCCCACAGAATCGACTAATAGGTGGGCAAATCCTTCGAATAGTGGAAAATGCGGGCCTCGAGAGAGATTGGGCATCGAGATCTGAGAACTAGGGTTTGGATCCGCAGCTCCGCTCTCTTGGCCAGACTTGGACATAGAAGGTTACAAAGGGTTCTTCATAAAGCTAACCATATGTAAATTTCCCTTTTATTTTTTAAGGATTGTTTGTGCAATACAATGCGTACTTTGATTCCTTTTAGTGAATTTTTCGGTCTAACTATACACGAATATTCATAACATTAACAGATAGCAAAAGAGAGAGTGAAAAAATATCAGAAAATTTTTTAATGTGAAAAATCTGAAAATAGAAAAATCAAGGGTCTCCTCTATGTTAAAAGATTCAATTAAATTTGAGTTAATTATAAAAGTTGACACTTCCCTTAACTTAGAGGCGGTGCAATTACAATAGTTTGAGAGTTTGGCAAAAGTCCGACGGCATTTAGACGGAAGCTCGGTGGCAGTTGGCGGCCGGACAGAGGTCTGACGTCTGCCAGGTGGAAGTTCAATGACGGTCAACAGTTGGGTGATGGTCTGGTAAAAGTCCGACGGAGTTCAGCGGACGGGCAGAGGTCCAGCGGTGGTCGATGGGTTGGTGGTGGTCCAACGGTGGTTGGCAATTCGACGATGGTCAAGCAGTAGTCCAGTGAAGATCGACGATCGTATAGTGGTCTAGCAGCGGTCGGGCCCTTGCGGGGGTCCGATGGTGATCCGCGGAAGTTCGACGGAGAATGGTGGAGTTCCAATGGTGGTCTGTGGAAGTTTGGTGGAGATCAGAGGACGTCCGATAAATGGTCGGGCAATTGGGCGGTGGTTCAATCTACCGACAAGAGTTCGTTTGCGATGGACTTGGGTGGAGCTTTAGATCCCTGAAACCTCAGAGTTCTCTCTAATATATAGTCAAAGGTCCCCTTGATGTAAAAAGTGTATGTCTATTTATTATTTATATATTTTTGTAAGTGGCACACCTCGTAAATATAAAGAAAATTCAGGGCAGGTTCAGAGTGCTCCATCGAACAACCATTACTAATTCCCTCAATCATAGAGAATTTTTCAGGCATTTGCGTGCCTTAATGATGTCAGAATTAAGAAATCTTGGTCTCGTTAGATTCGTCTTGTCGAGCCACTCAATTCGACTATAAGCATGTCATATTTAGAAATCATTTGATCATCCAATTAATGCTTTGAACCTTTCAAATATGCTTCAGCTCTTTGATTTGGACCCATTTGTCTCAGATTGAACTGATTTCAGAGTCGTTGGATTTATCTCCTTGAGATGTTCAATTTTGACTATATGTTTGTTGAAATCATAATTTAAATGGTCCCATATTTATTTTTGGAACTTTCCAACTTAGATATATGCCTCAAGATTCGTACCCGATCAAGTCAATTTTCGATGATATATCAACTTTGTTAATATATACGAAAAAGATGAAGAATAGAAGAGATGCATTCATTGGGAGAGATCATACATTTCCAATGTACATTTTTCATGGTTTCAAATCATTTCTAATTAGGTGAAGTTGCTCACTCCACCAATGGTGGAGAAGAGGATGAAGAATATGATAGGAGGAAATAGTGGGAGAGATTTTTTTCCCAACATATTCTAGTATTACTAGAAGTAATTGTTGATTATAATAATTTATTTGAGAAGGTGAAATCATTGGAGATAGTTGTCCCTAAGAACAAAAGAGGTTGAAGGAAAAATTCTATTTTAGAAGGAGAAAAATGGGAGATGAAGGGAAAAAAAAAAACTAATGGCTATTTGGGTCTTTCAAATCTTATTTAGTTATTTTGTTAACATAACATAATGACCTAAGTGAAGTGCAACTCATATTTTGACCAAAGCATAAGGTTAGATGTGAATCAATCTTCGCACAATCATAATATGTTGTTTTGTTATTTTGTGCAGGAAAAATATATAAAAAGACACAAAATTATAAGTATCATCCAACACTGCGGCGTCGGACCAAACAACGCCACAACGCCATTAAAGGCATTGCCGGAGCGTCACAAAATTGACATTGCGGCGCTAACTTCTCTGTTGAACAGTCCCGCGGCGACAAAAAAGTAAGCTTCACAACCCCCAGCTTACTTTCTTCAAGCATTGCAACATCACAATATATCACGCCTCGACGCCCAAATTGTCATTCTGACATCACAGCTTTCAAAAGATACCAGCAGTTGTAACTGCCCAAGGACATGACTTGTCAGTGAAACGACACGACCTACACTAAGTAATCGATCCACGTCAAACAAGCATCGTGGCAAAGCCAAAACAATACCGCAACAGTGTTAGTTCATTTTTTGGCGCAACTGACTGTTGACTAAAACAATTAAGGCATAAGCAACAACAACGAAATCCACCAAGGAGTGGATGAGGGCAGATATATAGTATAAATATGAAAATGATCAGAGCCAACGTAAATTAGATACATAAGAAGAAGTCTTGTTAGCACAATGATAAGACGGGCGGCACAACAATATTGCTGGCAAACTATTTCTTACTGTTTAAAAAAAAAAAATCTAAAGAAGTTGCGACACCTGATTGGAAGGATTATATATGTTGTAGATAGCTTAATCTGGAGCATATAGTTGACAAATGAGTGAAGCTATCAACTTTCCTTAAAGTTGGAAGGATAATGATTTAAACCAAGTTTGCATATGCGAGTTAAGTTACAAAGATTAGAATCAGTTTCTTAAGGAAATTCTGAGTAATATAACTTTAATTTTTCAGCGAGAATAATTTTCACTAGAGACCATAAATGAAATTTGTAAAATAGATAAAGGATTTATAATGCCTTTCATACGAGCACGAGCCCACTTCGAATCGTAAAATCAATTCCCCTCCACAGGTAAATTCAAGACCTCGCGTCGCTGACTTTAGGTCCGGCCGATATTGTTTTAAAATACAAGACCTCGTACATCGATTTTAACTCCAGTCGGGAAGAATTTAAATTAAAGACCTCGTGTCGTCGACCTTAGGTCCGAACAAGATGATTTTAAATTCAAGGCCTCGTGTCATCGACCTTTGGTCCGACCGGGAAGTAAATATCGGCAAACGTCGTCCCGATTTCTCCCTCGGTGGGGAGGGGATGCCGGGAGGCTGCCGAAATTTCTCCACGAGTTTATTAAAATTTTTGAAATTTGGAGAGTAATTGAATTGAGTTTAAATTGATCAATTGACCAATTAAAATTCTAGAAATTTTAATTGAATTAAAAAAAATCAAAATTCAAATTAAATTGTTAATTTGAAATCAAGCTGAAATAATTAATTAAAACCGATTAATTAAAATAATTACAAATGTTAATTGATTAACAGAAAATTAATTAAGCTCAATTGATTAATTGAAAGTTAGTTAATCAAGTTTAATTGGTTAATCAAAATTAATTAATTAGAAATAATTAATTAAAATGAATAATAACAATATCTCACAAATAACACATGATCTTACATGTGCGAATGAACAAGATATATAGACACGCAGTTATCGCATTTGTAGACAAGGTTGGTGCAAGAAGTATCGCAATTTTTGTTTATTATACAAAATTAATGTCACTTTGACATATCCGAGAAGCCAAGAGTACAAATCTTTGAAACTATCATATGGAAATCATGTTGCTTGTAAAGCTGAATGCTTTGAATGAATATAAAATTCTCGTTTAATAGCTTGTCAATATATTAGACTACCATTTCTCTACAGAGCATAAAATGGAACGTTTTAATTAAAAAGCTCAAACTATTAACAAAATCCTCACTATAGCTTTTAAGTAAATAGACCAACTTATACTTAGATGTTTGAGGAGAAACAATAATATTGTTGACCTCAATAGTGTCAAACAACAACTATCCAACTCTTCAAATTCACAAACAACACCCCTCTCCAAATTCAAAAATATAACCCCTAACCCCCAATTAAAGCACTGGCCGCTTCTAATAGAAGTCATAAGTCCGACTTCTGAGGAAAATGTTTAAGTGATAATACAATACTAGACCCCTCAGTCGGGCATCCTAGCCTATAGGGTTAGGTTGTAAAACCCACAAGTGGACTACTTCTAAGTGAAGTCATAAGTCTCATGTGTTATGGAAACTTTTTAAAATGAAGTATATTGACTCTAAAAATCCTACAAATAACTAGACAACTTTATAAGGTAAGTCTTAAGATTTAATTCAAATTCAATTTAAACCTATGGACATCTTAGTCTAAAGGATTAAGTTGTAAGACCAACTTTCAGGTAATTTCCTAAGGAAAATAATAAGACATACCTCAAATTCAAACAAAATCCCCGAGCAGCCTTGTAGTAGATTTAGGTTTTAAGACCCATCTTTGGGCAACTCATAAATAGAACAGTAACCCCATCCTAAATCAACTACCTGAGTTACTTTCTATGAAAGCCATAAACCTCAACCTCAATCTAAATCCATGGGCTACTTCCTAAAGAAGTTATAAGTCCAGTTCTAATCCAAACTCTTGGGTTATTTCTAAAGAAAGTCATAAATCTCAAACTAAATAAATCTCTAGATATTCTAATAGATATAAACCCCAAAACACATAATCAAATTAAAAACTAAAACTCAAATCTCACCAATTCAGTCTACTCGAGATCCCCGAGATAAGGCAACCCATGGCTGCTAATTAGATTCCCTTGACACTACGGTCGACACTACCCTCAGGAGAAATTTGGTTAATTTCAATCTGACTTAAGGGAAATTGAATCTTATAGCTGTAAAGCGGGATTCATGCATTCATGTCATTTTTCTTTAGCCAACAACGACACTGACCTTTTAAGCGCTACAGGTCAGTTGCCTACTTTATGTTTTCCTATAAATAATCGATGTGTTATGTTTGTAAGGGAGTTCTATCACTTGTTTAATTTCAATGACGAAAATAGCAATAGACCAGACTCCCTAACCGTTTGTGGTAGAGGGCTCGCCACCTAGCCAAGACACGCATGCAAAAGCGCACCTAGAAGTAAACTCTCCACTATATTTCTGCCACGTGGTGGTTCATCACGCGACCCTGGAACGTTTCCAGCCGCAAATTCTCGCGCTCATTCCCCACTCCTGTTCTTCCCCCTCAAAAAATAAATTTTTTTTGCGTATTTAATTTCAGTCGATGAGCTGAAACCCACAAGAAAATATAGTGGCTAGCATTCTTCCTGGAAAGTTCGAGAGGGAGAGAGAGAGAGAGAGGCAATTCTTGAAGGAAGATGGGGAGCGGAGGATCCTGATACGGTTGGATTGAGGTCATGATTAGGATTTTCGTATGCGATATCCGCTTGTTGATTCGGCGTTGCTTCGATCCAGGGGAAGATCGTCATGGCGATTGGCAGGAGTTGATTATGTGAGTATGATTCGGTACTAGCTCTTCTTTGTTTTGTTTTTCGAGGGTTAATATAGGGATTTTGGGGCTTTTTGGGCAGTGATTGTTCGCTGTCATGAGGTACTTTCTTCGGCAGCTGGTCGGAGGTATGGAGGGGAGATTCCTGCTTGTGGAGGATTTGAAGGCGGAGTGATTTGGTATTACTAGCTAGGTATTTCGTTGATTTCATCAGTGTTGGTGATGGAGATGAACTCGTTCGGAGAAGATCTGGCCGTGAAGGTGAGAGGGGTGTGGTTGATAGATACATGTTCTGTTTCAATTGTTTTATGATTTTTCTTCGAGGGTTCACAAGTTGGATTTTATTTTAGACGAGGAAGCCTTATACGATCACGAAGCAACGGGAGAAGTGGACCGAGGAAGAGCACAACCGGTTCCTGGAAGCTTTGAAGCTGTATGGTCGGGCTTGGCAAAGCATAGAAGGTGAGATTGTGTACGTAATTGTTCAATCCTTTAGTATCCCATTCAGCAATTGTATGAGAGTTGTTTTTGTTCTTCCTAAGCCAGAGCCTTGTTGATAAGTTGATCTCGTTTGCGATTTATTCACTGCAGAGCATATTGGTACTAAAACAGCTATCCAAATCAGAAGCCATGCTCAAAAATTCTTCACGAAGGTGCAGAATTTTTTTCCGCATCAGACTTTACCATTATGGTGAATTGGTGATTACTATCACTAGATTTGCTAGCTTACATGCAGATATGAATTAAGAGGAAAATATATTATGGAATTTCGCTAAATATCTGATGCGAGTCTTTATTATTGATCATAAAATCCTGCATTATGACACTTAATAAGTCTCTTCCAGTGAACCACCTCCTAGCATGTATCTTTCTAAAAAAAATATTTTATTTTTTTGGAGCTCATGAACAACTAATAACTTTTCTTAGGCATGCATAATGGAACTAATTTTTTCTTAATTTTTTAAGGTTTTAAATGTCATTAAATTCTCAGCACACAAACCTAAGCATTACTAATAGTCAATACTGTTCATGACATATCTATGTTACAGTTCCACATTTATCATCATTATTAGTCTTGTCAAAACATTATTAGTTTTGTCACTAATAAGTCATTTTGCCTATATGTTAGGATCATAAGTCCCAAATTTTGTTTTTGTCAAACTCTCAAGCAGAAATTCAATTTATGAGGTAGATTATTTGCTACCAAATAGTGAGGTTGACAAGACTCATGATGCAATAATCTACATGTAGAACTCAAAGCAAGCGTGTCTTTGCCTCAATTTATGGGGGGTGGGGGTCCTGCCCCCTTTAAGTAGCCCCAAGGAAGATTTTTTAATAGAGGGGGCTTATGAGGGAAATTTTAAATAGGGACTGTTGTCTAGGGATTTGCTTTGGGGGATTGTATGCTTTAAGTAGGTTGTTTACCCAGGGTTTTAGTTTGTCTTCTTTGCTATTTTTTTTTTTAAGTTTTCCAAGGTTAAGAGGGATCTAGCCGATGGCTAGGGATTTGGGAGAGTTGGATCCTCCTCTCCAATTAAAGATACAATTGTATCTTGCATTTCTCTTCATAATCCTTTTAATAAAAATTATTTTTAGGTGTTCTTCTTCCCATTCTTCTTGTGTCATTCATTGGTTTTTGCTAAAATTGCATCCACTTCATATCAAATTGGTATTAGAACATAGATTCGGATACTTATAGCAGAAAAAAGGTAGAAGTGTTGAAAGAGGAGATCGAACAATTGAAATATGAAATTTTAGATTTTCAAACTCAAATTTTAGCCTCCCATGAGAAAATTGATGGGAAATTTGTCATCATGGAGGAGATGATAAAAAAGTTGCTCGAGAGCCATGGAACCTCTAGCTCTTCCAGACAAAGTGTGGGAGGAAGTCGCCATGAATTTTATAGAAGGGTTGTTGAGATATGAGGGGTTTACAGTGATTTGGTAGTGGTGGATAGATTGAGCAATTATGCTCATTTTATTCTCCTACAACATTCGTACAAGGCAGTGACAATGGCAGCGACATTCATGAGAGAGGTGGTCAGATTGCATGGGATATCGAAGTCTATAGTGTTATACTGGGATAAGGTGTTCCTTGGTCATTTTTTGGGGGAGTTGTTCAGGCTACAGGGGACAATATTGAAGAGGAGCATCACTTACGACCCACATACGGGTGGGCATATGGGGATGGTAAATAGGAGCCTTGAGACGTACCTGCAATATTTTGCTTAAGAGACACCTCAGCTTTGGCCAAGTGGCTGGCATGGGTAGAGTACTGCTACAACATTTCACATCATTCAGCTTTACATATGACTCATTTCAAAGTGTTGTACGGAAGGGAACCACTTCATTTGGTGCTATTTGGGCAGAGTAGCACACCAGTCTCGTCGCTAGAGTAGTACTTGGAGGAGATGGATAGGGTGTTGGTTGAATTTAAAAGGTATTTATTGAGGGCTCAGCGGTTCATGAAGAGGCAGATAGATGGGTGCATGAAGGACATCCAATTTGGGATAGAGGATAAGGTATATTTAAAGATTCATCCCTACAAACAAGGTATGGTAGCTAATATGAGGAATGAGAAGCTGACCCCGAGATATTTTGGTCCTTATGAGATATTGGAGAGGATTGGAGTAGCGGCTTATTGATTGTGGTTACCCCTACTACTACTATATATTCGATGGTGTGTCACAATTGCGGAGAGCTATTGAGGGTCATGCATCTAGTTCAGAGTTACTCGGGGCACTGACAGAGGATTTGGAGGTAGTGTTGGTACCACTGGAGCTGAAAGGGGTGCGACAGGGAGAGCGAGAGATCAAGGAAGTGATAATAAAATGGAAGAACCTACTTGACTATAACGTTATGTGGGAGCCATACGAGAGGGTGAAGCAGCAGTTTTTGTCTTTCCATCTTGAGGACAATGGGTCTTTGGGGTGGGTATTGATAGACCTCTCACTCCTAGACCGGTCGTAGAAGGGCCGGTCCAGGAGCGGCCAGAGTCTACGCTAGGCGAAACAGGGGGTGGCTAGTAGGGAAATTTCAAATAGGGAGGGCTGTTTAGGGATTTTCTTTTGGGGATTGTATGCTTTAAGTAGGTTGTTTATCTAGGGTATTAGTTTATGTCTTGTTTGCTGTTTTTTTTTTTTTTAAGTTTGCCTAGGTTGAGAGAGCTCTAGCAAGCAAGTAGGGATTGGGAGAGTCGAAGTCGGATCTTCCTCTCCATTTGAAGATCCAAATGTATCTTGCTTTTCTCTTCATGGTTCTTTCAATAAAAATTATTTTGGGACAGTCTTCTTCCAAATCTTCTTGCGTCGTTCACTAGTTTTTGCAAAAATTGCATCCATTTCATGTAAGTTTATTACCAAAATTAAATTCTCGTGTTGCAAAAATAAATTACTCAAATCTCCCCAATGATGATCATGCTGATAGTGCACCTCAAGTTGAGGGGATATCATTATCAAATACCTAACATATTTTGGGTTAAAAGGCAAAATTTCTCAAAAAATTACAAAATATTAATTGAGAAAAAAAATAAAAAGCTGTAAACATAATATATTGTTTAAAGCTCAAAACTATCTACATTTCCATCTTCTATAACAATTTGTTTAGGATGATTAATTTAAGTATTACCAAATCTCACAAAGAGCCAATGGCATATCAAGTTTAGCCAAATATTCAATCTCAAAATTCTCATGCCAGTAAAAACGTAGTATGTGTTCTTTGACTGTGTAGTTCACCATCAATGACACTATTATATTACAGTTACCCTTGGCGTTGGACTTCCTTATGCTTGAAGAATTTAAGCTCAGATTTCTTTTGTTTATTGATATCGAATTTGATCTACTTGCATATGACTACTTCAAGAATTCTTAGCTCACAAACTTTAGGGTTGAGTTATTATGCTGTTTTAACAAGCTCTAGAAGCAGAATTAACACCTAAAACTCTCAAGCTCAACAAATCCAAAGATTGAGCTTCAACATCAAGTTCTAGATTAACAAGCCTAACAGCTAGACTAGCGAGAATTTTTAACTTACAAGTTTAAGAACCAAGTCATCTCCTCATTTCAGCATGCCCTAAGGTTAAACTAGCATCCTAGGTCATAAGCCCAAGGCTCGAGCTTCTTAGTCAATTCAACTTAGGGGTGTAAGTGAACAGAGCCGGCTCGAGCTCGACTCATTAATGAGCTCACGAGTCAAGCTTATTGAGCCACGAATTCGAGCTCATATATTAAATGAGCTCGAGCTTAGTCTGGCTCGGCTCGAAAGCTTGTTGAGCTGCTCGATTAATTTAAAATGTATTTAAAATTAATTTAAATTAATATTATATAATATATTTCAATATTTTTAAACTCGTTGAGCCGCTCGATTAACTTAAAATATATTTAAATTTAATTTAAATTAACATTATATAATATATTTTAATATTTGTAAATTAATTATATATTACAATTAAAAAAATTAGAAAAAATTGAAAATTTTAATTTAAAACTAAAAAATCGAGTTCAACAATCAAGTCAAGCTCAAGTTTTCCATATGAACTTGAGCAATTGAGCCTATAAATTTTTTATGGTGTCGAGCTCGAGCTTAGTAAACGAGATTGAGCTTGAGCTTGGTTAGAACTAAATAAGCTTAGTTCGATTAGGCAGATACTCGTCTCGACTCGACTTGTTTACACCCCTAATTCAATTACCTTTAGTACTTGAGTTGAAATATGCATTGTTTTAAAAAATCTAAAAGTTGATTTTGAGCTCTTACAAATCTTGAGTTCAAATCAAATTTTCTAATATTTAACTCATGCACTCTTGTTTAAAGTTCACCATATTTGTCAGAGGGCAATTTATATACTGTAAAAAAAAAAGACCTGCACTCATGTGATTGCATGACTACATAATTTCCCCCACATGTCGTACACACGATCTCTTCAGCATCCCTATCATCACACAACCAAAAACATATGCATCTCCCCTTTATTACAAATTTCCGTATCTCCCTCTATCGTGGATTCTCAAATAGTTTTTGCTTCAATGACCTGTTTATGAATCACATGAGTGCAGGTAGGAAGGGCAATTTATCTATTGTAGGAAGGGCAATTTATCTATTGTTCTCCCTCACTGTTATCTCCTACCCCTTTTCTGCTTATGAAACCCAACGCTTACATATCTCTATATCATGCTCTTCCTTAAGACTTCAACTTTATTGCTTGGATCCCACCTGCATTCGGCTATGCTGATTCCCACTCTCACTGACATGCTCTCTCCCATTTCCAATGCAAGTCTTCAAATCCAGAACTCTATGTAAATCCTACATGTGAATGCCTCACACTACTATAACACCATATTCATTGTCTTTATCCCTTTGACTTCCATGTCATAGTAGCCCTAACCATTGCACGTTCTTGAGAGCCTCCCAAATTTCTCCTCTTGCAGTCACAGGTACACAAGAACCTCCCAACACGCTTCCTATTCAGAAGCACACAACATAAAGCATCATTAATGCCCCGAACTCCTGCTTATGTCTGTTACAATTTGCTTTCCTTATTGTGCCTATCTCCCATGATTACCTTCCACTTGTTATGTCTTCCATTCAGTGGCAGAGCCAGAAATTGTATGTGGGGGGGAGGCCTAAATTTTTTTTAATTTTAACCTTTTTTACATCCGGTCTTAGGACCGGCATAGACAGTTTTATTTTTTTTTCAAATTATTATTTAAGAAGGTAGAATATTAAATATAAAATAATAAGCAACTTATAATTTATAATGTCTACTCTTAATATTATGAAAGAGTTACTATATAAAATATCTTTCTCAATATAAACAAGTAACTTAGCATTCAACAATTGATCTCAAATTTTATTTCACAGTCGATTTTTTATTTGCCAATCATGAGATTATATATGCTGTCCTGAAATCAAATATCATCTCTTCTGTGTGGCATTCGTTGTCTCTTCTTCGTTGTCTCTTCTGCTTCTAAGGTCATTTATGAGACTCTTTACTCGCTTCCACCATAAAACAATCAGATTGAAGTTTGTAGAAACCCACACTTTGAAATAAAAACAAAAGAAAACAAAGGAAGAAAGGCGTTTGTGTCTGCTATGTAATGGAAGAAGCTGTAGTGAGAGAGAGTTTTTTATTGTAAGAGTATATTATTCACATACATCAAGCTATTTTATATATAATGTTTGAAAACTGCATAGTTTTATCCTTCTTTTGTATGTGCAGTTTAGCAATTGATATGAGAGAAGGATTTTTAGCTTTGATCCCATCTTCTTTACAGCAAAATATCCTTTTTTTTTCACGTGCCCCCTTGCCTCCCCCTCCCTCCGCCAATGCTTCCATTGCACAATCACATTGCCCACTCCAACACCTAACTCCTTTGGTGCTAAACTTCCTTATGCTTCAAGAATTTGAGCTCTTTTTTTTTTTTTTTTTTTTATTTTTTTTTTTTTTTTTTGTTAATTGACATCGAGTTTGATCTCCTTGCAATTGATTACTTCAAGAATTCTTAGGTCACATACCTTAGGGTTGAGCTATCGTGTTGATTTAACAAGTTCTAGAAGCTGAATCAACACATAAAAATCTCAAGGTCAACAAATCCAAAGATTGAGCTTTAACATCAAGTTCTAGTTTGTCAAGCCTAACAGTTAGACCAGAGAGAATTTTCAAGTCAGAAGCCTAAGGATCAAGCAATTTTGTTGACTCGATAAGCTTCAGTAGTTGCATCAACACAAAAATTTTAATCTCAACAATTTTAAGAACCGGGTCATCTCCTCCTTATTTCAACAAGCCTAAGGTTAAACTAGCATCCTAGGTCATAAGCCCAAAGGTCAAGCTCCATGGTCAATTCAACTAGATTTAATACTTGGGTTGAAATATGCATTGGTTTAAAAAACATAAAAGTTGAACTCGAGCTCTTGCTAATCTTGAGTCCAATTCAAATCTTCTATTGTTTGATGCATACACTCTTTTTTAAAGTTCACCACATTTGTCAGAGGTCAATTTGCATACTGAAAAGAAAAAAAATACCTGCACACATGTGATTGCATGACTATGTCATTTCCCCAACATGTCGCACACACGATCTCTTCCACATCCCTAAAATCAACACAATCAAAACCACATGCATTTTTCCCTTTATTACAAATTCTCATATCTCCCTCTATCGTTGATTCCCAATTATTCTTGCTTCAGTGACTTGATTCACTTCTATACTTACCTATTGCTTTCCCTCACTGTTATCTCCTACCCTTTGCTGCTCGTCAAACCCAGCCCATACATACCTCTATACCATGCTCTTCCTTTTGACTTCAACTTTATTGCTTGGATCCCACCTGCATTTGGCTATGTTGATTCCCGCTCTCACTGAGATGCTCTCTCCTATTTCCAATGCAACTCTTCAAATCCCACTCTATGCAAATCCTACATGTTTAATGCCTCACACTACTATAATGCCACATTCATCATCTTTGGCCCTTTGACTTCCATGTGTCGTTGTAGCCCTAGTCAATGCGTGTGTTAGGCCAGCTGAACCGGTCCAACCTGGACCGGTTCTTTGCTACAGGAGGCGGGGGCGGAAACAAGGGGAAGAGAGAGAGAGAGAGGAGGCCGATTGGAGAGATGGGGCCCACAACTTAATTAAACGTTACTTTGGGAGGAAAAAATTGAATTAGAGTTTAGGGATTTTGTATTTGTCCTCTTTGTTTTAATTAATTCTCTTGGGAGGATTAGGGTTTCATCTTGAATTGGAGAAGAAATTTGATCTTTTGGGTTTGTTCTTTTGGGTTCTAGGCTTTGCTAGAGATTTAGAGAGTTGTTTCTTCCTCTTGAATTAAAAAAACTTGTATCTTATATTATTTTTCTTGTTCGTGGATTGAATAGAAGTTTCCTTGTGTTTTCTATCCAATTTTCTGAAATTTCTGCATCGTATTGCTAATTTTTCTCTGAAATCAGCAGATTTCTTGTTGTTTTCATCTATTATTATTAGGTTTGCTTGCGAACTCAAGTATTTCCCCTTAGGGTTACTTGCGAACTCAAGTATTTCCTATCAAATTGGTATTAGAGCGTTGTCTTGGGGCCATCGGCGGTTGAAATTCTAAAATTTCATATCGGTGAAATTTCATCCAAAAGAAGATATTCTCGTGATTCTTGGGAAGAAATATGGTCGGGAAGAAGGTTGAAGTTTTGGAATGAGAAATTGGGCAACTTAAATTTGATTTGTAGGGAAAATTTTCTGATTTTCAAAATCAGATTTCATCCAATAATGAAAGAATGGAAGGGAAGTTCGCCGTGATGGAAGAGATGTTGAAGAAATTGTTAGAAGTGAAGACCAATACGACGACATCGGAAGCAATGGAAATCATTGACAGCCATGAAAGAAGTGGAATCCCTAACCTTTTTATTGGAAGGGAAAATCCAGAAGTGGAGATCTTGGAGTGTGAAGACGAAATGCCTCCTCTAGAACCACTTTATAGGGAGGAGATTGTAAAGTGCTGATTTTGCTCCAGGATCGTCCAGGACGATCTGGGATCGTCCTGGGACGATCAGTTGAAGTTTTGTTCCAGAATGTGTCCAAATTGCTCCAGGTGATTTTCCTGTAGGTATCGGCCGGGCCGATAGGGACATCGTCCAGGCCGATCGGTTCAGTGCATCATTTCGTCCTGAGCATCGCCCTGGGAACCGTCCAGGCCGATGGATTTTGTTCAGATCATCCCAGGATGATATTGCGATCGCCAGGGCCGATCTTGTGTATTGTAAGAGCTGAAGGTCAGGTCGTTTTGAGA